>NC_028455.1:27706348-27978968 GCF_000263155.2 Setaria italica | reverse complement strand
ATGAAGGTAATTCCTTGCTCATGTATAATCGTTGTTTGTAAGGAAAACTGCAAAAATCTCAATCCTAATATCATATCATCATTTATCATAGATAGGTCTCTTATTGTGATTTCATCCACTATATATTTTGTATTATTTATTTATACCGCAATGTTATAGGCTAACTGATTATGAAGCTTCTTTATTCCTGACATATCAGTAGATATTTCCGCTTTATCTTGATCTATTGTATGCACTATTTCTAGACATCTTGCAAAATATTTATCATGTATAATATTCTTTGTACAACCAGTATCAACTAATGCTAATATTTTGTAAGTGATGGTAGGTGTTAATTTTACTTTTACCAGTATCCTTATTCCTACAATTTCTTTAAATGGTAACCTAACTATATATTTGCTGCCGAAATTAATTATTGTGTCTTTTAATTGTAGTGCCTTATCATTATTTCTATCAATTATAGTTTGATCTTTTAACTCAGCGTTGCTACTAACATTTCCTTCAATCTTATTATTGAATTCTATTTTATTTCTTAGATATTCCAACTCAGATTCTAAAATATTTATCCTATTTTCTAAATTTCTGACTCTACTTACTAATATTTTATCTTCTTTTATTATTTCTATTTCTTGTCTCCATTTCTGATTAGTATTCTTTAAACATGAAGCACATGCTTGCTTTAAACATACACTACATGTAAATCTATTATCTTGACAAGGGTAATATATGCAAAAAGCACATTTTATATTATAGTCTCCTCTTCCTTTTATCCAATCATGTTCACAATCTCCTTGATCCATTAATTATGTTCTAGCATCTTTTGAGTTACTTGTTTTCTCATTTTTTTATTTCTAATGCATCCATAGCATTTTCTAAATTATGTATTTCATCATTACCTGGAGAGTTTATAAAATCTTTGTAATTTTGTGCATTATTTTCTTCTTCTTTTTCATAAATTTCTAAAAGATACATGTTATTGGTTTCTTTATTTATAGTATATTCTTTCTTGATATTACTTTGTGAAACTTCTTTTGGTTTATTGTTTTCCAGATCTATTCGTTTCAACTCAGCTTTTTGCTCCTTTATTACTTGTGTTTTGAATTTTTTGTCATTTAGATCTCTATCCTTTTTTAACTTATATAAAATTCTAATAAAATAAACTTCTTTTTCTCGGATAGCAGGCCATTCACGCAACATAGAGGTATTATATTCTTCAGGTATTTTATTTAACTTTTGTTCATAGTAATGAATCTTGCTCACTAAACTTTCCATTAAAAGTAGAAGTACTTACTTGAGGTTGTAGTGACCAATTCAAAAATCTTTACTAAATATAGTAAATCCCTCAAATTCACAATTTTAATAACCTCGGTTCTAATACCGGTAATGGTTTTCAGGGCTCACTACGACTCTAAATTCAAGCAACTCTGTTATAAATTTTGAGTTACTATTCACTGCACTGTTCAAAATCGTTGGTTACTATTCAAAATGCGACGCACTATTCAAATTCAGCATACTATTCAAAATGCGGGTATGAATAGCGCTCGAGCACTCACCGTGACTGGGTGGATCACCTCAGGATGAGGACTATTGGTGGGACTATTCACTCGCTATTCGTAATTGTGCCATGAGTCTGAAGACCATATAGTAGGGAAATTATATGAACCTTTTGTAATATATATATCATGACTTGCCGGTCTCAATGGTTGTGTAAATTTTGATGGATTAGAATAATATTTTATTTTATATTTCCCTTGAACACATGCCAATCTTTAAACAACCTTTCCTAAATCAGATTGAAGAATTTCTTCCATTGTTCCATAAACATCACTGACTAACCCATGATCAATAATAGTTTGCAATGAGATAACTTGTCCTGTATGTATTATAAATTTTTTATGAGGCTTAACAATTAATTAAGAATAATACTATGGCCAACCATAGAATAGCTTATTCGGTGGCCAGCCCATCCAACGCACTAGAATGGTTACAATAACTTGAATTGTTTCCGACAACAATGTAATCGACTTACTAGAATTGATATATCCATTCTTGTATGTCGTAATTTACTATAAATTGATTGTACCATAATTTACCTAAAAAAAGCATCTTGATGCTAAATAATTGTGGTAACTCCTAGTCCAAATTATGGTACAATCAATTTATAGTAAATTACGACATATGGACATATCAATTCTAGTAAGTTGACTAAATTGTTGTCTGAAACCATTCAAGTTATTGTAACCATTTTAGTGCGTTAGATGGATTGGCCACAGAATAAGCTATTCTATGGCTGGCTACAGTTTGCTCTTAGCTCATGACGCAACACCAAGCTAGCCGTCAACAATTCCGACAAATTAAGCACGTCACATATAGTATCATTACACGCAAAACTTGAGAATTGTTGTTTAAGCTAATCATGACAAAGTCATGCATAACAGAGCTTTCAATCAATTGGGCATACTTTTACTCAACGCAACACCATCCATGATTGACGTATTATTCGTGTGGTCATTGTTTAGTTGTATATTTTGGATTAGCTAGAGGAGTTTAATGTATAATTAATGTGATGATGTGATGAGCTGATGAGCAAAAAAGTGTGACTTACGAGGACAGAACCGAGGACTACAAGGCTGCTGGCTGTTTATGCCGGCGTGCATGAGTTAGGATACATATATTCATATGAAACTACGAAAGTTAAATGCAATCGTAGCTAGCTCCGGAACATAGATCAGAGAGTGGGGCCATAACCATCACCAATATTAATGTACATGTCCAAGGCAGCTTTTGTAGAACCGGTCATACTTGGTTTGTGGGAAATAGGTGCATGTGATGCATAAAAGATGTCGGAACAACCATTGTGCCGCGCGCCATGGATTAAAGAGAAACAATGGCAAAAATTAAATGTTCATATTGAACAAAGTTGTAGTACAAAACATAGGCTTGTTAATTTGAATTGTTGTACTAATGAATGTCCTAATGGTGTGGGACTATTAATCATGAACCGCTACGGATCAGTTTTAGCTTTTTTCCCCTTAGACTATTTCTCTAAGATTTATCAATCCGTGAAAACAAAGACTAAGCATCGGAAAATATGATTCCAGTTGTAAGATCATTATGAACAGACATGAACAAATATAAACAAGAGGTAACTGATCTAGAGCAAAGTCTAAACTATATATATGTTGTAGCTCCATAGCTAGATAGCAATCAAAATATGGTTCTTATTCAAAAAGCATATCTAAATCTGCACCCCGAACTGATTCTCAAATGCTGACCGCCCTACTAGGTAATAGATCCTATCACAATACTACCATTCTGCGCGAGATATGTTCTAGGAGTATGAACACAAAACATACGTCTAGTTGTTATGATAGATCATATATGCAAGTCTAGTCACCACAACTACAAGAACACTCTATGCAATCTACTATGTTCACACACTCGTATAGTAGAAATCATAAAAGGAGGCAATGGATCGCTATTGAATCGGAACTCAAGAATTGTACTACTATGATAATATGTTCATCACAAGATCTCCACCGAGGTTGTACCTACAACTTGTGACTCCTAGCTTTAGAACTCTAACGCGGATCTTCCTCGCAAGGTGATCACAATGGCCAAAGCCTAGCCTAAGCTAGCATCCGGACAACTGCACAGCCCTCAGCTGTCTATAGATGGTTTTTCCTGAAGTTCCTCGACTTCTACTGTGAATCGATGATTGATTGATGTAGGATGGGAGTATTTATACCCTGGTTGACCATAGTCCAAAAGAGAAGTCGAACGGGTCACTTAATGGCCCAGGGCGATCGGCCTGGACCTCTACTTTGGTCATTTGTCACCAAGTCTTCTATGATCTTTATAAGCCTCTTTATGACATGTGGGTCTAGAATGTCGATATGTCCAGGATAAGAATAAATCTTGATAACCTTCCAAAGCTCCGATTACTTCATTGTGATCCTGAGACCAACTTACCAAATCTCCTGGATACTTAGCCTCCAAGTCTTCTGGAATGGGTGTACGTCAAACTTGGACACCAGCAGGCGACGGATGAGGCCAGACCGATCACCTTTTTGGGTCCTTTGGCTATCATCTTTTGTAGGCCTGTCGTTGGTTTTGGGTCTTATTCATTTATGCTCCAAATGGGGTTAATAACATGCAAAAACGGAACATTCTTCAAAAAACAACACCTATGTAAATATGGTCCGATTGTTAGGTATGGTCAATGATGTCATTTGCATGTTAATATTGAAGACAAACAGGGATAAAACGGTGCTATTAACAAACGTTGATAGACCCCGGGTTGCACTTAGGGTTGTCTTGGTGGGTTTCCAACAAAGCCCTCACACAATGGGTAGTCCTAACTCCCAAGAATTGTACCATTGGTTCATATGGTTGTACGGTGAGCTTGAATTTTCCTAAGCTGGTTAAAAATTATTTTTTAAATTCAAAATGTTTCAAATTTAAGTGGATTTTTAAATGAGGCTAATTTGTGGTATGTGACAAATGGCACGTGCTAGACACAATCTATCGTTATTAGTTATTGTGCATGAGTTTAAAAGAACAAATGTTTGGAATTAGATGGAGTACTACAAACATTTCTACATGCTACATCAATTGGGAGTACAATACTATCCAGAGTGGTATGTAGCTGTTGTGGTAATCTTATACTCCGATCCATTTATTTTTAATATCAATTGCGATTAAGAGAAGCTAATTAGTTTAAACATAAACATAATATATTTAAACACCATGCCAGTATTCAACTCTGTGATGACGGGAATGTTACTTTAGCATTTGATCAAGGATCAAAATTAATATGATTTTACACTTCACCACTGAACATAAGCTAGCTCACATGACCTGGAGGTCTTGGGTTCCACCTCAGACCCCAGTGCGGTGACCAATAGTGTTAGGATCGAACCAATTCATCCTAGATGAGGATGATCCATCATGAGTCAGACCAATTATTGGCTTATGACGGGTGATGTGGTGATGGATCAACCAATTTCATTCCACAAACCAAACAAAAAAGTGAGGAGTGAGAAAATGTTGGACCATCCTATTCCTCAAACCAAATACCCACTAAATGGGTGGCCAACTTTGGTCCCTGAAAATCTTAATTTGCATTGCCAATTTAGCACTTTTTTACTCGACGATGCAGATGTTGGTTGGTTATAGGACGAACCATGCAATGCTGAGGTTGTGTAACAATTTGTGGCAGAATAATCTCATGTTTGGCATAGTTACTCTCACTGTTGCGTAACCGTGGCAAATGAGAAGTTACCAACTGTGGAAAAACGCGGTGTCATTACAAATCTCAGTACCGTGTAGGCGTATACTATGCCAATGGTAGTTCACCAAAATCAACCTTTAGGTACCGGCGGACCCAGGTCTCGATGACTTTGCCATGGCCATCCATCCTGTACGCGCACTCGATCAGATGGCACGGCTGATTGCACCGTACAAAATCCCTCAGGGAGACGAAGACATGGCGCGCCACATCGTCATCGTCGATGGCGGAGTAGTAGTAGCCGTAGCAGTCGGGGTCCGGAACGAAGGGGTGCTCCATGGGCAGGCCGTGCCTCCGAATCCCCTCGACCACGCCGTCGTCGAAGATAGTGCTGAGCGGAAAGTGTTGTCCACGGTAGTGCCCGGGACACTGGCGCAGACACTCCACGCAGATCAGCCTCTTGCAACAAGCTGAGTAGACGTCTCCGTTGCCTCGACATCCCGCGTTCTGGCACTCGTAGAATATGGATCTAGGTGTCCTGCCAGCGTCGTCGACATCGACAAGCTCAGGATGGTCGTTGCAGCTTCCGTGTCGGCCATTGTGGCTGCTCACCGGTGGAGGAGCAACACGGCCAACGGGAAGTTCGTCATCGTCTGGAACGCGGACCAAGCTTTCCTGACACAACATCGGGAAGGCCAATTCGTATGGAGCAAGCTGCAGATGGTCCAGCGAGTACACGGTGTCCAGAGCTCCCGTCCTGGTGTCGTAGTAGCCCAGAGTTCGCCCTGTGCTGAGCAGGATCCTGCCATCTCCGCTACTGATCTCCAGTGGCACCGCCACCGTCGTCCTGGGTGAGATGCTGGGCTGCCCCCTCAGGCATACCCTGTGCGCCTCAACCCATGCCCCGCGCTTGCCGCGCATCACCCAGATCACCATCTCTTCGACCTGGCGGTTCGTGGCGACGAGCGACAGCATGTTGTTGAGCTCCACGAGGAACGCGCCGTGATCGTCGTCCAGGCGAGGTTGGTCGCACCGGAGGGTGTCGAACCTTCGTGCGGAGATGTCGAACGCCACGATGACGAGGCCCTGGTGAGACGACGACGCCGTCGCCTCCTGTGTCCGCTCGGCCATCCAGTAGAGCGTCCCATCGACGTGAGCGGGCGGCATGTCGGTCACCGGCATGGGGGGCGTCCCGGCACAGGTCCAGGAATCCGACTCGCTCGTCTTGAGCATGCAGGCCAGAGTGCCGCATAGGTGACCAATCTCAACCGCGACATGCTCCCCCGTAGACCGGTCGAAACCGAAACCGATCTGTCTGCCGACTGTGAACGCATGTCGACCTGCAGCTTGGGGATCATTGCAGCGTGGTCCGAAACGCGATTTGCCACGGATGCCTAGGCACTTGATGTCGCCGGTGCAGGGGTTGCATAGGTAGTCATCGCTGCTGGTGCTAATCAGGTTGAGCCCGTGGCAAGGCTTAGAGCATATGATCTTGCCATTGGCGAGGGCGGCCGCAAGACCAGCGGGACTAGCTTGATCAAGCCATCTCTCCATCGGGGTGAAGTTAAAGAAGGCACGCCGAGCGCGCCCACTGGTGACCATCAGTGTCTTCTTTGCACTCTCCATGGACGACATCGCGTGTCTTCTAACGAAGCTCTCGCTCTCGATCACCGCGCGCCACCTCCTGCAGACCAGCATGGATTGCGCGATCGATTTGAGCGGAAGCCGGAGCAGTATCTCTGCCACCGCCGACAGCACTTCCTCCTCCCGACGGCTCGCGCCACCACCGATCCTGACCAGGCTGTCCTCATATAGGCCAATCCAGAGCGCAGCGGCCGCCTCCTTCTGCAGGCCAATGCCAGTCGTCTCTCCGATGGAGAACACTGTTTCGACACGGCCTGTGTCCGTGGCGAAAGCATAGACCTTGTGCTCCGATGTAGCGACCAGTAACTTCTCCTGCTTGCCTGTGACGATGCAGCCAAGGACGGTGATGAAGCGAGGGCCGTGCACGTCCCGTGCCATTAGAGGTGTGGCAGGGATGCGATAATCCAGCGACCACCCTCCGGCGTCGCGACCCCTTAGCACCCAGACATCCAACGAGCTTGGACCATGCCCTTGGTGACGCAGGTCATGGACCATGCACAGAGAGCCTTTGAGCTCCGCGAGGTGAACAGGAACCGCCGGCGAGTGCTCCTCCAGCGACACGTAATCCTCCATTGGCAGGCCCGCGGGCACGTCGACGAAGCCAAAGCTCTCGTCGGCCGCGGAGAAGCGTAGGATGGCAGTGGCACCGTCTCGGTTTTGGCCCGGTGGATCGCCCATGTCGCAAGGGTAAAGGAGCCAATACAAGCATCCGTCCGCGTGGACTGGGGGCACCCTGGTCACCGCCTCCTCGGTCTGCAAGGCTCTCGTGACCTTGGTCTCGTTTACCCGGAGCCACTCCAGGCCTACGGTAACCCGCCTCCACCGGCGGCTGCGCTCGCCTAGCGTGTAAACCTCGCACTTCAGACCCCACTCCGAGCCTACCTTGTAGAAGAGGTGGACAACCTTGCACTCCATGTTCCGGCCATCGATGACCAGGCCGGCGCTCGAGAGCGTCAACTGGCCGCGGTGCTGCGGTGGGAGCGGCAGTGGCCTGCGCTCGCCGGTGCTAGGGTTGCACACCCAATAGCTGCCGACGGTGCGGGTGTCGGAGAAGAGCATGAGGCCGCGGCACGGCCTGCTCGACAGCGAGAGGAAGTCCGTGCGCAGGTGGTCGACGGCGAAGAGCGGGTCGGCGGCGTGGGCGCCGCCTTGGCCGCTGCAGGAGTAGGCGGCCGTGGAGCGGTGGCCGGGGGACGCGGCGAAGACGACGAGCTCGAGCTTGCTCGTCCGGCGGGCGCCGGCCCTGGCGGCGTACGCGTCCATGAACCCGGGCGAGGAGAGTTCGGCAGCCCATCGGCGGCAGACGGCGCGGCAGCGGAGCACTGACCTCGCCGGGAGCAGCAGCAGGATCTCGCTGACGATCTCGTCCGGGAGACTGGCCACGCGCTTGCTCCTCTTCGAAGCCATGGTTTACGGAGGCTCAATCAAGGGTAAAGGCGGCCTAGCTAGGCCCTGAAATTTTATATCGAGAGGAAGAGAAAGCTAGTCCGATTCGATTCCATCTAGGTTAGTTGGAAGTCGATCGATTTCCTTATTCTGCAGATAGTCGGTTTCTATATCTCTATCTCTGATCTGTTCTATCTAGAGACCAAATCCTGAAAATTTCTCTCACCAAGATCGGCCACGTCGTCCAACTGTTCCGTCCTCTACAGCAATCACCTTTCCTCCACCGGAAAAAAAAAATCTCTCACAAAGATCGGCCACGTCGCCCCCAACTGTTCCCTCCCCTACAGGGCAATAGCCTTTCCTCCACCGGAAAAGCAGCAATCCAAGTATCCAACCCTGTCAGGAACCATAGCAATCCCCATTTCAGTTCGTCAGTTATCTAACAGAGCAAGTCGGCACTCTTCAAAACGGTTGAGCGACTTCGCCGATGCCGTCCGTCAGTCATCCAACGGCCTTCATTGATTCACTTGCCTCCCAAGCGTTTCAACCTCCCTTTCACATATGTAATAGTAACTGCCTGCACTAAACGTGCTTTTACTTTTACCTTGCACCAGCTACTTAGCTAGGGAGGACGTGTCTGGAGGGCATTATCGAAGAAGAACAACCCTAAGTTTATCTCTAGAGTAGCAGTAGCAGTAGCTAGCGCCGCCTCCATGGCTGGAACTTGTATCTCAATATGCCTATCAGTTAATCGCTGCTGCTGTTTTTCTTTGAACTGTCGTTCTGCTGTTTTTCTTTGAACTGTCGTTTTCCCCTTTCTGTTCTTGCTCTGGTTCTTGTTTTCCTATCGATTTCCTTATCCAGATCTCTCTAATCCTCACAATTGGTATCCAGAGCCACCTTTCCTTGGCGAAAATTTTTCGCTTCCACAGCCAGTTCCTCATTTCGTGTCCGATTGGCGAGGTGAGAGGTGGTTGCAGCTCACCAGCATAAAAATCCCCACCCTCCCACCCAGATTTGAAGAAACCACCCCAATTTTCCCAAAACTCTTGCACTTGTTTCGGTAACAGCTAGGGTTGCAGAGCAATAGTCTCTGTGTAAAATTCCGAGCGCTGCATCGATTAAAGCTGCGGTGGCGTTGAAGGGAGACACTGTTAATTTGGGTTTCAGGACAAGTTCCTGTGTAAAATTCCTTAGTTGATTCTGTGTCTCAGGCGGCGGTAGAAGTTCTTGTGGATATGAAAGGAAGAGCTTGGCTCAAACCGAATTCACAAGGTTGGAGAAGATGGTGAACACTGAAATCCTGAGGGAAGTGGTTTATGCAACTTCTGATGAGTTGGAAGAATTAAGGGCAACATTGGACAATTTTATCAAGAAGCAAGAAGACCAAAACCAGGTCTTTGAAACTCTAACAAGCTCACTAGAGAAGAAGATCCATCTTGACAGTGGATAAAGGATCCAACTTCAAAGTTAAAGCTGTTGTCCCAGTTAAACCTATTTGTCGGATTTATAAGCCCGGCAGTACACCAGGGGTTACCCAAGTGGTTGATTTGTAGGTGAAGGGGATTGCGAAACCAAGAACTCGAAGGTGATCGCGAGAACACGAGGAACACGAAGGTTTTAGACAGGTTCGGGCCTCCGGAGAGTAATACCCTACGTCCTGTATGCTAGTGCTTGTATTGCTCGAGAGTTCATGTAGGATCTCCCCCGGGGGGCACCCTTGGCGCCTTATATAGGTTGACAACCTAGGGTTACAAATTGTTCGAACTAATCTACTCGGTTGTTACATGGAAGGTGATCTGAGTCAGATTACAATACGTATCCCGCAATATCTGGGCTAGTTTGAATCGCCCGGCCTCCTTGGCGTGTACTCCAAGTATCTTCATGTCCTTGGCCCGCACGCCCTGGTCGGGCAGGTCCACTTGTCAGGTCCGGACAGTATCCTGGTCGATAAGGATCCATGGGGTACCCATATCCCTTAAGCCCCTGAGCGATGTGTAGGCAAACAGAAACTTTAGATCATCACAGCGAAGCTTGGAATGGAGTCGGTTGAAGCTGCAATGATGTCATGGTAACGGAGAGGCTGCACAGTGCTTAAAAAAGAAGAAAATCCGAGCAAACGCAGAGCAAAGATGAGTGTTGAGATGATGGATGTCGGACATCCAGCATGTCAAAGTGAAGGACATGGAGGGCGTTGCAAGATGCACTCCATAGGAGTATCCCCTGAGCATTGAAACGATTAGTATAATTGGTCAATGGTCAAAAAAGAAGAAAAAGTTGATCCCAATAGCAGGTCCAAGTGTCTAAACACAAGGATGGATGAAGCTACGGAGGCATGCCGACAAGAAGTAGACGCCTAGCCCCCAAGGACGAGGACTGGCGGTGCCGCAGAGGCACGCCAACCTAAAAGAGATGCCCAACCCCTAAGGATGAGGACTGGTGAAGCTGCGGAGGCACGCCTACCTGAAATAAGCGTCCAGCCCCTGAGGATGAGGACTGGCGGAGCCATAGAGGCACGCTGACCTGAAATAGGCGCCCAGCCCCCCAGGACAAGGATTGGCAGAGTCACAGAGACACACCGACCTGAAATAGGCGCCCAGCCCCTGAGGACGAGGACTGGCAAAGCTGCGGAGGCACGCCGACCTAAAATAGACACCCAGCCCCCGAGGACAAGGATCGGTGGAGCCGCGGAGGCACGCCAACCTGAAATAGGCGCCCAGCCCCCAAGGACAAGGACTGGCTAAGCCGTGGAGGCACACCGTTGAAAGCAGAACCGAAAACCCGCAAACCCCGTCCGACGTGTGCGCCGCGCTAACGGAAAACCCGTAGATTCTGTCGCTAGGGTTACGCAATCACATCCTTCAAAAGCCTAAGGGGCACAGATCCATTTATATTTCCATTTGTTACACTCGCAGCGTCGCCGCCACAGTCCACAAAGCACCACACCACCGTGCACGCGAACCCTAGGCCACGCCGTTGCGATTCCCAATCTGCTCGCGCACACTTCACCACCGCCGCTCGAGCCGCCACACCTCCGTATACGCATAAAAACCCTAGCGGCCATTAGATCCAAATCACAAGGCTTAGAAAACTGAAGAAATGGTGCAAGCGAACATTCAAGATCCATCTGTGGTGTGGATGAAGTCAATGATGATGGAGGAGCGCATCCAGACGCTCATCGATCGTGGCCTCCTGGGGCCAAGGCGCTGCTAGATTGGAAGCCAACCGCCAAACAAGACTTCCCCATGAAGACAAGATGGAGACAGTGGTCTTTGCATCCTTCTTCGAGTGCAGGTTCAGGATCCCGTGTGAGGACTTTTTCCAGGGTCTTCTCCACTACTACAAGATTAAACTGGTACATCTAAATCCAAACTCTATCTTGGATATTGTTGTCTTCATCCATCTATGCGAGGTGTATTTGGGCATTCCCCCACACTTCGATCTATGGAGATATTTGTATCAATTGAAACCTGTGTCATCCAAGGGGAAGCAGCCATGAGTGATTGGCGGTTGTGGTTTTTCTCGGCGAGCGAAAAAAGTCCATGAGTACTTCGACCTCTAGTTGGAGGATTCCAACAAGGGCTGGCACAAAGAGTGGTTCACAATCGCCAATCAGCAGCCCGAGCTCCCACCGCGTACTAGATATGGGCTAGTGGTCACGTTTGAGTGGTCGAACCAGCTGACCTCAGAGCAGCAGGTGCAAGTGTAGCAACTGCTAGCGAAGATCGCCGACTTGAAAGTGCGAGGACTCACAGCCAGGGCTGTTAGCATCAACTTCTGCCGGAGATTGATGCAGCCAATCAAGAACTGAGTTCATTTGACATATGAGTACACAGGCCATAGGACCCGACCCGGGAAGCCCAGTGAAAAGGTGCCCAAGGAGGAAATCGTCAACCGGGTGGCTGAGTTTTTTGGGGGCCTTATCAGGAACAAGAGCTGCCCCCAAGGCTTATTCTCTGAAGAGGCCGCTAACCAACCCGGCAAGATCCTAACTGCATTGATCTGGCATACTTTTTGTGCTGTTATGTTGTTGCTGACTATGCTTGTGGATTGACCAGGATGACAAATTTGCATTCATTTGCCTGGCGCCGCTTCCTAGAGGGGCCGAGCAGCAGCAGCCAAACGAGCTGCCTGTCGGCCTTGAGTGGGAGTCTGACTCCTCCATTGGGTCGGATGAGGGCGTGCCCAAAGAGGTCGGCCAAGCCGCAGACGCTGCACCGGTTGGTCGTTCGACATGGGAAGACGTGCACAAGTAGCCCGCCTCCAAGTGGCAAGAAGGAGAATGAGAAGGCTGCCCCGAGCTTAACCTACACGGCCAGGTCGCCAGCGAAGCGGACAAGGAGTCTAACACACTGAGCCCGCCCGCGAAGAAGAAAAAGTTCGAGCTCCTTGAGACGACTGCGGCCGACGCAGAGCGTGTCGAGGAAGCATTGGAAGGCGAAGATCTGTGAGGCGTCCAGCGGAGATGCGTCGGGCCACCGCTGCCATTGCGCCCTAAGTTCCGAGATAAGAAGAACAGAACCATTGTTGGTGCTAGAAATTGGACGATTGGATCTCTAGCGTCGGACACACGACCCGGGAGAATCTGCTTAACTCCTGTTCGGGTAATCGCCCTGGTGCGGTTCGTGCGTCGTGCCAGCCAATCTGACCTGTTGATTGGCAAGGAAAGAAACGTGTCAAATCCCGGAGGTCGCGATCGGCTAAGGTTCCGATCTCGAGAAAGCTTATCAGCGAATCGGCCGATTTGCTGTAATAAAGAAATCGGCTATAATACAGCCGATCACCAAATAACGTTGGTGAAAAATACTGTTAAAGTAAACCAAGCAACGCTACAGTAGCAACACTAAGAACAGATCTAATCGGCTATGCGAAAAGCGGTAGATTTAAGCAATAAGATATAAATAAGCCGAAAGTTCTAATTCCAAGCTGGATAACTGGTGATAGAACTAGAACAACAGGTAAAACCTAGAACTCTAGTAAATATCGATAACTAGTGAATAAATCTAAACGAAATGACAGCGATACGCCCGAAGTTAAAGCTTAGATGTTACTCAATAAACGGAACTTACAGAATCGACCGGAGATCAAGCTGATGCAGCCCCGCCAACCCGTACGAACTCGTGAAAAGAAGAAAAGTATTGCTGAAGTTGCCTGCTCGAAAATAAAGTGCGAGGAAATAGTAGGTTGTTGTATTGATTTGATGATGATTACAGATCTATGAAGGCGGCTATTTATAGCCTGTTACAACCAATCTCTTAACCGATTAGGACTCTATCTCTAATTTTAAACGAAAACAAATATTTACAAGTATGGTTCGTATCGGATTTGATCATCGCGCTCCCACGGGCCGATCTTCTCTTTATCTTCATAGTTCATTTTAAGCCCATATTGACCCAATTGTTCCAGCCTCCCAATCGGCCGATTTTCACCAACTCCATCCGCTGAAATACTGCAGCACCAATCGGCCGATCCTCAACTGTAGCACCAATCGGCCGATTCTCAATCGTGACCTCCGTGCTTTACCGCATCTCCTGATTCCTTCCCTTTTTGACGCCGATTTCATACGTGTCAAAATCTGGTGTCAACACATGCCCCCCAGTTTCGGAGTAAAACATAATCTTTACTTCGAAATTCCTTTCAACTTTCCTTTCGAAACAAACGCATTGAAAATATCCTTCCGTTTCGCAGTCTCCAGCCTGATGATTGCAATCTTTTCGAAACGGGCGCCCACGACAACCACTCCTCCCAAAAAAATCGAAACGCCGGCACGGTAAAAATTCCGCTTTTACCCCTTCTCAGACCACCTTTAAATATTAGCATGTCTCGTACTCCTCTTCACGAGCTCATGTCTTCCTTCTTTAGCGCACTGATCTTCTCCTTCCTCCGGCACCTTCCTTAGCCTCCAGTCTTCTCCTCCGGCATCTCCTTCCATCTACATTCCACCCCACTTTTCCAAATGGCGACACCCTCAGGCACCTCACCAACACCCGAAGCCCCAGAGACGGCTCCACCAGCAGCAGCTTCAGCGGCAACGGCGGCGGCTCCATCGGCGGGAGCGGGAGCTCCATCGGCGGGAGTTGGAGCTTCGACTGAGGTCCCATCAGTGGCTTCAGCATCCGTAGCTCCACCGGCGATCCCGCCAACCACGATGAGCTTCATCCCGGAGGTTGTTACCGAAACTTCTCTTTCTTTAATAACAATGCATTCACCTTAGATCCATTCTTATTTTTGCCCCCTTTTTTCCTTTTTTAGGCAGTTAGGCATCAGATTGCCATTCGCCTCACCGAAACTCTCGGCCTTATCTATCTTGGTCCCATGGGAAACCCAGATCCAACCAACCTAATCAATTTGGAAACCCATAGGATCCCTTTCAAGCATTCAACCATGGACCTAGATCACTGGTCAGGTACCTTCAGATCATGGCCGAATGAAACCCCCGGCTGGAGGGAATGGTACCAACGGATAGCCGCCTCCAAGAGAATCCAATGGGACGAGCACAAAATCGGCCAGTGCATTGATCTGTCCTTATCCCAAATGGAAAGGAACGAGCCTTTAGTGATAGCAGCCTCCTACTTTTGGTCGATGCCCTCAACGCATTCCTCTTCGGACACGGTCCTATGGCCCCCACCCTGGCCGATGTGGTCATGTTGACCGGCCTTGACATATCCTCCCCTGATACCCCTTTCCGTTATATGGCCAAAACGTATCATCGGCTGGACACAAAAGGAATCAGCGAATGGAAAGGATTCATCAGATGCAACAGAAGGGCCGGGACAGTTGAAGAAAGAGAGCATGCGGCCTTCCTGATGATGTGGCTGGAGAAGCACCTTTTCTGCAGGAGAGCAGCTGGTCCATCTACTAACACGCAGGCTCTGGCCGAGGCACTATCGATAGGGGCCTCTGTTCCTCTCGGAAAGCACTTATTAGGATCGGCCTACCATATGCTACACCAGATTGGCGTCAAGCTGTCCAAAGGAGAGCCGATTGGAAACCCAGGTGGGCCCTGGTGGTTCATCAACTTGTGGCTTAATTTGTACGTGAGCAAGATCTCCCAGCAGCGAGTGGAGCACATGACGTTCCCCAACATCGAATCGGCAGAGAATCCCACTGTCCGACGCCGATGTACATCCTTCGGTGAAGCGGCATCGGCCTTTTCTGGTTGTTCATATTCTGCTACCAAGGTGGCCGAATACTTCAGATGCTTCTACAATGGCTTCAGCGAAGACGCAACCAGCTAGTTTCCTTATCAGAGGGAGGAACCACTCTTTGAACTCCCCTCCTATTTTGACTCAGCCACTAGCAAATTTGATGAAGACCTCACAGATGAATTAATCAAGCCGGGGATCTTACCGGCAAACTTCTTCTCGGGGAAAGATGCCCCTACTTATGAGTTTTACAACCCCTCCGTCGCAGCACGGCAATTCGGCCTGGGTCAACTGCCGATTTATGCATACTTCGCCGGCCGAGCAAAATTCAGAGACGAGCTTACCAAGGGCCTTGACTATAGCTGGCTGCATGATCGGATCCCAGATTCCAGCACCATAGATCTGACCGGTTGGATAGTAGCCCCTTTCGCCATTCAACAGTTCAAGCTATGGTGGGCTGAATGGAAACAGTACCTGTCCTGTGCTTCCGCGGTGGTATATTGCAACCTCCTGGATCCTGACAACATCGATCCGAATGCCGAGGTATCTCTCTCTATCTGGCCGATTTTCATCTCCTCTTTTTTTATGTAGACTAACTCTTATTATTACTTCAGTCTGAGAGCCACGCTCCCCCAAAACGCAGCCGGACTGGTCGGTCGATAGAGGACCGCTATCCATACACCGCATTCCCCCTCATCGGCTATCACGCCCCTTCTGTCAATGACATAGCCGACCGAGCGAAACAGGCGCAGAAGAAGGTCACCAAGAAAACAAGTCGCCGAGTGCGTGCCCGTACAGAATCGACCGATCCACCCGCGGTTGCATCGGCGGGAATTTCGGTTGCCCCGACCCTTCCGGTTGCTGAAGAAGTCGACCTTCAAGCCGCTATAGAGGCCGGAGCAGCCGCCGTGTCATTATTGGTGGAAGCTATACAGGTAAACTCACCATCCAATTTTCCTGATCATCATTTCAATACTGACCTTTCCTATATTAGGCCGCACAGACTGCCCCAGTAAATCCTCAGCAATCAGTGGTGCCCCAAATGGATGTTGAAATGCCAGCGCCCCCTCCCGTCGAGGTACATGATCTCCCCACTCATTTCCTTAATATTTGAATGATGATCTCACCGACTTTGATGTAGGTCACCGGCACGTTAACTACGCTATACTACCAGCCACCCATCCAAGACACCCCTCAAGAAGCTGGCCCGAGCAGAACGCCGATCGTCGTCGAATCCTCTTCCTCCGATGAGCCAACGGCGCCAGTCCCTGAGTCGGGAGTAGCGGTCCCGCAAACGTAGATGGAAGAAATCCATTTTAAAGAGGTAAAAAGCCATTTAACCCTTTTGGCCGATTCGCTACCACCATCGGCTGACTCATTTTCTTTTTATTTATCATTTGTATGAACAGAATACCCCCATTAACAGCCTCTTCTCATTTGCGGTTGCGCTCTCCGATGACGAGGAAGTTGCTTCTCGTCAAGTTACTTTGAGCTCCGTCCTCGATGACGTCTGTGCTAAGCTCGAAAGTATACGGTCCCTTCTTCAAGAGGACCTTGGCCGATTGGTGGAGGATGCTTCGCCGATTCGACAGCTCTTCGGTGACGTCAGTGGACGGGTCGCAGAGGAAGCAGAAGAAGCCTTGGCGCCGGCTGCTTATATTGAGTCAATGCGGATCCCGGTCTTCAGGGCTCTGCGTCACATGGCTGATCGCGCCAAGCTAGCCAAGACTCGTGAGGAAGAGGACTCGTACAAGCATCGGGCCCAAGAGGTACACCATCGAATTCACTTCCTCAAGAACTCCCGCCCTGGACTCGTTGGCACAATAGATCACCGAAGAGCAGAACTTGCCAAGGAGATGGAGCAAATAACCAAGGAGATAGCTATTGAAGAGAAGAGGCTTCAGGAACTCCCCTCCGTTATCGCCGATTTAAAGCAGGAGAGGCAGCATCTGGCCCATGAAGCCCTTAGACTCCATCGCCATATGTCAAAAGTTCCAGGGTCGGCAGAGGATGACCAACGGGTCTTGGATTCGGCCGATCAGATCAAGCGTCGAGCGATTGCGGCCATTAACGCCCTTCTGGGCGATCTGTAAAAGTACTGGCCGTTTTGTAAGAACATTAATGCCCTTTGACCGTCCTTCACGGTGCCCTCTTATTTATTGCCCTTTTTACTCTGACGGGACGCGTCTTACCAAACCCCCACGCTTTCTCTACTTATAAATACCGGCCTTGGTTTCGCTCTTGAGAATACCCGCTCCATTTGATTCCTTTTTTCCCGACTTCATTTCCATCGGAGCGCTTGTAGTCATGTCTTCTTCATCTTCTTCTTTCTCCTCTCCCTCTGTCAATCAGGTAGGAAATCCATCTCCACCTTTTTTAGTTCGACTCCTTCAAATCACCCCAACTTTTAGGCAGTTATATGTTGATTTTTCAGCCAAGGCGCCTTAGCCCTAAACTCGAACGAGCAATCGAACTCGTGTACTCTGACGAGCCGTCATCACAAGAGGACAAGGACCTAATTAAGGCACACCGTGAAGAACTTAGAGATCACGTCCCCGCCGACGTCCAACGGATCTGGGACTTCATTGACGGCATTGACTACGGGCGACCTCAAGTTGATAGGAGCCACCCACTTCCTTGTCCGGTTGCCCTTGAAGACGCTGTGGCGGGGACATCACGCCCGGTGATGGATCGGAGCTATCCTCTCCCTCGCCAAGTTGAGGCGGAAGCCACGATGAAAGATGTAGAAGAACGAAGCATCCGCCTTCTGATAGAATTAGGTCGGATTGAGAGAGAACTCAAGAAGAAGCGTGGTTGAGTATTTTTGTTCTAAGGGCAACTTGTACTGCGTCGGCCGTGTAATTCATCGTCCGTACCGAATGACAAATCGGCCGATTTGAACGATTATTTTTTCTCCTTTAGGTGATTTTTCTTCCGTATCGGCTGTGTGTTTGTTCAGGGAGAGGTCCCTTTGTCTTGTCATATTCTGCGATCGATTCTTATGCTCCGACCCATATACTGGGGTAATACCTTTTCAAGTACCTCCCGTTCAAGGCCCTAGTAAACTCCTCTCCTTCGATCGTTTCCAGAATGTAAGCGTTTCCCGGGGCACATCGGCCGATTCTATACGGCCCTTCCCAAGTGGGAGACCACTTACCGAATTTAGGATCCTTTGACCCAATCGGCAGCACTAACTTCCATACCAGATCCCCTTGGGAGAATTGCTTAACTTTGACCTTTTTGTCATACCATCTGGCCACTTTCTTTTTGTTTTCTTCGATTCCGATCAAAGCTCTCAATCGTTGACCTGCCAAGTCGTCAAGTTCCCTTTTCATGAGCGAGGAGTAATCATCGGCCGTCAGTTGATCTTGGAGCGACGTGCGTCTCGATCCTGTTCTCAACTCCCATGGCAATACTGCCTCATGACCGTACACCAATTGATAAGGAGACACCTTGGTAGCCCCGTGGAGGCCATCCTGTATGCCCATAGAGCTTCGGTTAGACATAAATGCCACTTTTTGGGTTGTTCCTCGATCTTCCTCTTAATCAACTTAATTATCCCTTTATTGGAAGATTCGGCCTGACCATTCGCCTGAGCATAGTACGGGGAGGAATTTAGCAACTTGATCCCCATATCGGCCGTGAACTCCTCGAACTCTCCTGACGTGAACATCGTTCCTTGATCGGTTGTGATAGTCTGAGGGATGCCGAAACGATAGACAATATGGTCCCTTACGAAATCGACCATAGCGGCTGATGTTACGGCCTTTAATGGAATCGCCTCCACCCATTTGGTGAAATAATCTGTGGCTACCAGAATGAATTTATGTCCTTTACTTGACGGAGGATAAATTTGTCCGATGAGGTCTATTCCCCAACCTCTGAACGGCCACGGCTTGATAATTGGGTTCATAGCCGATGCGGGCGCGTGCTGCACATTCCCATATTTCTAACAATCTTGGCATCCTTTATAATACTTGAAACATTCCTCAAGGATTGTCGGCCAGTAATATCCATTATTCCTAATCATCCACTTTATCTTATACGCCGATTGGTGGGCTCCACACACCCCTTCGTGGATTTCTCCCATCAGGGTCTTTGCCTCCTCCGTCCCTAGACATTTGAGTAGAACACCATCAATCGTCCGGTAGAATAAGTCATTTTCCAGTAACACATATTTTGTGGCCTGAAATCGTACTCGCTGATCCACTCTCTTAGACGGATCCTTTAAATAATCGGCGATCTCTTTTCACCAGTCGTCGGCCGCGAGCTCCAGAACCATGGTGCCCTGGATCGGCCGATACCCGGACGCGTGCTGGGCAAGCCTGTTGGCCTCTTTGTTACAATCCCTGGGGATATGCTCGATAACCGTGGATCTGAATTCCTTTAGAAGATGGAGGCAATCTTCGTAATAAATCCTTAAGATGTCATCCTTGCATTCGGATCTTCCTGTTAATTGGTCCACGATGAGCATGGAATCTCCAAAAATCTCAACGGTGTCGGCCTTAATCTCTCTCAGCAGTTGTAATCCTTTTAGCACAGCTCGGTACTCCGCTTGGTTATTAGTGGCGGATGCTTCTATTGGCAGAGAGAAATCATAACTTGCCCCCCGAGGCGATATGAGAACAATGCCGATTCCTGATCCGACCCCACATGACGAACCATCAAAATATAAGGTCTACGGTACTGGTTCCACAACGGTGATTTCTGGTCCGCAGTGCTGGGTGACGAAATCGGCCATAACCTGACCCTTGATGGCTTTTGTCGATTCGTATTGTAGATCGAACTCTGATAAAGCCAAGATCCATTTTCCGATCCGTCCTTTCAAAATCGGCAATGACAGCATGTATTTTACTACGTTGTCTTTGCATACGATTACACATTCTGCCGATAACAAATAGTGTCTGAGTTTGGTGCATGAGAAGTAAAGGCATAGGCATAGCCGCTCTACCGGGGGATATCTTGTTTCGGCGTCCAGAAGTCTTCTGCTAACATAATATATTACCCGTTCCTTTCCTTCAAACTCCTGGACCAGAGCCGACCCAATAGCTCGTTCATCGGCTGATAAATACAGCTTAAATGGCTTACCAGTTTGAGGTGGGACCAATACTGGTGGCGAGACCAAGTACTGCTTGATGTCTTCTAGTGCCTTGCGTTGCTCTTCTCCCCATACGAACTCTTGGTCGGGTTTTAACTTTAACAACGGTGTGAAGGCCTGGATACGTCTGGATAGATTGGATATGAATCTTCTGATGAAATTGACCTTGCCGATCAAGGATTGCAACTCAGTTTTATTCTGTGGGGCCACGACTTTATTGATGGCCACTATAGTCTTCCGGTTGATTTCTATCCCACGCTCGTGAACCATGAATCCCAAGAATTGTCTGGCGGATACGCCGAAAGCACACTTGTTCGGGTTCATCTTCAGCCCATGCTTTCTCATGCACTCCAATACCTGCCGCAAATCGGCCAGATGTTCCTGGTGTCCTTTTGATTTGACTATGACTTCGTCGATGTAAATTTCCACCAGAATGCCGATAAGTTTGTGAAATATGTAATTCATGGCTCGTTGATACGTAGCGCCGGCGTTCTTCAAACCGAAAGTTATTTTCACCCACTCGAATAAACCGAGGTGACCCGAGCACTTGAAAGCCGCTTTTGATATGTCCTCCTCGGCCATTAGTATTTGATTATATTCGGCGTTTCCATCCATGAAACTAATAACTTTGTGACCCGCGGCGGCATCTATTAGTACGTCGGCCCGTCGGCATTGGGTATCCGTCCATCGGCGTGGCCTGATTGGGGTTCCTGAAATCGATGCACACGCGCAGCTTCCCGTTCTTCTTGTACACGGGCACAATGTTGGAGACCCACTCGGCATAACGGCATTGCCGAATAAATTTTGCTTCAATTAGTCTCGTGATTTCGGCCTTTATGTCGGGTAAGATTTTGGGATTACATCGTCGTGCGGGCTGCTGGTATGGCCAATATCCCGGCTTCATGGGCAACCAGTGTTCGACAATGGATCGGTCTAATCCGGGCATTTCATGGTATTTCCAAGCAAAGCAATCTTTAAACTCTTTCAATAAATCTGTCAATTTACATTTGTATTCCGGATCCAAATTAGCACTAATGTACGTTGGCCTTGGCTTGGTGCCATCGCCTAAGTCTATCATCTCTAATGAATCGGCCGACGTGAATCCGTGCCCTAGCTTCCCGTCTTCCCGGACGAACTGATCCATTTAATCTGAATCTTCAGAGCCGACTGCTCGGATCGGCTGTAGACCAAAATCGGACACCTTTAGGAAATCAGTGTCCCACATCCTCCCAGATATACATTTGACATTTTTGCAGCTCCATTGCTGTGTATCAGCCGCTACGACGCTGTATGCGGAGTCGGCGGTGACCACTTCGATGTTGTCACCGACCCACTCCACGAGGCATTGGTGCATTGTATACGGGATGCAGCAATTTGCGTGTATCCAGTCTCGGCCGAGTAGCATGTTGTAGGACCCTTTGCCATTAATAATAAAGAAAGTAGTGGGAAGAGTCTTACTGCTGATGGTGAGGTCGACGCAGAGCGCGCCGCGGGCGGGAGACACGTTGCCTTCGAAGTCTTTGCACATCATGTCCATCTTGGTTAGATCGTCATCACTTTTTCCTAGCTTCCGGAACATGGCGTATGGCATGATGTTGATAGCAGCTCCTCCGTCTACTAGTAATCTGGTGATGGGTCGGCCGTTGACATGTCCCTTGAGGAATAATGCCTTGAGGTGTTGCCGTTTGTCATCCTCGGGTTTCTCGAATGTGGCTGTCATTGGCTCTAAAGCCAATTGCGCCATTTGTTCTTCTATTGCCGACATGTTATGTCAGTCGGCAGGAGTCTTGAATTCCATCGGCAGAATAAAAACCATGTTGACATCGGCTGCCGATTCCTGGTTGTCGTCGTCTTCCCTATCGTTTCTTTTGGGGCGCCAAATCCGAGGCCTGTCGTTTTTCTTGTCCATCATATGTTGTTGCTCTTCTTCCTATTGTTCCCACTGGCGGAGGCGTTGGATTCTTCATTTTTGAGATTTAGTCAATCCGTCAGGGCACCACCTGGGGTTTACAGGTTTAGTCAATGGTTTGGCGTGTTCCCATTCTGATTCGCGTCCCAAGGGGTTCTCGTCTGATACCCGAGCATCGGCCATCTCTTCTAGCCGATCATGAGCGCTGACTCTATCTTCTGGTTGGTTGCGCCGATCGAATCTGCCCCTCGGCCTATCGTTTCGCTCACGCCTGTCTTCCGACCGGTCATATCGGTCACTTCTGCCCCCCAGCCGATCACGCACTGAAGGGCACCGGTCCTCTTGCTCGCGCCAGTTCCTGCTGATCGGCTCTGGCCTTCCATCTCTGGAGCGAGACCTCCTGAATGGCCGATTGTTACGATACGGGCCGTTGCACTCAGGGCAATTATCGGTCGACGGCAATCTAAGGTTACTCTACCAGCAGTGGATGAAGAATAGGCATCGCCAGTGATCTTCATGTCGTCGCATCATCTCCTCCCGGAATCTTGAACTTTCCTGTTGCCGTTGATACTTGTTGAGCAGAAATTGGGAGGTGATGGGCCTGCGTAGTTCTCCCGATCCTTCGCCTTCATCCTCCATCCGTCGTTTCCCCTTGATGTCTTCGGGCGCCGCTTGATTTCTGGGGTCTACGGCGCGCTCTTTTTAGCCGGCTCAGATGTTAGCACCTTGGTCTGGAGTGAGTTCCTTCCCGTGTCAACCATGTTGGTGGGGAAGGGGTGCTGATCAATCTTCATCGGCTTTGCCGGCTTTGTCGGGATTTCAAATTTGAGTCTGCCCTGCTCGATGGCCGATTGAATTTGCTGTCAAAAGATTTTGCATTCGTTTGTATCGTGGGAGGTGGCATTATGCCATTTGCAATATTTCATCTTCTTTAGCTGCTCGGCCGACGGGATCGTATGGTCTGGTGAGAGCTTGATTTGTCCTTCCTGAAGGAGAAGATCGAAGATTTTATCGGCCTTTGATGTGTCGAAACCGAATGCCTCCGGCTCCTTTTTCCCGAACGGACATGATATCGGCTTTTTTCCTTTAACCCATTCTGCCAGGCCGACTTCTGTTTCTTCTTCGGACTCAGCCTCTTCGAAGTACGCCACCTTTTTCTGGAAATTTCTCCGCGGGTCAAAGGGGCGTACTTCCTGACCAGACAAACGATGCACGATTTGGCTCAGGCTCTCAAACTCCTGTGAAGCATATTTCTCTTTGATATGAGGCAGGAGACCCTGGAAGGCTATGTCGGCTAACTGTGCGTCGGTCAGGACTAGGGTGTAGCATTTGTTCCTGATCTCCCTGAACCTCTGCACGTACGTGGATACCGGCTCATCACTTCTCTGTTTGAGACTGGTTAAGTTTGAAAGCTTCATCTTGTGTACCCCCGCATAGAAGTATTTGTGGAACTGCTTCTCTAAGTCAGCCCATGTAATTATCGAGTTGGGTGGCAGCGTAGTAAACCATTGGAAGGCCGACCCGGACAGGGATGACGAGAAAAGGCGCACCCGTAGAGCATCTTGTGCAGCTGCCTCCCCACATTGGATGATGAATCTGTTCACATGTTCCACAGTTGAGGTATCATCAAGCCCCGAAAACTTGGTGAAATCAAGAACTTTGTACCGATGGGGAAACAGCAGCAAGTCATAAGTAGGCGGGTATGGCGTTCTGTATGTGTAAGTTTGCACCTTCGGCTTTAAGCCGAATTGCTCCTGAATCACCTCCGCTATGCGCGCCGTCCAGTCTGGTTGTTGTTGATGAACTGTCGGCTGGGGAACTGGCACGTGTTGGTAGACTGGCGGCGGGATGACCGGGTGGTGGATGAAAGCGTGCGGCGCGTGATGCGACGCAGCCAGCTGCGTAGTTGGCATCGGTTGTCTCAGTGAACCGGCCGTTTCCTCATATAGCACGATCGGCGCAGCGCCCCGAAGTGCTTCCGTTGATTCTGCCCCCCTGCTCATCTCCGGCGCGACTGGCTGATACTGTGGCATCATCGGCCGCGCGGCCGATTGGAAAGGTGCCTGGATCAGAGAGCTTCCATGGCTGGCCGATTGATCCTTGACGACCGTCGCCGATGGTGCCCCCCAAGGCACTGAATTCAAAGGAGACAACTGCACGGAGGATAACTGAATGGATTGCGGCTGGAGATATGGCGCACCGTTAGGCCCTAGAGAGATTGACGATGAAGGGGCGCTGGAACCTCCAGTTGGAGCCTGGATCGGCTGAGGAGCCGAGTAGGGTATACTTGGATAACTCCTGGTCGGGGCCGTGATAGGTGGGGCGTGTGCCGGCCCTGGTATCCTTGGGACACGCCGTTGGCCAAGGAGCTGATGACGGCATTATATACCGTATTAGAAATCATCGGGGATTGATCAATGAAGGCTTGGTAGACGGATTGTTGAACCATCTCGGACATCTTGCCCGAGACCTCGGCGATTGTGATCTGGCGGGGAGTTGGAAACGGAGCCTTTTTGATAGTTTCCCCGCTCCTGGTACGACTGAAGGATTGTAGACACGTCTTCCGGTAGTATGCCATCTACTTTTCCAACTCGTCCTTCTCGTCGTCCTTGAGGTCTGCTTCTGTCACCTCGATGACATTCTCTTCCAAGATTTCGGCAGCTTTTGACATAGTGGCGGTTGTATTTGTCCCACCGGGCATGCCAAAAGTGTGTTGGCGCTAGAAATCGGCCGATTGGATCTCTAGCGTCGGACACACGACCCGGGAGAATCTGCTTAACTCCTGTTCGGGTAATCGCCCTGGTGCGGTTCGCGCGGTGTGCCCGCCAATCTGACCTGTTGATTGGCAAGGAAAGAAACGTGTCAGATCCTGGAGGTCGCGATCGGCTAAGGTTCCGATCTCGAGAAAGCTTACCAGCGAATTGGCTGATTTGCTGTAATAAAGAAATCGGCTATAATACAGCAGATCACCAAATAACGTTGGTGAAAATACTGTTAAAGTAAACCAAGCAACGCTACAGTAGCAACACTAAGAACAGATCTAATCGGCTATGCGAAAAGCGGTAGATTTAAGCAATAAGATATAAATAAGCCGAAAGTTCTAATTCCAAGCTGGATAACTGGTGATAGAACTAGAACAACAGGTAAAACCTAGAACTCTAGTAAATATCGATAACTAGTGAATAAATCTAAACGAAACGACAGCGATACACCCAAAGTTAAAGCTTAGATGTTACTCGATAAACAGAACTTACAGAATCGACCGAAGATCAAGCTGATGCAGCCCCACCAACCCGTACGAACTCGTGAAAAGAAGAAAAGTATTGGCGAAGTCGCCTGCTCGAAAATAAAGTGCGAGGAAATAGTAGGTTGTTGTATTAATTTGATGATGATTATAGATCTATGAAGGCGGATATTTATAGCCTGCTACAACCAATCTCTTAACCGATTAGGACTCTATCTCTAATTTTAAACGAAAACAAATATTTACAAGTATGGTTCGTATCGGATTTGATCATCGCGCTCCCACGGGCCAATCTCCTCTTTATCTTCATAGTTCATTTTAAGCCCATATTGGCCCAATTGTTCCAGCCTCCCAATCGGCCGATTTCCACCAACTTCATCCGCCGAAATACTGCAGCACCAATCGGCCGATCCTCAACTGTAGCACCAATCGGCCGATTCCCAATCGTGACCTCCGCGCTTTACCGCATCTCCTGATTCCTTCCCTTTTTGACGCCGATTTCATACGTGTCAAAATCTGGCATCAACAGCCATGTAAGTGCGATCTAATTGTATTGTCTGTTTTGTTGTTATTGTTGTCGCCTGTCTTGCTTGCATGACTACTTGCATCAACAATGCAGGACTACCATGCTAGACGATTAGTCTATTGCACAATTGACTGGTTGTGTTAGATTTAGTAGCCCGACAGTCCACCAGAGGGTTACCCAAGTGGTTGATTTGTAGGTGAGGGCGATTGCAAAACCAAGAACTCGAAGGTGATCGCGGGAACACGAAGGGGACACAAGGGTTTTAGACAGGTTTGGGCCTCCTAAGAGTAATACTCTACGTCCTGTATGCATGGATTGTATTGCTGGAATGAGATGAGTTGCCCTCAGGGGGCTCCCTTGGCCGTCTTATATAGGCTGACGACCTGGGGTTACAAGTTGGTTTCAATCTAATCTACCGGTAGTTACATGGAAAGCAATCTGAGTCGCACTACAATACACGTTCCATGATATCCGGGTAGATTTGGACTGTCTTGTTTCCTTGACGTGTACTCCAAGTAACTTCATGTCCTCGGCCCGCACGCCCTGGTCGGGCGGGCTCACTTGTCAGGTCCGACCAGTATCCTGGTTGGTGGGGACCCATGAGGTACCCATATCCCTCAAGCGCATGAGCAATGTGTAGGTAAATAGGAACTTGAGGTCATCACAGCGAAGCTTGAATTGACGTCGGCTGAAGCTGTGATGGCGTCATGGTGATGGAGAGGCTGCATAGTGCTCAAAAAAGAAGAAAATCCAAGTGAACACGAGCCAATGTGTGGAGCGAAGATGAAAGCCGAGTTGATGGAAGGCGGTGTCCAGCAGGTCAAAGTGAAGGTTACGGAGGGCGTCGCAAGACGCACTCCGTATGAGTAGCCCTTGAGCATTGAATTGATTAGAATAATCAGTCCAATGGTCAAAGAAGAAAAAGTTATCTTTTGAAGTAGATCCTAGTGACCGAGCACAAGGATAGGCGCAACCACGAAGGCCTGTCGACCAAAAGTACACACCCAAATCTCTAGAGATAAGAACCCGTGCAATGATAGGTAAGCGACAAAAATGCCTGCTCATGGGAGTATTGCACCATCGGAGTAGCTTTACGAGAGTACTGCCCGTCAGTACTTTTAGATGAGGCTGAGCATCATGTGAACACTATATAGTCGAACCAGTATGGGAAAGCATTGTCGTGCACCCTCACGAGTCCACTATAGCACCTTGGATGTTAGCTGGCGGCCTAGCTATAAATAGACCAACGTTCAGCGTGAAGAGTCAAGGCCCAAATGATAGCACTTGTAGGCTTGAAGCTTGTAGTTCTTTTATAAGAGTAACACTCGCCTAGAAGCTTGCTGCCAGAAGAATTCTCGTGAGGGAAACTAGGGTGTTGCTTCCCTTCGTAGACTCTGTAGTGAAGTCAGGAGGTAACGATGCTAGAAGAATCCTCGTGAATAGGTTGTATCGTAAACCCCGCCACTGTCCAGGACACCGCTAGGGAAGTGTGTCGCGCAGCTTTCTTGTATTGTGCTTTTTTCTTTTTCTGCGTTGTAACTTCTTATCTTGGGATGTCAGCTATCCCAGAGTTGTTCACACTCACTTGTAATATGTGTTGCCAGTAATCTTTTCAGAGAATAAAAATGTGTCCCTTCATCTTGTTTTATGGATTTTTTGGGGCCACAGAGGCATACTGACTTGAAACTAGGCATCTAGTCCCCAAGGTCGAAGACTAGCTGAGCCACGGAGGCGCGCCGACTTTAATTAGGTGTCCAGCCTCGAGGACGAGGACTGGCGGAGCCATGGAGGCACACCGAGTAGAATTAGGCACCTAGCCCTCAAGGATGAGGATTGGTCGGAGCCGCAAAGGCGCGCCGACCAGAAATTGGCGCCCAGCCCCCGAGGACGAGGGCTGGCGGAGCTATAGAGGCACGCTGAGTGGAATTAGGTGCCTAGCCTCCAAGGTTGAGGATTGGCAGAGCCATGGAGGCACGTCAACCAGAAATAGGCACCTAGCCCCCAAGGACGAGGGTTGGCGAAGCCACAAAGGCACGCACAGTAGAATTAGGTGCCCAGTCCCCAAGGTTGAGGACTGGCAGAGCCATGAAGGCACGCCGAGTAGAATTAGGAGCCTTGGCCTCGAGGACAAGTGCCTTGGCCCTGAGGACAAGGACTGGAAAAACCACGAAGGCACGCCATTAAAAATGCAACAGAAATCCCGCAGATTCTATCCCACGCACGCGACGCTAATGGAAAAATCCCCAAATTTTTCCCGGTATGTTGTGCCGCGATAACGGGAGGCCCACGATTTCCGTCCATAAGTTAGCTGCCATCCCCTTCAAAACCGCAAGAGGTCACAGAGCCATTTCAGTCTCATCTTGAACACTCTCAATGCCGCCGCTGCGCTCACGAACCCGAGGCTGCGCCGCCGCAATCCTCATTCCGCTCGCGCGCACTGCTCCGTCACTGATCGAGCCGTTGTGCCGCTGCCGCCCAAGCCATGTAAGTGCGATCTAATTGTATTGTCTGTTTTGTTGTTATTGTTGTCGCCTGTCTTGCTTGCATGACTACTTGCATCAACAATGCAGGACTACCATGCTAGACGATTAGTCTATTGCACAATTGACTGGTTGTGTTAGATTTAGTAGCCCGACAGTCCACCAGAGGGTTACCCAAGTGGTTGATTTGTAGGTGAGGGCGATTGCAAAACCAAGAACTCGAAGGTGATCGCGGGAACACGAAGGGGACACAAGGGTTTTAGACAGGTTTGGGCCTCCTAAGAGTAATACTCTACGTCCTGTATGCATGGATTGTATTGCTGGAATGAGATGAGTTGCCCTCAGGGGGCTCCCTTGGCCGTCTTATATAGGCTGACGACCTGGGGTTACAAGTTGGTTTCAATCTAATCTACCGGTAGTTACATGGAAAGCAATCTGAGTCGCACTACAATACACGTTCCATGATATCCGGGTAGATTTGGACTGTCTTGTTTCCTTGACGTGTACTCCAAGTAACTTCATGTCCTCGGCCCGCACGCCCTGGTCGGGCGGGCTCACTTGTCAGGTCCGACCAGTATCCTGGTTGGTGGGGACCCATGAGGTACCCATATCCCTCAAGCGCATGAGCAATGTGTAGGTAAATAGGAACTTGAGGTCATCACAGCGAAGCTTGAATTGACGTCGGCTGAAGCTGTGATGGCGTCATGGTGATGGAGAGGCTGCATAGTGCTCAAAAAAGAAGAAAATCCAAGTGAACACGAGCCAATGTGTGGAGCGAAGATGAAAGCCGAGTTGATGGAAGGCGGTGTCCAGCAGGTCAAAGTGAAGGTTACGGAGGGCGTCGCAAGACGCACTCCGTATGAGTAGCCCTTGAGCATTGAATTGATTAGAATAATCAGTCCAATGGTCAAAGAAGAAAAAGTTATCTTTTGAAGTAGATCCTAGTGACCGAGCACAAGGATAGGCGCAACCACGAAGGCCTGTCGACCAAAAGTACACACCCAAATCTCTAGAGATAAGAACCCGTGCAATGATAGGTAAGCGACAAAAATGCCTGCTCATGGGAGTATTGCACCATCGGAGCAGCTTTACGAGAGTACTGCCCGTCAGTACTTTTAGATGAGGCTGAGCATCATGTGAACACTATATAGTCGAACCAGTATGGGAAAGCATTGTCGTGCACCCTCACGAGTCCACTATAGCACCTTGGATGTTAGCTGGCGGCCTAGCTATAAATAGACCAACGTTCAGCGTGAAGAGTCAAGGCCCAAATGATAGCACTTGTAGGCTTGAAGCTTGTAGTTCTTTTATAAGAGTAACACTCGCCTAGAAGCTTGCTGCCAGAAGAATTCTCGTGAGGGAAACTAGGGTGTTGCTTCCCTTCGTAGACTCTGTAGTGAAGTCGGGAGGTAACGATGCTAGAAGAATCCTCGTGAATAGGTTGTATCGTAAACCCCGCCACTATCCAGGACACCGCTAGGGAAGTGTGTCGCGCAGCTTTCTTGTATTGTGCTTTTTTCTTTTTCTGCGTTGTAACTTCTTATCTTGGGATGTCAGCTATCCCAGAGTTGTTCACACTCACTTGTAATATGTGTTGCCAGTAATCTTTTCAGAGAATAAAAATGTGTCCCTTCATCTTGTTTTATGGATTTTTTGGGGCCACAGAGGCATACTGACTTGAAACTAGGCATCTAGTCCCCAAGGTCGAAGACTAGCTGAGCCACGGAGGCGCACCGACTTTAATTAGGTGTCCAGCCTCGAGGACGAGGACTGGCGGAGCCATGGAGGCACACCGAGTAGAATTAGGCACCTAGCCCTCAAGGATGAGGATTGGTCGGAGCCGCAAAGGCGCGCCGACCAGAAATTGGCGCCCAGCCCCCGAGGACGAGGGCTGGCGGAGCTATAGAGGCACGCTGAGTGGAATTAGGTGCCTAGCCTCCAAGGTTGAGGATTGGCAGAGCCATGGAGGCACGTCAACCAGAAATAGGCACCTAGCCCCCAAGGACGAGGGTTGGCGAAGCCACAAAGGCACGCACAGTAGAATTAGGTGCCCAGTCCCCAAGGTTGAGGACTGGCAGAGCCATGAAGGCACGCCGAGTAGAATTAGGAGCCTTGGCCTCGAGGACAAGTGCCTTGGCCCTGAGGACAAGGACTGGAAAAACCACGAAGGCACGCCATTAAAAATGCAACAGAAATCCCGCAGATTCTATCCCACGCACGCGACGCTAATGGAAAAATCCCCAAATTTTTCCCGGTATGTTGTGCCGCGATAACGGGAGGCCCACGATTTCCGTCCATAAGTTAGCTGCCATCCCCTTCAAAACCGCAAGAGGTCACAGAGCCATTTCAGTCTCATCTTGAACACTCTCAATGCCGCCGCTGCGCTCACGAACCCGAGGCTGCGCCGCCGCAATCCTCATTCCGCTCGCGCGCACTGCTCCGTCACTGATCGAGCCGTTGTGCCGCTGCCGCCCAAGCCGCCACGCCGCCATATGCATAGAAAAACCCTAGTCTTTATTAGATCAAGCCATTGAGCTCGAAGAAATGGCACAAGCAATGCAGGACTACCATGCTAGACGATTAGTCTATTGCACAATTGACTGGTTGTGTTAGATTTAGTAGCCCGACAGTCCTCCACAGGCAGCAGGCGCTGCTGGAGTAGAAGCCCACCGCCGGCCAAGAGTTCCCGTTGGAGGACACGACGGAGATGGTGGTCTTCGCATTGTTCTTCGAGCATGGATTCAGGATCCTGTGTGGAGACTTCTTTCGCGGCCTTCTCCACTACTAAAAATTGAACTAGTACATTTGAATCCAAACTTGATCTTGGATATTGTTGTCTTCATGCATCTGTGTGAAGCATATCTTGGAATTTCCCCGCATTTCGATCTGTGGTGTTACTTGTATCCCTTGAAGCCCGTGATTAGTACGGGGAAACAAGGTCGGGTTGTTGGGGGTTGTGGATTCTCGCTGCTGCCCAAGAAGGTGTAGGAATCTTTTGATCTGCAACTGAAGGAGTCCATCAAGGGTTGGCATAGTGAATGGTTCGTCATTGCTAATCAGCAGCTCGAGCTGCCTCCATGCACAGGGTACGGTCCCGTAGTAGTGCCCAAGTGGTCGAATCAGCCGACCTCGGAGGAAAAGGTCCCGATGAATGAATTGCTGGTGAAGATCACCGACTTGAAGGCACAGGGACTGACAGTCGAGGCCATCAGTATCAACTTCTGTCAGAGACTGACGCAACTGATCAAACACCGAGTGCACCCAGTGTATGAATACTCGGGGCTACATGATCCAACCCGAGAGGGCCAGTGCAAGGTGGCCACCTCAGAGGTCGCCAACAGGGTGGTTGAGTTCTTCAAGGGTCGGATCAGTAATAGGGATGTCCCCAAGGCTTTCTCGTTGAAGAGGCCGCTATCCAACCCAGTAAGATTGTCCTCAGCATTGTTTTGACATACTGTGTATCTATTTGTGAAGTTTCTGACTAAAGCAGTGAATTGACCAGGATGACATATTTGTGTACTTTTGCCTGACACCGCTACCTGGAGGGGCCAAGGCAACACGACCCAAGATCTGTCCGACTGACGTGCCCGTTGTGCCACCCGTCGACCTTCAGTAGGACTCGAAGTCTTCCTTTGGGTCAGACGATGGAGCAACGAAAGAGGTTGGCCAAGACCAAGGTGCTAAGCTAGTTGGGTGATGGACACGGCAGGCCGTGCACAAGCAGGCCATCGCCAAGGTGCCTCAGCCAAGTGGGAAGGGGAAGAAGATGGCCAGCAAGAAAAAGGAGAAAGCTGCGCCAAGCACAGCTGCCCCAACCATGTCGGTCAGTGAGGTAGAGTCTGACACGCCAAGCCCACCTGCGAAAAAGAAGAAGTCGAAGCTCCAGGAGACCACCCAGCTGATGTGGCGCACCTCAAGGAGGCACTGAAGGTGAAAATGCTCGGTGGGTCCAACGAGGATACATCGGCGCCGCCACCATCATTGCATCCCAAATACCAGGTGAAGAAGAAGAGCACCCTATAACTACCCCCAGTTTATGTTGTCCATGTTTATGATTGCCATCTAACTTGTGTGAATTGCTTGTTATGCTGGTGATGCAGGACTGGCGTGCTGTCCGATGATCATGGCGCACAGCTGACCAGCTACTCAACCCAGACCAAGGTGACCAGCGGTTGCACCAAGGAGCAGCCGCCACCCACAAAGGTCAGAGCTGGTGAGGATGGTCACACTGAAGAAGTTGCGCCGACTTCGGCGCCTCAAGAAGATGAAGCCAGTGCCAAGAATGCAGACGCTATCATGGTCAACCCCGAGGTTGAGAAGAAGGCTGAGGAGGATGCCAGAGCCAAGCTTTAGCAAGGGGAGATGCCCAGGGATGACCCACCACCAGAGTGGTCTACCAAGGAGATCGAACTTGGTGTGATTCACGAAGAGTCTAACCCCGAGCATTATTGCCTAAAGATCAAGTGCCTGGAGGTTGAGCTCAAGAAATGTACCAGACTGAGGGGATGAGCAGCACACTGTTGAACAGCCACCGCCTCCAGAGATCAGGGGGAGCCAAGATAGCCGTGCCGAAGGAGGAGCTATACCAGCCCTAGCTCCACAGCTTGAAGTAGCTGGCTCCGAGGCTGTGGATGCTGCTGTGGCCATCCCCAGAGTCGAGCAGGTGTCTGGTGAGGGGGTCAGGGATGAGCCTCAGCTTGAAGAGTTGCCCAGGGATGACCCGCCACCTGAGAGGTCTACTGGACTTTTTCAGGCCGAACCTTGTGTTAGAGGTATGCCCTAGAGGCAATCATAGAGATGATGATATTCCATTTGTATCCATGTTTTATATTGTGTTCCTTGAATATCCATTAAAGGCTACTTGAATTGATTTGCAATTATGTGAATTGTATGTGAAACTCTTTACTTGTATGGTTATTCTAAAGTTGTCCCTAGTCGTAGCTCATGTGAGGACACACATGAATATTAGAGTAGTACATGTATTAGTTGATGACTATGTTTCACAAGTCATGGACATGGAGATGTCAAACTAATAAGGTAGGCGTATGTGGAGACATATGCTAGGATTGACCCAACACGAGAAGTAGTTCTCTCTTTACACAACATGTAAGCTTTGTCCTTAGACCTGAGATTGACGCATGTACTCAAGATGTGGATCGACTTACTTAGGGGCTATCAAACGCTACACCGTAATAGGGTAGTTAAAAAGGTAGCTTTCGGGTTTGTCAGGAAGCATGTTGTGAGGCATGGTCCATCAAGATGGGATTTGCCCCTCTCTGATTGAGAGTGATATCTCTGGGCCCCTCGAGCGATCGGATCCGAAAATGCATGGTCATGCTACGTACGGTTAAGAATTAACCTACAGAGGGATTCCGAATCACAGGATCGAGAAAGAGCGCTCGGCTTGAAGCTATACCAAAAATCGTGAGGCAAAGGGAATAGCATGTACATGATGTTGTGACGGTTCATCTGATATGATCTTCGTGTGCGTATAGGAGTTGACACGTCTTGCTAGAGGCCGCTACCGACTATTGGGCTGAGTAGGAGTACTCGGGCCATGTCTATACGTATCCGAACCCATAGTGTCACACACTTAAGGGGCTGGAAGCCCAATTCGGATATGATCCGAGTTGGATCTTGTTTAGAAGTACTAATGGGCCTCGGACCCAGAGGCACGTCAGGAACCTCTATAAATAGAGGGGTGGGGCACCCTAGGGTTTCATCCCTTTGGCTGAAAACACATCTGCCGCGCCTCCCACACCCTCGCCCTATTGCAACTCGCGGACCTAGCAGTCTGGCTTGCGACGCTTCCTCCCTGCACGTGTGGATACCTTGGAGGTGTTGCACCTGCAGCACATGGACGAGCCGCCGACGAGCCATGACAAGCTGCCGACGAGCTGACGACAAGCCGCGGCACGAGGACGACCTTGCTACACGTGGACTAGCTGCTAAGGAGCTGCTCGACGTTGACGTGATCAACTAAGTGTTCGACTACGCTGATCAACTTCGCTGCCCCGACGCGATTCTACAACTTCCGTACCTGTGCGTCGAGTGGTAATCCTGTGATCCATATATGGTAGTTTTCCTAGTTTACACGGTAGAAAAATTTTGTTTGGCGCTAACGTAGCCTACCTCGTATCCCTACAGTGGTATTAGAGCCATAGCTGTTTTGTTATGGATTCAGGATGTGTGCATATGGAGATATGCGAGTTTTCAGATTGATCTATGACCTGGTTTTGTGTTCTTGCTGCAATGGTAGTGTAACGACATACTCCTACCGGTCGGATTTCCACCATCAGAGTGAAGTGATACATGTAATGCCAGTTGCATTGAGCAAAAATCAATGTGATTGATCAAATTGAAACAGCTTCATACGCCAGGCGCATGTGATGCGCAATAGTAGATGGGATCTACTACCGGGTCGGAATTTTTATCGTATGCATGTGCTTTGGTAAAACAGCCATAACTTTTGTGTACGATCTCGGATCGAGGCAAATTTTATATGAAAATTGATCTACATAAAAAGTTACACATGATTACAATTGACTTTGTCTGTTTTGGTGAAATTAGATTTCCCAAATTCAGCTTGGAAGATAGAGTTTCGGGCCTCTGAAGTTTGGAATGTTAGAACGCCTAACTTTGTTTTGCAGGATGCTATGATTCTGTGATCGGTATGGCCCTTTATGTATGTGATGCATGTGTGTAACTCATTCGTGACCTGCATGTCGTGCGTACGGCAACACGGCTGGAGCCATATGTGTTGTCACCTTAATGTATTTAATGGTCTGCGTATCAATCTGTGATGATCCAAGCAACTATGTAATCTACATTACTAGCTATTAGGTGTAATAGCATGTTCTAGTTCTTGGAGGACTCATCACCAGGAGGATGGCGCACATGGAACATGGAGATGGAGATCACCATGGTGAACAGGTTCTATGGAGATGGAGATCACCATAAGAAAACGGACCATATTGTGTCACAACTGTGTGAATGCTATTCTTTATGTTTTACTTCCTGCACGATGTGATGTTAGAAGTAGAATGATCCCTCGCAAAGTTTAAGTTTGTATGCCCTCCCAACTAAAACTTGCACTGTCCCATGTCTTGTACAATTGGTGGTGGGTCTATGAAATTAGGGTGCCACTAGTTTTCCTTGACTAGATGGGTTTGTGTCGGACACTTACATGCATAAGGGTTGGTTTGCTTCACAAGGTCATCTTAACGATTAAGGACCTTGGGGCATAAAGGTTGGGTGCCGAGACATGGAGATGTCACCCAACAAAAGGAGTCATATGTGATATGATAAGCAAGGAGTTGCTTACCGATCTACCTTGTTTGCTAGCGGTGATGCTAAAGCTCACTAGTAGACTTGTTAGTTGTGGATCCTGAATCACTAAGTATCAATAGAGGGATATTGATTTTAGTAGGAGTAGATTCTGTTAAATAGTTTAATGTAATTTTCTCTATCATGGATATGTTTGTCTTAGTGTATTTTGCATTACTTTTGTTGTAGATTAAATGGCATCTAGCAACACCACACCATTTGCTTTGCGTTCGGTCCTTGAGAAGGACAAGTTGAATGGAACAAATTACTCGGATTGGATCCGTAACCTGAGAATTATTCTCAGGGCTGAGAAAAAGGAAGATGTTCTAGACACCCCATTACCACAAGTACCTGCTGATGATGCATCTGCTGCCGTTAAGGCCGCTTACAAGAAAGCATTTGATGCTAATCTTGAGGTAAGTTGCCTTATGCTTGCTTGCGTGGAACCCGAGCTGCAGATGCAGTTCGAAACAAATCATGAGGCGCATGATATGATCATGGTGCTCAAGGATATGTTCCAAACATAGGCTAGGACTGAAAGGTTCAATGTGTCCAAGGCGTTTCTGGAGTGCAAGCTAGCAGAAGGCGCAGCAGTAGGACCACACGTAATCAAGATGGTTGGTTACACTCAGCGATTGAAGAAGCTGGGCTTCCCAATGGGCAAAGAGTTGGCCACTGACTGACTTCATTCTTTCGTCTCTTCCGCCTAGCTATGGGAACTTCATCTCGAACTACCATATGCATGGGACGGAGAAGGATCTGAATCAACTATGTGGTATGCTCAAGACAGCAGAAGTTGACATTAAGAAAAGCACTAGTAGCAGCCATGTGATGGCTGTATAGAACAAGCCTAGCTTTAAGAAGAAGGGCAATTCTTGGAAGAAGAAGGGCAAGGCTGGAGTGTCCAAGCCAAACCCAGCACCCAAGGCTAAAGCTGGACCTGCTCCAGATAAAGAGTGCTTTTATTGTCATTAACCTGGTCACTAGAAGAGAAATTGCAAGCAATACCTAGCTTCGTTGAAGAATGGCGGTAGTAAGAGTACTTCCACCTCAGGTACGCTTGTGAATAATGTTATTGTTGGCGCTAAAAATCGGCCGATAACCTTCAGCGTCGAACACACGACCCGGGAGAATCTGCTTAGCTCATGTTCGGGTGATCGCCCCGGTGCAGTTCGCGCGGCGTGCTAGTCAATCTGACATGTTGATTGACAAGGAAACAAACATATTAAATCCCAGGGGTTTCGATCGGCTAAACTTCCAATCTGTCTCAGAAAGCGTATCAGCGAATCGGCCGATTTGCTATGAAGATGACCGGCTATAGAACAGCTAACAATCACGTAGCGATTGTAAAGAATCTACCAGAGCAGACTAGACAGTGCTACGAAGCAACACTTGAAATAGATCTAATCAGCTGTATGATGATAAATAAAAATAACAGTGATAAAGCTGACAGTTCAGATCTCAAGCTAGATAACTGGTGATAAAACTAAAACAATAGATAAAATCTATAGTTCTAGTTAACATCGATAACTTGTGAATAAATCTAAATGAAACGACAGTGATGCACCCGAAGTTAAATCTTAGATATTACTCGGTAAACGGAACTTACAGTATCGGCCGGAGATCATGTCGATGCAGTGCTGCCAACCCGTACGAACTCGTGAAAGAAAAAGGTATATTGGCGAAGTCGCCAACTTGAAAGTAAAGTACGATGAAAAAGTAGATTGTTTGTATTGATTGATGTGTCCTTTACAAATCTCTGAAGATGGCTATTTATAGCTTGTTACAACTAATTTCCAAATGGACTAGGATCTATCTCTAATTTTAAACGAAAACAAATATTTACAAACACAACTCGTACCGGAGTTGGTTATCATACTCCTACGGGCCAATCTTTCTTCATCTTCTTTTCTAGCCCACCTTAAGCCCATATTGGCCCAATCACTCCAGCCTTTCAATCGGCCGACTCCCGTTAACTCCATCCGCCAATCGGCCGATTCCCAACTGTAGCACCAATCGGCTGATTCCCAATCATAACCTCTTAATCCGCCGCATCAGCCAATCCTTTCCTCTCTTGACACCGATTCGAACGTGTCAAAATCTAGCATCAATCTATCTTTGTCCCAGATGGAGAAGAATGAACCCTTGGTAATAGCAGCTTCTTACTTCTGGTCTGACCACTCAATGCGTTTCTCTTTGGACACGGACCCATGACCCCAACTCTGGCCGATGTTCTGATGCTAACCGGCCTTGATATCTCCTCCCCCGATACACCCTTTAATTATCTGATCAAGCCGACCCATCGGCTAGAAACGAAAGGAATCGGCGGGTGGAAGGGGTATATCAATAAAAACATGAGGACCGGGACGATTTTAGAGAGAGAATATGCAGCCTTCTTGATGATGTGGCTGGAGAAGCACCTTTTCTGTGGCAGAGCAGTCGGTCCTTCTTCCAACACACAAGCTCTGGTCAAAGCCTTGTCAAGAGGAGCCGCCATCCCTCTCGGGAAGCATCTACTAGGATCGGCCTACCACATGATGCACCAGATTGGCGTCAAACTGTCAAAGGGAGAGCCGATTGGTAATCCTGGTGGTTCATCACCCTCTGGCTCAATTTGTACATGAGCAAGTTCTTCCAGCAGCAGATAGAGACCAAGACATTCCCCAACATTGAGTCAGAGGAAAACCCCACAGTACGACGATGGTGCACCTCTTTCGGCGAAGCGGCATCAGCTGTCCCTGGTTGCCAGTTCAAAGCCACCCAGACAGCCGAGTATTTCAGATATTTCTATAACGGCTTTAGTGAAGAAACCACAAGTTGGTACCCATACCAGAGGACAGAGCCACTCTTTGAGCTTCCCTTTTGCTATGACTCAACGTCCAACTCCTTTGACAATGATCTCACGGACGCCTTGATCAAACCAGGGATCTTGCTGGCGAACTTCTTCTCTGGGAAAGACTCCCCAACTTATGAATTCTATAATCCATCAGTTGCAGCACGGCAGTTCGGCCTCGGTTAGCTGCCGATTTAGGTTTATTTTGCCTGCCGCGCAAAGTTCCAGGATGAGCTCACTAAAGGCCTTGACTACAATCGGCTGTGCAATTTAGCGCCTGATTCCAGTACCATTGATCTGAACAATTGGGTAGTAGCTCCTTTTGCTGTCCAACAATTCAAATTATGGTGGGCAAAATGGAAGCAGCATCTCTTTTGTGTCTCCCCTGCAACATATTGCAATGATTTGGACCCAAATAACGTCGACCCAAACGCAGCGGTACTGCTCTCTTCTCAGCCGATTTCAATGTCATTTCCTTTTATGCTACAAATTTGCCGCTAACTCTTATTTCCTTTTATAGTCCGAAAGTCGACTTCCTCCAACGCGCAGCCGGAGTGGTAGGCCGATAGAATCACTACCCATACACACCATTCCCACTCATCGGCTATTATGCCCCAACCATCGAAGACATCACCACCGGCTGATCGAAACAGACGTCGAAGAAATCCTCTTTAAAGAAGACGAGCCACCGAGTGCGCGCTCGTATAGAATCGGCCGATCAGTTGGCGACGGCATCAGCTGAATCCTTAGCTGCGCCGATCCTGCTGATTATCGAGGAAGTCAATCCCCAGGCTACTACAGAAGCTGGAGCGGCTGCTGCATCATTGTTGGTAGAAGCTGTTCAGGTAACTTCGTATACTCCACATTCTTCTAAGTAACCTACCGATATTAATTTCTTCCTTCTGTTAGGCCGCGCAAATTGCTCCAGTGTAGTCCCCGCAGCGATCGGCCACGATCCAGGCAGAGACCAGGACGCCAACAATTCCTCCCACCGAGGTAGAGAGTCTTTTAACTCAAATTTTTAATACTTAACCAAAAGCTAACCGATTTTGACGCAGGCTACCCTGGGCACATCGATTGTACATTTCCAACAACCATCGGCTGGGCGACTCACAGAGGTATGGCAGTCATTATATATCATCAGACTTAATCATCTGCATCATACATATAAAAATCCGCTTTCGGTACCTTTTCAGGAGGCAGGCCCGAGCAGAGCACCGATAATCGTTGAATCTTCTTCCTTTGATGAACCAATCGCGCTAGTTCTCGAGATGAGGGTAGCACTGCCGCCAGTGCAAGCAGAAGAAATTCATTTTAAAGAGGTAAAACACTTGACACTCAAGTTGGCCGATTTCCAATTACCGCCGGCTAATCCGTATTTACTTATTTATTCTTTCTCAGGAGTAAGGTACCCCCAACAACAGTCTTTTCTCTTTCGCGGTTGCGCTTTCTGATGACGAAGAGGTCGCCTCGCACCAAGTCGCACTGAGTTCAATCCCTGATGACGTCCGTGCCAAACTTGAGAGCATACGGACCCTCCTCCAAGACGACATCGGCTGACTAGTGGAAGACGCCTCACTGATTCGGCAGCTTCTCAGCAAAATCACAGGCCAAGTTCCGGAAGAGGCAGAAGAGGCTCTGGCACCCGCCGCATATATTGAGTCAATGCGGATTCAGTGTTCAGGGCCTTGCGCCACATGGCCGATCACGCCAAACTAGCGAAAGCCCGCGAGGAGGAAGATTCCTACAAACATCGAGCCCAAGAGGTACATCAACGAATCAGTTTCCTTGAAAGCTCTCGCCTAGATATTGTTGGTGCTATAGATCGCCTTAAACGGCGAAGGGCAGAGCTTGCCAAGGAGATGGAGGAGGTGACCAAGGCCATAGCCGTCGAAGAGAAGAGACTTCAAGACCTCCCATCTGTCATTGCCGAGCTGAAGTAGGAGAGGCAGAACCTGGACCATGAAGCAATCAAACTACATCATCATATGCCAGAAGTCCTTGGATCGGCCGATGACGACCTGAGGACTTTAGACTCGGCCGATCAGGTTAGGCAGCGAGCGATTGCGGCTATTAATGCCCTCCTCGGGTGAACTGTAAAAGTACTGAATGCTCTATAAACATGTATCGTTTCTAAAGGCATTCGCATCGCCCGTCCTTTTTTCCTCTAGCGACTTGATTTCCATACCCCCAAATTAGACGCCGAGATGTCTTCTTCATCTTCTTCCTTTTCCGTCAATCAGGTACAAAATCTTCCTTTGTTCCTCCTCCTGACATTTCAATCAATCTGATGCTGGGTGGTTGTTTGCTACCTTTTCAGCCAAAACGCCATAGTCCCAGTCTGAAACGAGAAATCAAGGTCATGCATTCCGACGAACTGTTATCGCAGGCGGACAGAGATCTGATCAAGGCTCATCACGAAGAACTTAAAGATCATATCCCCGCAGACGTTCAAAAGATCCTGGACCATATGGACACCAACTGCTCCAGGCGGCCGTCAACTGAAAGGAGTCATCCACTCCATCGCCTAGTCACCCTCAAGGATGCCGCGGCGGGGACATCCCAACCACCTCTTGACAGGAGCCACCCACTTCCTTGTCAAGTCGAGGTCAAAGCCGCCATGGAGGATCTGAAGGAGAAGAGCATCCGCCTCTTGATAGAATTAGGCCGGATCGAGAGGAAGATTAAGAAAAAGCATGGTCAATAAATGTGTTGGTACTTTTTGTTCTAAGGGCGACTTGTACCATGTCAGCCATGTACCCTGTGTTTGTACCGAATAATAAATCGGCCAGACTAATCGAATGTTTCGTACTTAAGGCGATGTTATCTGTGCATCGGCTATATCAACAGGAGCCAATAGGAGTTGGCCACGCCGTCTTGATGCACCCTATCGTCAGTTATGCATCCACCCATATACTAGGATAGTATCTCTTCAGATATCTTCCGTTCAAGGCTCTTGTGAATTCCTCTCCTTCGATAGTTTCCAATATATATGCGTTTCTCGGAGCCCATCGGCCGATTTTATACGGTCCATCCCAAGTGGGTGACCATTTACTGAATTTGGGATCCTTAGACCCTATCGGCAGCACCAACTTCCATACCAAATCTCCTTGGGAGAATTGCTTGACCTTGACCTTCTTGTCGTACCACCTGGCCACCCTTTTCTTGTTTTCTTCCATGCTGATCAGGGCCCTTAATCGCTGACCTGCCAAATCGTCGAGCTCTCCCTTCATGAGGAGGGAATAGTCATCGGCCGTCAACTGATCTTGAAGCGATGTACGCCTTGACCCTGTCCTTAATTCCTAAGGCAATACTGCCTCGTGACCATATACCAACTGGTAAGGAGATATTTTAGTGGCCCCATGGCAGGCCATCCTGTAAGCCCATAAAGATTTAGTTAAAGATAGGTGCCACTTCTTAGGTTGTTCTTCTATCTTCCTCTTGATCAACTTGATTATCCCCTTATTGGACGATTCGGCCTGACCGTTAGCTTGGGCATAATACGGAGAAGAATTCAACAATTTAATCCCCATATCGGCGGTGAACTCTTCAACCTCTCATGAGGTGAACATCATCCCCTGATCAGTCGTGATGGTTTGAGGGATACCGAACCGATAAACAATATGGTCCCTTACGAAATCGACCATAGCAGCTGATGTCACGACCTTCAACGGAACTGCCTCTACAAACTTGGTAAAATAGTCAGTAGCTACTAATATAAACTTGTGTCCCTTGCTTGATGGAGTATAAATCTATCCGATGAGGTCTATTCCCCAACCTCTAAACGGCCATGGTTTGATTATCGGATTCATAGCCGAGGCTGGTGCGCGATATACGTTGCCAAACTTCTGACAATCTTGACAACCTTTATAATACTTGAAGCAATCTTCGAGTATCGTCGGCCAATAATACCCGTTATTTCTAATCATCCACTTCATTCTGTGAGCCGATTGGTGAGCTCCGCACATGCCCTCGTGAATTTCTCCCATCAGGACCTTTGCTTCTTATGATCCCAGGCATTTGAGCAAAACTCCATCAATCGTCCGGTAAAACAAATCATCTTCGAGCAGCACATGTTTCGTGGCCTGAAAGCGTATTCGCCGATCCACTTTCTTGGATGGATCTTTCAAGTAGTCGATGATCTCCTTTCTCCAATCATCAGTCGCAAGTTCCAGAGTCATGGTGCCTTGAATCGGCCGATACCCAGACGCGTGTTGGGCAAGCCTATTGGCCTCTTCATTGTAATTTCTGGGAATATGCTCAATAACCGCAGACTTGAATTCCTTTAAAAGTTGGAGGCAATCTTCATAGTAAATCCTCAAAACATCATCTTTGCATTCAGATCTCCCCGTTAATTGATCTACAATGAGCATGGAATCCGCAGAAATTTCCACTGCATCTACTTTGATCTCTCTCAACAATTGGATACCTTTTAGGGCGGCTCGATATTCCGCCTGATTATTGGTCACGGATGCCTCTATCGGCAGAGAGAAATCATAACTTGCCCCCCGAGGCGATATGAGAACGATGCCGATTCCTGATCCGGCCCCACATGAAGAACCATCGAAGTATAGAGTCCATGGAACTGGTTCAACGACAGCGATTTTTGGTCCGCAATGCTGAGCCACAAAATCGGCCATGACTTGACCCTTGACAGCTTTGGCTGATTCGTACCTTAGGTCAAACTCTGAAAGAGCTAGCATCCACTTTCCAATCCATCCTTTCAAAATTGGCAGTGATAGCATGTACTTTACTATGTCATCCTTGCACACGACTATGCACTCTGCCGATAACAGGTTGTTGGCGATAGAAATCAGCCGATTGAGTCTCTAGCGTCGGACACACGACCCGGGAGAATCTGCTTAACTCCTGTTCGGGTGATCGCCCTGGTGCGGTTCGCGCGGCGTGCCAGCCAATCTGACCTGTTGATTGGCAAGGAAAGAAACGTGTCAGATCCCAGAGGTTGCGATCGGCTAAGGTTCCGATCTCGAGAGAGCTTATCACTGAATCGGCCGATTTGCTGTAATAAAGAAATTGGCTATAATGCAGCCGATTACCAGGCAACGTTGATAAAGAAAATACTAGAGTAAACTAAACAACGCTATAGTAGCAATACTAGGAATAGATCTTAATCGGCTATGTGGAAAGCGGTAAATTAAGCAACAAGATATAAGAAAGCCGAAAGTTCTAATTCCAAGCTGGATAACTGGTGATAAAACTAGAACAACAGGTAAAATCTAGAATTCTAGTGAATATCAATAACTGGTGAATAAATATAAATGAAATGACAGCGATGTCCCCGAAGTTAAAGCTTAGATAGTACTCGATAAGCGAAACTTACAGAATCGGCCGGAGATCAAGTTGATGTAGCCCCGCCAACCCGTACGAACTCGTGAAAAGAGGAAAAGTATTGGCAAAGTCACCTGCTTGGAAATAAAGTGTGAGGAAATAGTAGGTTGTTGTATTGATTTGATGATGATTACAGATCTATGAAGGTGGCTATTTATAGCCTGTTACAACCAATCTCTTAACCGACTAGGACTCTATCTCTAATTTTAAACGAAAACGAATATTTACAAGCATAATTCGTATCGGAGTTGGTCATCGCGCTCCCATGGGCCGATCTCCTCTTTATATTCATAGTCCACTTTAGGCCCATATTGGCCCAACTGCTCCAGCTTCCCAATCGGCCGATTTCCACCAACTCCATCCGCCGAAATACTGCAGCACCAATCGGCCGATCCTCAACTGTAGCACTAATCGGCCGATTCCCAATCGTGACCTCCGTGCTTCGCCGCATCAGCTGATTCCTTCCCTTCTTGACGCCGATTTCATACATGTCAAAATCTGGCGTCAACACATGCCCCCCAGTTTCGGAGTAAAACATAATCTTTACTTCGAAATTCCTTTCAACTTCCCTTCCGAAACAAACACATTGAAAATACCCTTCCGTTTCACGGTCTTCTGCCTGATGATTGCAATCTTTTCGAAACGGGCGCCCACGAAAACCACTCCTCCTGAAAAAATCAAACCGCCGGCGTGGTAAAAATCCCGCTTTTACCCCTTCTCAGACCGTCCTTAAATATCAGTACGTCCCGTACTTCTTCTTCACGAGCCCACGTCTTCCTTCTTTGGCGCACTGACCTCCTTCTTCTTCCGGCGTCTCTTTAGCCTCTAACCTCTCCCTCCGGTGAGTTCTTCCATCTACATTCCACCCCACCTTCCCGATGGCGACACCTTCAGGCACTCCACCAACATCCGAGGTCCCGGAGACGGCTCCATCAGCAGCGGCTCCAGCAGCAATGGCGGCAGCTCCATTGGCAGGAGTAGGAGCTCCATCGACGGGAGCGGGAGCTTCATCGACGACAGCTTCAGCATCTGTAACTCCGCCGGCAATCCCGCCGACCACGATGAGCTTCATACCAGAGGTTTCTACTGAAACTTTCCTTTCCGCTCCTTTATGCCGATGCATTTACCTTAGATCTATTCTTACTTTCCCTCCATTCTTTACCTTTTTAGGCGGTTAGGCACCAGATTACTATTCGCCTCACCGAAACTCCCAACCTTATCTGTCTTGGTCCCATGGGAAACCCAGATCCAATCGACCTAATCAATTTGGAAACCCATAGGATCCCTTTCAAGCAATCAACTATGGACCTAGATCACTGGTCAGGTACCTTCAGATCATGGCCGAATGAAACCCCCGACTGGAGGGAATGGTACCAATGGATAGCCGCCTCAAAAAGACTTCAATGGGACGAGCACAAAATCGGCTAGTGCATCGACTTATCTTTGTCCCAAATGGAAAGGAATGAGCCTTTAGTGATAGCAGCCTCCTACTTTTGGTCCGATGCCCTCAACGCATTCCTCTTCGGACACGGACCTATGACCCCCACCCTGGCCGATGTGGTTATGTTGACCGGCCTTGACATCTCCTCTCCCGATACTCCTTTCTGTTATCTGGCCAAAACGTCCCATCGGCTGGAGACAAAGGGAATCGGTGTGTGGAAAGGATTCATCAAATGCAACAGGAGGACCGGGACGGTCGCAGAAAGGGAACATGCAGCCTTCCTGATGATGTGGCTGGAGAAACACCTCTTTTGTGGGTGGGCATCTGGTCCATCCACTAACACACAAGCTCTGGCCGAGGCACTATCGATAGGGGCCTCTGTTCCTCTTGGAAAGCACCTATTGGGATCAATTTACCATATGCTGCACCAGATCGGCGTCAAGCTATCCAAAGGAGAGCCGATTGGAAACCCAAGTGGACCCTGGTGGTTCATCAACTTGTGGCTTAATCTGTATATGAGCAAGATCTCCCAGCAGCGAGTGGAGTACATGACGTTCCCCAATATCGAATCGGCAGAGAATCCCACTATACGGCGCCGGTGCACTTCCTTCGGTGAAGCGGCATCGGCTTTCTCTGGTTGCTCATATTCTGCTACCAAGGTGGCCGAATATTTCAGATGTTTCTACAACGGCTTCAGCGAAGATGCGACCAGCTGGTTCCCTTACCAAAGGGAGGAACCACTCTTCGAACTCCCCTCTTGCTTTGATTCGGACACCAACAGATTCGATGAAGACCTTACAGATGATTTGATTAAGTCGGGGATCCTACCAGCAAATTTCTTCTTGAGGAAGGATGCCCCCACTTATGAGTTTTACAACCCCTCCGTCGCAGCACGACAATTTGGCTTGGGTCAACTGCTGATTTATGCATACTTCGCCGGCCGAGCAAAATTTCGAGACGAGCTCACCAAAGGTCTCGACTACAGTCGGCTGTATGACCGGGTCCCAGACTCCAGCACCATAGACCTGGTCGATTGGATAGTGGCCCCTTTCGCTGTTCAGCAGTTCAAGCTATGGTAGGCAGAATGGAAGCAACATCTATTCTGCGCCTCTGCGGCGATATATTGTAACCTCCTGGACCCTGATAACATCGACCCGAATGCCGAGGTATCGCTCTCTTTTCAGCCGATTTTCAACTTCCTCTTTTTATACACCACTGACTCTTATTATTATATATTTTTTAGTCTAAGAGTCGTGCTCCCCCAAAATGTAGCCGGAGTGGCCGGCCGACAGAGGACCGTTACCCATATACGGAATTCCCCCTCATCGGCTATCACGCCCCCTCTGTTGACGACATAGCTGGCCGGGTGAAACAAGTGCCAAAAAAGATCATCAAGAAAACCAGTCGCCGGATGCGAGCCCGCACAGAATCGGCCAATCCACCCGCGGTTGCATTGGCGGAAACTTCGGCCATGCCGACCCTTCCGATTGCTGATGAAATTGACCTCCAGGCTGCAACAGAAGCTGGAGCGGCTGCCGCATCATTGTTGGTAGAAGCCGTTCAGGTAAACTCACCATTCGATTTTCCTGTTTGTTATTTCAATACTGACCTTTTCTATATTAGGCCGCACAGACTGCCCTAGTAGATCCACGACAGTTGGCGATGCCCCAAGCAGAAGTTGAAATACCAGTGCCCCCTCCCGTTGAGGTACACGATCTCTCAACTCACTTCTTTAATATTTGAATGATGACCTTACCAACCTTGACGTAGGTCATCGGCACGTTAACTATGCTATCCGACCAGCCACCTGCCAGAGAAGTCCCTCAAGAGGCCGGCCCGAGTAGAACGCCGATCGCTGTCGAATCCTCTTCTTCCGATGAGCCAATGGCGCCAGTCCCCGAGTCAAGAGTGGCGGTCCCGCAAACGCAGATGGAAGAGATTCGTTTTAAAGAAGTAAGAAGTCATTTAACCCATATTGGCCGATTTGCTACCACCATCGGCTAACTTATTTTCCTTTTATTTATCATTTTGCAGGAACAGGACACTCCCAATAATAGCCTCTTCTCATTTGCGGTTGCACTCTCTGACGACGAGGAAGTCGCTTCTCGCCAAGTCACTTTGAGCTCCATCCCTGATGACGTCCGCGCTAAGCTTGAAAGTATACGGTCCCTTCTTCAAGAAGACATCGGCCGACTGGTGGAGGATGCCTCACCGATTCGGCAGCTATTTGGTGACGTCAGCGGCCGAGTCCCAGAGGAAGCAGAAGAAGCCTTGGCACCCGCCGCTTATATTGAATCGATGCGGATCCCGGTCTTCAGGGCTCTGCGTCACATGGCCGATCGCGCCAAGCTGGCCAAGACTCATGAGGAAGAGGATTCGTACAAGCATCGGGCCCAGGAGGTACACCATCGGATTCACTTCCTCGAGAACTCTCGACCCGGACTCGTCGGCACGATAGATCATCTCAAGCGCCGAAGGGCGGAACTTGCCAAGGAGATGGAGCAAGTAACCAAAGAGATAGCCGTTGAAGAGAAGAAGCTCCAGGAACTCCCCTCCATCATCGCTGATTTAAAGCAGGAGAGGCAGCATCTAGCCCACGAGGCCCTTAGACTCCATCGCCATATGTCAGAAGTTCCAGGGTCGGTGGAGGATGACCAACGAGTCTTAGATTCGGCCGATCAGATCAGGCGTCGAGCGATTGCGGCCATTAACGCCCTTCTGGGTGATCTGTAAAAGTACTGGCCATTTTGTAAGAACATTAATGCCTTTTGACCGTCCTTCGCGGCGCCCTCCTATTTATTACCCTTTTTACTCTGACGGGACGCGTCTTACCAAACCTCCGCGCTTTCTCTTCTTATAAATACCGGCCCTGGTTTCGCTCTTGAGAATACCTGCTCCACTCGATTCCTTTTTCCCCGATTACGTTTCCATCGGGACGTTCGTAGTCATGTCTTATTCATCTTCTTCTTTCTCCTCTTCTTCTGTCAATCAGGTACGAGATCCGTCCCCGCCTTTTTTTAGTTTGATTCCTTTAAATCGTCCCAACTTTTAGGCGGTTATATGTTAACCTTTTCAGCCAAGGTGCCTTAGCCCCGAACTCGAACGGGCAATCGAACTCATGCACTCTGACGAGCCATTGTCGCAAGAGGACAGGGACTTGATCAAGGCACACCGTGAAGAACTCAGAGATCACATTCCTGCCGACGTCCAACGGATCTGGTACTTCATCGATGGCGATGGTTACAGGCGACCGCACGTTGACAGGAGCCACCCACTTCCTCGTTCGGTTGTTCTTGAAAACGCCGTGGCAGGGACATCGCGCCCGGTGTTGGATTGGAGCCATCCTCTTCCTCGCCAAGTTGAGGCGGAGGCCGCGATGAAAGATGTGGAAGAACAAAGCATCCGCCTTCTGATAGAATTAGGTCGGATTGAGAGGAAACTCAAGAAGAAACGGAGTTGAGTATTTTTTGTTCTAAGGATGACTTGTACCGCGTCAGCCGTGTAACTCATCGTCCGTACCGAATGATAAATCGGCCGATTTGAACGATTATTTTTCTCCTTTAGGCGATTCCTTTTTCTGCATCGGCTACATGATTACCCAGGAAACAACCGTTCTGTCCTGCCATGCCTCTTAATGATTTTTATGCATCGACCCATATACTGGGGTAGTATCTTTTCAAGTACCTCCCGTTCAATGCCCTAGTAAATTCTTCTCCTTCGATTGTCTCCAGAATGTACGCATTTCCCGGAGTGCATCGGCCGATTCTATACGGCCCTTCCCAAGTGGGAGACCATTTACCGAATTTAAGATCTTTAGATCCAATCGGCAGTACGAACTTCCATACCAAATCCCCTTGGGAGAACTGCTTGACTTTGACCTTCTTGTCATACCATCTGGTCACTTTTTGTTGTTTTCCTCGATATTGATCAAGGCTCTCAAACGTTGACCCACCAAATCGTCGAGTTCCCTTTTCATGAGCGAGGAGTAATCATCGGCCGTCAGCTGATCTTGAAGCGACGTACGTCTCGATCCTGTTCTCAACTCCCATGGCAATACCGCTTCATGACCGTACACCAGTTGATAAGGAGACACCTTGGTAGCCCCGTGGCAGGCCATCCTGTATGCCCATAGAGCTTCGATTAGACATAAGTGCCATTTTTTGGGTTGTTCTTCGATCCTCCTCTTGATCAACTTAATTATCCCCTTATTGGAGGATTCGGCCTGGCCGTTAGCCTGAGCATAATACAGGGAGGAATTGAGCAGCTTGATCCCCATATCAGTCGTGAACTCCTCGAACTCTCCTGACGTGAACATCGTCCCTTGATCGGTTGTGATAGTCTGGGGGATGCCGAAACGATAGACAGTATGGTCCCTCACGAAATCGACCATAGCGGCCGATGTTACGGCCTTTAATGAAATCGCCTCCACCCATTTGGTGAAATAATCTGTGGCTACCAGAATGAATTTATGTCCTTTACTTGATGGAGGATAAATTTGTCCGATGAGGTCTATTCCCCAACCTCTGAACGGCCACAGCTTGATAATTGGTTTCATAGCCGATGTGGGCGCGCGTTGCACATTCCCATATTTTTGACAATCTTGGCATCCCTTATAATACTTGAAACAGTCCTCAAGGATTGTCGGCCAGTAATATCCATTATTCCTAATCATCCACTTCATCTTGTGCGCCGATTGGTGGGCTCCACACACCCCTTCGTGGATTTCCCCCATCAGGGTTTTTGCCTCCTCCATCCCTAGGCATTTGAGTAGAACACCATCAATCATCCGGTAGAACAAATCATTTTCCAGTAACACATATTTTGTGGCCTGAAATTGTATTTGCCGATCCACTTTCTTAGACGGGTCTTTTAAATAATCGGCGATCTCTTTTTGCCAGTCGTCGGCCGCGAGTTCCAGAATCATGGCGCCTTGAATCGGCCGATACCCGGACGCGTGCTGAGCAAGCCTGTTGGCTTCTTCATTGTAATCCCTGGGGATATGCTCAATAACCGCGGATTTGAATTCTTTCAGAAGTTGGAGGCAATCCTCATAGTAAATCCTAAATACATCATCTTTGCACTCGGATCTTCCTGTCAATTGGTCCACGATGAGCATGGAATCTCCAAAAACCTCAACGGCGTCGGCCTTAATCTCTCTTAACAATTGTAACCCTTTCAGGATGGCCCGGTATTCCGCCTGGTTATTAGTGGCGGATGCTTCTATCGGCAGAGAGAAATCATAACTTGCCCCCCGAGGCGATATGAGAACGATGCCGATTCCTGATCCGGCCCCACATGACGAGCCATCAAAATATAAGGTCCACGGTACTGGTTCCACGATGGCGATTTCTGGTCTGAAGTGTTGGGCGATGAAATCGGCCATAACCTGACCTTTGATGGCTTTTGCCGATTCGTATCGTAGATCGAACTCCGATAAAGCCAAAATCCACTTTCCGATCCGTCCTTTCAAAATCGGCAATGACAGCATGTACTTTACTACGTCGTCCTTGCATACGACTATGCATTCTGCCGATAATAAGTAGTGTCTGAGTTTGGTGCATGAGAAGTAAAGGCATAGGCATAGCCGCTCTACCGGGGGATATCTTGTTTCGGCGTCCATAAGTCTTCTACTAACATAATATATTACCCGTTCCTTTCCTTCAAACTCCTGGACCAGCGCCGACCCGATAGCTCGCTCATCGGCCAATAAATACAGCTTGAATGGCTTACCAGTTTGCGGTGGGACCAATACTGGTGGTGAGACCAAGTACTGCTTGATGTCTTCTAGTGCCTTGCGTTGCTCTTCACCCCATACGAACTCTTGGTTGAGTTTCAATTTCAATAACGGTGTGAAGGCCTGGATACGTCCGGATAGGTTGGATATGAGTCTTCTAATGAAATTGACCTTGCCGATCAAGGATTGTAATTCAGTTTTATTCTGTGGGGCTACGACTTTATTGATGGCCGCTATGGTCTTCCGGTTGATCTCTATCCCACGCTCATGTACCATGAATCCCAAGAACTGTCCGGCGGATACGCCGAAAGCACACTTGTTCGGGTTCATCTTCAACCCATGCTTTCTCGTGCATTCCAATACCTGCCGCAAATTGGCCAGATGTTCCTGGTGTCCCTTTGATTTAACCACGACGTCGTCGATGTAAATTTCTACCAGTATGCCGATGAGTTTGTGAAATATGTAATTCATGGCTCGTTGATACGTAGCGCCGGCGTTCTTCAAACCGAAAGTCATTACCACCCACTCGAACAAACCAAGGTGACTTGGGCACCTGAAAGCCGTTTTTGATATGTCCTCCTCGGCCATTAGTATTTGATTATATCCAGCGTTTCCATCCATGAAACTGACGACTTTGTGACCCGCGGCGGCGTCTATTAGTACATCGGCCGTCGGCATCGGGTATCCGTGCATCGGCGTGGCCTGATTGAGGTTCCTGAAATCGATGCACACGCGCAGCTTCCCGTTCTTCTTGTACACGGGCACAATGTTGGAGATCCACTCGGCATAACGGCATTGCCGAATAAATTTTTCTTCAATTAGCCTTGTGATTTCGGCCTTTATATCGGGTAGGATTTTAGGATTACATCGTCGTGCGGGTTGCTGATACGGCCGATATCCCGGCTTTATGGGCAACCGGTGTTCGACAATGGATCGGTCTAATCCGGGCATTTCATGGTATTCCCAAGCAAAGCAATCTTTAAACTCTTTCAATAAATCTATCAATTTACATTTGTATTTCGGATCCAAATTAGCACTAATGTACGTCGGCCTTGGCTTGGTGCCATCGCCTAAATCTATCATCTCTAATGAATCGGCCGACGTGAATTCGTGCCCTAGCTTCCCATCTTCTCGGACGAACTGATCCATTTAATCTAAATCTTCGGAGCCGACTGCTCGGATCGGCTGTAGACCAAAATTGGACACCTTCAGGAAATCAGTGTCCCAAATTCTCCCGGATATGCACTTGACGTTCTTGCAACTCCATTGCTGCACATCGGCCACCGCGACGCTTTGAGCAGAATCGGCGGTGACCACTTCGATGTTGTCGCTGACCCATTGTACGAGGCATTGGTGCATCGTAGACGGGATGCAGCAATTTGCGTGTATCCAGTCCCGGCCGAGTAGCATGTTGTAGGACCCTTTTCCATTGATAATAAAGAAAGTGGTGGGAAGAGTCTTACTGCCGATGGTGAGGTCGACGCAGAGTGCGCCGCGGGCGGGAGACACATTACCTTCGAAGTCTTTGAGCATCATGTCCGTCTTGGTCAGATCTTCGTTGCTTTTTCCTAGCTTCCGGAACATGGCGTACGGCATGATGTTGACAGCAGCTCCTCCATCTACTAGTAATCTAGTGACGGGTCGGCCGTTGACATGGCCTTTCAGGAATAATGCCTTGAGGTGTTGCCGTTTTTCATCCTCGGGTTTTTCGAATATGGCTGTCATCGGCTCCAAAGCCAATGGCGCCATCTGTTCTTCAATCGCCGACATGTTATGTCGGTCGGCGGGAGTCATGAATTCCATCGGCAGAATGAAAACCATGCTGACATCGGCCGCCGACTCGTGGTTGTTGTCGTCTTCCCTATCGTTTCTTTCGGGGCGCCAAACCCGAGGCCTGTCGTTTTTCTTGTCCATCATATGTTGTTGCTCTTCTTCCTGTTGTTCCCATTGGCGGAGACGTTGGATTCTTCATTTTTGAGATTTAGTCAATCCGTTAGGGCACCACCTGGGGTTTACAGGTTTAGTCGATGGTTTGGCGCGTTCCCATTCTGGTTCGCGTCCCAAGGGGTTCTCGTCTAATACCCGAGCATTGGCCATCTCCTCCAGCCGATCGTGAGCGCTGACTCTGTCTTCTGGTTGGTTGTACCGATTGGTCCTGCCTTCTGGTTGGTCGCGCCGATCGAATCTGCCCCCCGGCCTATCATTTCGCTCACGCCTGTCTTCTGACCGGTCATATCGGTCACTTCTGCCCCCCAGCCGATCACGCACTGAAGGGCATCGGTCCTCTTGCTCGCGCCAGTTTCTGCTGATCGGCTCTGGCCTTCCATCTCTGGAGCGAGACCTTCTGAATGGCCGATTGTTGCGATACAGGCCATTGCACTCAGGGCAATTATCGGCCGACGACAACCTAAGGTTACTCTCCCAACAGTGGATAAAGAACGGGCATCACCAGTGATCTTTATGTCGTCGCATCATCTCTTCCCGGAATCTTGAACTTTCATGTTGCCGTTGATACTTGTTGAGCAGAAATTGGGAGGTGATGGGCCTGCGTGGTTCTCTCGATCCCTCGCCTTCATCCTCCATCCGTCGTTTCCCCTTGATGTCTTCGGGCGCTGCTTGATTTCTGGGGTCTACGGTGCCGCTCTTTTTAGCCGATTCAGATGTTAGCACCTTGGTCTGGAGTGAGTTCCTTCCTGTATCAACCATGCTGGTGGGGAAGGGATGCTGATCGATCTTCATCAGCTTTACTAGCTTTGTCAGGACTTCAAATTTGAGCCTGCCCTGCTCGATGGCCGATTGAATTTGCTGTCGGAAGATTTTGCATTCGTTCGTATCATGGGAGGTGGCATTATGCCACTTGCAATATTTCATCTTCTTTAGCTGCTCGGCCGACGGGATCATATGGTATGGTGAGAGCTTGATTTGTCCTTCCTAGAGGAGGAGATCGAAGATTTTATCGGCCTTTGATGTGTCGAAACCGAATGCCTCTGGCTCCTTTTTCCCGAACGGACATGATATCGGCTTTTTCCCTTTAACTCACTCCGCCAGGCCGACTTCTATTTCTTCTTCGGACTCAGCCCCTTCCAAGTACGCCACCTTTTTCTGGAAATTCCTCCGTGGGTCAAATAGACGTACTTCCTGACCAGACAATCGATGCACGATTTGGCTCAGGCTCTCGAACTCCTGTGAAGCATATTTCTCTTTGATATGGGGCAGGAGACCCTGGAAGGCTATATCGTCCAATTGTGCGTCGGTTAGGACTAGGGTGTAGCATTTGTTCCTGATCTCCCTAAACCTCTGCACGTACGTGGACACCGGCTCATCACTCCTCTGTTTGAGGCTGGTTAAGTCTGAAAGCTTCATCTCGTGTACCCCCGCGTAGAAGTATTTGTGGAACTGCTTCTCCAAGTCGGCCCATGTAATTATGGAGTTGGGTGGTAATGTAGTAAACCATTGGAAGGCCGACCTGGACAGGGATGACGAGAAGAGGTGTACCCATATAGCGTCTTGTGCAGCTACCTCCCCACATTAGATGATGAATCTATTTACGTGTTCCATAGTTGAGGTGTCATCAAGCCCCGAAAACTTGGTAAAATCAGGAACTTTGTACCGTTGGGGAAACGGCAGTAAGTCATAGGTAGGTGGGTATGGCATTCTGTATGTGTAGGTTTGCACCTTCGGCTTTAAACCGAATTGCTCTTGAATCACCTCTGCTATGCGTGCCGTCTAGTCTACTTGTTGTTGATGAACTATCGGCTGGGGAACTGGCACGTGTTGGTAGATCGGCGGCAGGATGACCGGGTGGTGGACGAAAGCGTGCGGCGCCTGTTGCAACGCGGCCGGCTGTGTAGTCGGCATCAGTGGTCTCAGTGAACCGGCCGTTTTATCATATAGTACAATCGGCGCAGCGCCCCGAAGCGCTTCCGTTGTTTCTGCCCCCCTGCCCATCTCCGGCGCGACTGGCTGATACTATGGCATCATCGGCCGCACAGCCGATTGGAAAGGTGCCTGGATCGGAGAGCTTCCATGGCCGGCCGATTGATCTTGGACAGCCGTCGCCGATGGTGCCCCCCAAGGCGCTGAATTCAGAGAAGACAATTGCACAGAGGATAACTGAATGGATTGGGGCGGTGCATTGACGATGAAGGGGCGCTGGAACCTCCAGTCTGAGCTTGGATTGGCTGAGGAGCCGAGTAGGGTATACTTGGAGAACTCCTGGCCGGGGCTGTGATAGGTGGGGCGTATACCGGCCCCTGGTATCCTTGGGACACGCCGTTGGCCAAGGAGCTGATGACGGCATTGTATACCGTATTAGAAATCACCGGGGATTGATCAATGAAAGCTTGGTAGACGGATTGTTGAACCATCTCGGACATCCTGCCCAAGTCCTCGGCGATTGTGATCTGGTGGGGAGTTGGAAACGGAGCTTTCCTGACAGTTTCCCTGCTCCTGGTACGACAAAAGGATTGTAAGCATGTCTTCCGGTAGTATGCCATTTGCTTCTCCAACTCTTCCTTCTGGTCATCCTTGAGGTCTGCTTCCGTTACCTCGATGACGTTGTCTTCCGAGATTTCGGCAGCTTTTGACATAGTGGCAGTTGTATTCATCCCACCGGGCGTGCCAAAAGTGTGTTGGCGCTAGAAATCAGCCGATTGAGTCTCTAGCGTCGGACACACGACCCGGGAGAATCTGCTTAACTCCTGTTCGGGTGATCGCCCTGGTGCGGTTCGCGCGGTGTGCCAGCCAATCTGACCTGTTGATTGGCAAGGAAAGAAACGTGTCAGATCCCAAAGGTTGCGATCGGCTAAGGTTCCGATCTCGAGAGAGCTTATCAACGAATCGGCCGATTTGCTGTAATAAAGAAATCGGCTATAATGCAGCCGATTACCAGGCAACATTGATAAACAAAACTGCTAGAGTAAACTAAACAACGCTACAGTAGCAATACTAGGAACAGATCTTAATCGGCTATGTGGAAAGCGGTAAATTAAGCAACAAGATATAAGAAAGCCGAAAGTTCTAATTCCAAGCTGGATAACTGGTGATAAAACTAGAACAACAGGTAAAACCTAGAATTCTAGTGAATATCGATAACTGGTGAATAAATCTAAACGAAACGACAGTGATGCGCCCGAAGTTAAAGCTTAGATATTACTCGATAAGCGGAACTTACAGAATCGGCTGGAGATCAAGTTGATGCAGCCCCGCCAACCCGTACGAACTCGTGAAAAGAGGAAAAGTATTGGCGAAGTCGCCTGCTTGGAAATAAAGTGCGAGGAAATAGTAGGTTGTTGTATTGATTTGATGATGATTACAGATCTATGAAGGCGGCTATTTATAGCCTGTTACAACCAATTTCTTAACCTACTAGGACTCTATCTCTAATTTTAAACGAAAACGAATATTTACAAGCATAATTCGTATCGGAGTTGGTCATCGCGCTCCCATGGGCCGATCTCCTCTTTATCTTCATAGTCCACTTTAGGCCCATATTGGCCCAACTGCTCCAGCTTCCCAATCGGCCGATTTCCACCAACTCCATCCGCCGAAATACTGCAGCACCAATCGGCCGATCCTCAACTGTAGCACTAATCGGCCGATTCCCAATCGTGACCTCCGTGTTTCGCCGCATCAGCTGATTCCTTCCCTTCTTGACGCTGATTTCATACGTGTCAAAATCTGGTGTCAACACAGGTAGTGCCTGAGTTTGGTACATGAGAAATACAGACACAGGCACAGCCATTCTACCGGGGAATATCTTGTTTCGGCGTCCAGGAGTCTTCTGCTGACATAATATATTACCCGTTCTTTTCCTTCGAACTCCTGTACTAGCGCCGATCGGATAGCCCGTTCATCGGCCGATAAGTATAGTCTGAAAGGCTTGTCGGCCTGTGGCGGGACTAATACAGGTGGCAAAATCAGATATTGTTTGATGTCTTCCAACGCTTTTCACTGTTCTCCCCACATGAATTCTTGATCGGGTTTCTACTTCAACAAAGGAGTGAAAGCTTGAATACGTCCGGACAAGTTGGATATGGATCTTCTGATAAAGTTGACCTTGCTGATTAAGGACTGTAGCTCAGTTTTGTTCTGCGGGGCCACGACCTTGTTGATGGCAGCTATGATCTTCCGATTGACTTCTATCCCGCGCTCGTGGACCATGAATCCTAGAAACTGTCCAGCCGACACGCCGAATGCACACTTGTTTGGGTGCATTTTCAACCCATGCTTCCTTGTGCACTCTAACACTTCTCGTAAATCGGCCAGATGATCTTGATGTCCTTTTGACTTGACCACAACGTCGTCGATGTAGATTTCCACCAGTACACCAATAAGCTTGTGAAAAATGTAATTCATAGCCCGTTGATATGTAGCGCCGGCGTTTTTTAATCCGAAGGTCATCACCACCCATTTGAATAAACCGAGGTGGCCTGGACACCTGAAAGCTGTTTTCAAAATATCTTCCTCGGCCATTAATATTTGATTGTACCCAGCATTACCGTCCATGAAACTGATGACTTTATGTCCTGCGGTGGCGTCTATCAAGACATCGGCTGTCGGCATTGGATACCCATCCATCGGTGTAGCCTGATTAAGGTTCCTGAAGTCGATGCATACGTGCAACTTTCCATTTCTCTTGTATACGGGTACAATATTAGAAATCCACTTGGTGTAACGGCACTGCCAAATAAATCTCGCTTCAATCAATTTCGTAATCTCAGCCTTTATATTAGGTAGAATCTTAGGGTTGCATCGTCGTGCAGGCTGCTGATACGGCTGATATCCTGGTTTTATAGGCAACCGGTGTTCGACAATGGACCGGTCTAGACCAAGCATTCCCAAGCAAAACAATTTTTAAATTCTTTCAATAAACTTGTCAGTTTACATTTGTACTTGGGATCCAAGCTAGCACTAATATACGTCGGCCTTGGTTTGCTGCCATCGCCTAAGTCCACCACCTCGAATGAATCGGCCGACGTAAATCCGTGCCCAAGCTTTCTGTCTTCTCGGATGAACTAATCCATCTAATCTGAATCTTCAGAGCTGACTGCTCGGATCAGCTGTAGGCCAAAATCGGACACATTTAGGAAATCGGTGTCCCAAGTCCTACCAAATATGCACTTGATGTGTTCGCAGCTCCACTGTTGCGCGTCGGCCGCAGCAACACTATAGGCGAAATCGGTGGTGACTATCTCGATGTTGTTGCTGACCCACTGTACAAGACATTGGTGCATTGTAGACGGGACGCAGCAATTCGCGTGTATCCAATCACGACTGAGCAACATGTTGTAGGACCCTTTGCCATTAATAATAAAGAAAGTAGTGGGAAGGGTCTTACTATCGATGGTGAGGTCGACGCAGAGTGCTCCGCGGGCGGGAGACACGTTGCCTTCGAAGTCCTTGAGCATCATGTCCGTCTTGGTCAGATCCTCGTCACTTTTACCCAATTTTCGGAACATGGCATACGGCATGATGTTGACTGCAGCGCCTCCATCTACCAGTAACCTAGTGACAGGTCGCCCATTGACATGCCCTTTGAGGAATAGGGCTTTGAGATGCTGCCGTTTTTTGTCCTCGGATTTCTCAAAAGTGGTTGTCATTGGCTCCAAAGCCAATTCCGCCATTTGCTGCTTTATCCTAGCTGCATCGTCCTGATCGGCGGGAGCCATGAACTCCATCGGCATGATGAACACCATACTGACGTCAGCTGCCGATTCCTGATTGTCGTCTTCCTCATAAGCTCTTCTTTTGGGGCGCCAGACCCGAGACCTGTCGTCTTTCTTATCCGCCGTCTGCCTCTGTTCTTCTTCTTGTTGTTCCCATTGGCGCAGGTGCTGGATTCTTCATTTTTGAGATTTGGTCAAGCCATCAGGGCACCACCTGGGGTTCACCAGTTTGACCGGCGGTTTTGCATGTTCCCGTCTGGTTCCCGTCCTAGGGGGTTTTCGTCTGACACCTTGGCATCGGCCATTTTTTCTAGCTGATCATGTGCGCTGGCTCTGCCCCCCAGTCGCTTGTGCTGGTCAATCTTGCCCCCCCGCCGATCGTACTGTTCAGCTCTGCCCCCCAGCCGATCACGCACTGAAAGGCGTCAATCCTCTTGTTCGCACCAGTTTCTGCTGATCGGCTCTGACCCTCTGTCTCTGGAGCGTGACCTCTTGGACAGGCGGTTGTCGCGATATGGACCGTTGCACTCTAGGCAATTTATCAGCTGATGGTAATCTGAGGTTATTTTCCCAGCAGTGGATGAAGAACGGGCACCACCAGTGATCTTCGTGTCTTCGCATCATCTCTTCTTGGTGTCTCGAACTTTCTTGCTGCCGCTAGTACTTGTTGAGTAAGAATTGGGAGGTGATGGCTCTATGCGATCGTTCTGATCCTTCGCCCTCGTCTTCAACCCGTCTCTTCCCTTTGACATTGTCTATCATAGCCTGATTTCTGGGGTCCACGGTGCCGCTTTTCTTAGCCGATTCCGAAGTCAGCACCTTGGTTTGGAGTGCGTTCCTTCCCATGTCAACCATGTTAGTAGGGAAAGGATGCTGATCAATCTTAATCGGCTTTACTGGCTTCACCGAGACTTTGAATTTGAGTCCGCCTTGCTCAATGGCCGACTGTATCTGCTGACGGAAGATTTTGCATTCGTTTGTGTCGTGAGACGTGGCATTGTGCCACTTGCAATATTTCATCTTTTTGAGCTGCTCGACCGATGGGATCATATGATAAGGTGAGAGCTTGATTTGCCCTTCCTAGAGAAGTAAGTCGAAAATCTTGTCGGCCTTTGACGTATCAAAACCGAATGCTTCTGGTTCCTTCTTTCCAAACGGGCATGATATCGGCTTCTTCCCTTTTACCCATTCTGCTAGGCTGATTTCAGCTTCCTCTTCAGATTCAGATCCCTCCAAGTACGCCACCTTTTTCTAAAAATTCCTCCACTGATCAAAAGGACGTATCTCTTGACCGGCCAATCGGTGAATGATTTGACTTAAACTTTCAAACTCTTGGGAGGCGTGTTTCTCTTTGATGTGTGGCAGGAGACCTTGGAAGGTGATATTGGCCAGCTGAGCGTCGGTCAGAACTAGGGTGTAGCATTTGTTTCTGACCTCTCTGAACCTTTGCACGTAATTGTTCACTGGTTCATCGCCCCTCTACTTGAGGCTGGTCAAATCTGAGAGTTCATCTCGTGGACTCCCGCGTAGAAGTACTTATGGAACTGGTTTTCCAGATCAGCCCAAGTAACAATGGAATTAGGCGGTAGCATGGTGAACCACTGGAAAGCCGATCCGGACAGGGACGATGAGAACAAACGCATCCGCAGAGCATCTTGTGTGGCAGCCTCTCCGCACTGGATGATGAACCTATTTACGTGCTCCACAGTTGAGGTGTCATCCAGTCCCGAAAACTTGGTGAAGTCAGGAACCTTGTACCGATGGGGAAACGGCAGTAGATCGTAAGCAGGTGGGTATGGCATTTTGTACGTATAGGTTTGTACCTTCGGCTTCAACCCAAATTGATCTTGAATCACCTCCGCCATCCTTGCTGTCCAATCCACTTGCTGCTGATGAACAACTAGTTGAGGAAACGGCACATGTTGATGGATCGGTGGTGGGATGGCCGGGTGATGGATCAAAGCATGTGGCAGATTTTGCGGCAGCATGGCCGGCTGAGCAGTTGACAGTTGGTGGTGTAGCGAATCTGCCATCCCATCAGCATCATCGGCGCCGCACTTCTAAGTATTTCCGTAGTATCTGCCCCCCTGCCGATTTCTGATGCCGGTTGATATTGTGGGACCATCGGCTGGATAGCCAATTGGAATGGTGCTTGGGTCGGAGAGCCTCCATAACCGGCTGATTGGTCTGAAACAACCGCCGTTGCTAGTGCCCCCCAAGGCACTGAGTTTGAGGGCAGTGATTGCACGGAGGAAATCTGAGCAGGCTGAGGAGGCGCTTGTGATTGAAAGCATGGCGCACCGTTGTATCCTGGAGGCATTAAGGGCAATGAAGTGTTGTATCCTCCATGTTGCATTGGTATCGGCTGAGGAGCCGAGTGAGATGTGCCTGGTAAGCTTCTGACTGGAGCTACAATGGGCAGGGCATACGCTGGCCCTTGATACCCCTGAGCTACTCCACTGACAAGGGAACTGATGACGGCATTGTATACCATGTTGGCCATCATTGAAGATTGGCCGATGAAAGCCCGGAAGATGGACTGCTGAATCATATCAGACATCTTGCCCGAGTCCTCAGTGACGGGGAGTTGGAAGAGGAGCTTTCTTGACGGTTTCCCCACTTCTGGTACGACTGAAAGATTGCAGGCATGTCTTCCTGTATTCTTCTAGGTGTCTTGCCAATTCTTCTTTCTGGTCATCCTTGAGATCTCCTTCCGTAACCTCGATGATGTTGTCTTTGGAGATTTCGGCGGCTTTTGACATGTTGGATGTTGAGGTGGTCCCATCGGGCATGCCAAAAGTGTGTTGGCGCTAAAAATCGGCTGATGACCTTCAGCGTCGGACACACGACCCGGGAGAATTTGCTTAGCTCCTGTTCGGGTGATCCCCCCGGTGCAGTTCGCTCGGCGTGCCAATCAATCTGACCTGTTGATTGACAAGGAAAGAAACGTATTAAATCCCAGGGGTTTCGATCGGCTAAAGTTTCGATCTGTCTCGAAAAGCGTATCAGTGAATCGGCCGATTTGCTATGAAGATGACCAGCTATAGAACAACCGACAATCACGTAGCGATTGTAAAGAATCTACCAGAGCAGACTAGACAGCGCTACGAAGCAACACTTGAAATAGATCTAATCGGATGTATGATGATAAATAAAAATAACAGTGATAAAGCCGATACTTCAGATCTCAAGCTAGATAACTGGTGATAAAACTAAAACAATAGATAAAACCTATAGTTCTAGTTAATATCGATAACTTGTGAATAAATCTAAACGAAACGAAAGCGATGCACCCGAAGTTAAAGCTTAGATATTACTCGGTAAATGGAACTTACAGAATCGGCCGGAGATCATGTCGATGCAGTCCTGCCAACCCGTACGAACTCGTGAAAGAAAAAGGTATATTGGCGAAGTCACCAACTTGAAAGTAAAGTACGATGAAAAAGTAGATTGGTTGTATTGATTGATGTGTCCTTTACAAATCTCTGAAGATGGTTATTTATAGCCTGTTACAGCTAATTTCCAAACAGACTAGGATCTATCTCTAATTTTAAATGAAAACAAATATTTACAAACGCAACTCGTACCGGAGTTGGTTATCATACTCTTGTGGGCCAATCTTTCTTCATCTTCTTTTTTGGCCCACCTTAAGCCCATATTGGCCCAATCACTCCAGCCTTTGAATCCGCCAATTGCTTGAAACACTGAAGCACCAATCCGCCGATTCCCAACTGTAGCACCAATCAGCCAATTCCCAATCGTAACCTCTTAATCCGCCGCATCAGCCAATCCTTTCCTCTCTTGGCGCCGATCCGAACATGTCAAAATCTGGCGTCAAGAGTTATAGACAACATATTTCTCGCTGATATAATTATTAATTCTTGGGTATTAGATACCGGATCGGTTGCTCATATTTGCAATTCGATGCAGGGAATGATAAGTAGTAGAAGCGTTGAAAAGGGAGAGGTTGATTTCCGCGTGGGCAATAATGCAAGAGTTGCTATGTTGACCGTCGGGACGTTTCAACTCCACCTCCCGTCAGGATTTATTACGGAATTGAATAATTGTTATTTTGTTCCTAGTTTAACTCGAAACATTATGTCTCCGTCATGTTTGATGAAGGATGGTTATTCATTTGCGAGTGAAAACAATGGTTGTGTGATCTCTAAGAATGATATGTTTATGGCTTTTGCACCCATTGTGAATGGATTGTTTGTTTTAAATCATGATGGTTCACCTGTCCGTAACATAAATGCTAAAAGGCCTCAGCCAAATGATTTGAGTACTACCTACATGTGGCATTGTTGTTCGGGGTCATATAAGTGAGAAACGCATGAAGAAGCTCCATACTGATGGACTTTTAACTTCATTTGATTTTGAATCATACGAGACATACTTACTAGGCAAGATGACCAAGGCACCTTTCACAGGTTTTCCTGAGAGAGCATTAGACTTGTTGGAACTTGTACATATCGATGTATGCAGACCAATGAGCACGACAGCCAGAGGAGGGTACCAATACTTCATAACTTTTACTGATGATTTTAGTAGATATGGCTATGTCTACTTGATGAGGCACAAGTCTGAAACCTTTGAAAAGTTCAAGGAATTTCAAAATGAAGTTGAAAATCAGCGTGGCAAGAAAATGAAGACCTTGCGATCTGATCGTGGAGGCAAGTATTTGAGCCACGAATTTAGCAATCATCTGAAGAGTTGCGGAATTGTTTCACAACTTACGCCACTTGGAACACCTCAGAGAAATGGTGTATCTGAGCAATGTAATCGAACTTTGTTAGACATGGTTTGATCAATGATGAGCCAGTCGGACCTACCGTTATCATTTTGGAGATACACTCTAGAAACAACAGCTTTCACACTTAATAGGGTACCGTCCAAATCCGTAGTTAAGACACCATATGAGATGTGGACTGGAAAGACTCCCAGTTTGTCTTTTCTAAAGATTTGGGGATGTGAAGTGTTGGTCAAGTGACTTTAGTCGGACAAGATCGCACCCAAGTCGGATAAGTGCATTTTCGTGGGATATCCAAAGGAAACTTTAGGATATTATTTCTACAACCGGTCAGAGGGTAAAGTGTTTGTCACTCGGAACGGGCTTTTCCTAGAGAAAGAGTTTCTCAAAGGGGAAAAGAGTGGAAAGACAGTGCGTCTTGAAGAAGTTCGAGATGAGCCGATCGGGCAAGAATCAACGAGTGATGCTAACATAGCAGAACAAGTTGAGACACCCATGGCAAGAGAAGCACCACCACAACCACGAAGGTCGGCAAGGCTCCGCGAAATGCGGGAAATATTATTGTTGGACAATGATGAGCCTGCCACATTTGCAGAAGCAATGATGGACCCAGACTCCAAAAAATGGCAGAGTGCCATGCAATCTGAAATAGAGTCCATGGGAGACAATCAAAATTGGAACTTGGTTGACCTGCCTGATGGTGTTAAAGCCATAGAGTGCAAGTGGATCTATAAGAAGAAAAAGGACATGGATGGAAATGTTCACATCTATAAACCACGACTTGTCGCAAAAGGTTTTCGACAAGTTCAAGGAGTTGACTATGACGAGACCTTCTCGCCCGTAGTGATGCTTAAGTCCATTCGGGTTATTCTATTCTAGCTATAGCTGCATATTTCGATTATGAGATATGGCATATGGATGTCACAGCTTTCCTGAATGGAAACCTAATTGAGGATGTGTATATGATACAGCCTGAGGGTTTTGTCGATCCGAAAAATGCTGGAAAAGTATGCAAGCTTCAGAGATCCATTTATGGATTCAAGCAAGCATCTAGGAGTTGGAACATTCATTTTGATGAAGTGGTCAAAGGATTTGGCGTCACCAAGAACGAAGAAGAGTCTTGTGTTTACAAGAAGGTTGGAAGCTCTGTAGTATTTCTAATCTTATATGTGGATGACATATTGCTGAGTGGAAATAACATTCCTATGCTTGAGTCCGTAAAGACTTCACTGAAAAATAGTTTTTCGATGAAGGACTTAGGAGAAGCCGCATATATTATGGGCATTAAGATCTATAGAGATAGATCAAGAAGGCTTATAGGATTAAGCCAAGATACTTACATTGACAAAGTGTTGAAGCGGTTCAGCATGGAAGAGGCGAACAAAGGGTTCTTGCCTATGTCACATGGCATACATCTCAGCAAGACTCAGCGTCCTTCGACTGCTGATGAGCGGGATCGCATGAGTAGAGTGGCATATGCCTTGGCTATTGGATCTATCATGTATGCAATTATAAGTACTCGCCCAGATGTTTCATATGCACTAAGTATGACAAGCAGACACCAGTCTGATCCGGGTGAGAGTCACTGGACAACGGTGAAAAACATTCTTAAGTACTTAAGAAGGACTAAAGATATGTTCCTCGTCTATGGAGGTGAGGAGGAGATCGTTGTAACAGGTTACACCGATGCTAGTTTCCAAATCGACAGAGATCATTCAAAGTCACAATCAGGATTTGTGTTCATGCTAAATGGTGGTGCTGTTAGTTGGAAGAGTTCCAAGCAGGAGACGGTGGCGGATTCTACGGCAGAAGCCGAGTACATCGCGGCTTTGGAAGCCGCGGAGGAGGGTGTTTGGATAAGGAATTTCCTTATTGAGCTTGGTGTGTTCCCGAATGCGTCTAGCCCATTGAATCTCTACTGTGATAACAATGGGACTATTGCGCAAGCAAAGGAGCCAAGGAATCACCAGAAGAACAAACACGTAATGCGGCGATTTCATCTCATTCAAGACTTCGTTAACCGGGGTGAGATCAAATATGCAAAATACACATGGATCTTAACATTTCTGATCCATTGACAAAGTCACTCCCGCAGGCTAAGCATGATGCGCATGTAAGAGCTATGGGTATTAGATACCTTATAGATTGACTCTAGTGCAAGTGGGAGACTGTTGGAGGTATGCCCTAGAGGCAATCATAGAGATGATGATATTCCATTTTTATCCATGTTTTATATTGTGTTCCTTGAATATCCATTAAAGGCTACTTGAATTGATTTGCAATTATGTGAATTGTATGTGAAACTCTTTACTTTTATGGTTATTCGAAAGTTGTCCCTGGTCGGAGTTCATGTGAAGACACACATGAATATTAGACTAGTACATGTATTAGTTGATGACTATGTTTCACAAGTCATGGACATGGAGATGTCAAACTAATAATGTAGGCGTATGTAGAGACATGTACTAGGACTGACCCAACGCGAGAAGTAGTTCTCTCTTTACACAACAAGTACGCTTTGTCCTTAGACCTGAGATTGTCGCATATACTCAAGATGTGGATCGACTTACTTAGGGGCTATCAAACGCTAAACCGTAATAGGGTAGTTAAAAAGGTAGCTTTCGGGTTTGTTAGGAAGCATGCTGTGAGGCATGGTCAATCAAGAAGGGATTTGCCCCTCTCTGATTGAGACTGATATCTCCGGGCCCCTCGAGTGATTGGATCCGAAAATGCATGGCCATGCTACGTACGGTTAAGAGTTAACCTACAAAGGGATTCCGAATCACAGGATCGAGAAAGAGAAGTCGGCTTGAAGCTAGACCAAATATCGTGAGGCAAAGGGAATAGCATGTACATGATATTGTGACAGTTCGTTTGATATGATCTTTGTGCGTGTATAGGAGTTGGCACGTCTTGCTAGAGGCTGCTACTGACTATTGGGCATAGTAGGAGTACTCGAGCCATGTCTATACATATCCGAACCCATAGGGTCACACACTTAAGGGGCTGGAAGCCTAATTCGAATATGATCCGAGTTGGATCAGGTTTAGAAGTACTAATGGGCCTCGGACCCAGAGGCCTATCAGGAACCTCTATAAATAGAGGGGTGGGGCGCCCTAGGGTTTCATCCCTCTGGCTGAAAACACATCTGCCGCGCCTCCCACGCCCTCGCCCTATTGCAACTCGCGGACCTAGCAATCCGGCTTGCGACGCTTCCTCCCTACACATGTGGATACCTTGGAGGTGTTGCACCTACAGCACTTGGACGAGCCACAACGAGCCGTCGACGAGCCACGACAAGTTGACGATGAGCCGCGACACGAGGATGACCTTGCTGCACGTTGACGAGCTGCTGAGGAGCTGCTCGACGTCGACGTGATCGACTATGTGTTTGACTACGCTGATCGACTTCGCTGCCCCGACGCGATTCTACAACTTCCGCACTTGTGCGTCGAGTGGTAATCCCGTGATCCATATACAGCTATTTTATTGGTTTACGCGGTAGAAAAATTTTATTTTGCGCTAGCGTAGCCTACCTCATATCCCTACACCTTGCTAGGAACATAGCACAGGACAAGAAGGATCTTGCCAAGCTACGACAGTTGTCCTCATAAATTAATGAGTTGCTATTTGTAAGTGTGCCGACCAACCCAAAAGACCTATATCTGAAATCCAGTTGCTTTGCAGAGGTTTGACTGTTGGAATGTAAGCAAGGTCTGGCCGAGTGCGCGCAAGGCGGACGCGATCCGTCAAGCCGAGCACTACCGCCTAGACGCGGAGCAACTCATGGCCAACATCAAGAAAGCCAGAGAGGACACCGCAAAGCAAGTCGGCCAACTCTTGCAGAAAGACCTAGACCATGTCTTTAAGAAAGAAGTGCTTATTGCACACTTGAACGGTACGTTGTGCGGACCTGTTGAATCAATTTTGTCCTTGAACTCTTGGTGCTGACAAATACTTCTTTGAATGATTAGATGCCGCAGTGAGGGAGCAAAAGCTCAAGCGGCACCTCAAGGAGTGCGAGGACTCAAATGCTCGTCTCCAGCAAGAACATGATGTGGCGGTTCATCATGAGTATGCCGTATCGCAGAAGCTGACTTATGAAGCCAACGTGCGCAAAGATGCTGAGCGCTGCTTAGAGGCTGTGATGCATAGTCTTTAGCATGACCAACGTGTGATTGCAGGGCTGGAAGTAGAGCTGGAGGATCTTCGCAAGGTGGCCGGCTATGTGATGGACATGACTAGAGACCGACCCGACCGCACCAACGTTGTTGCTTGATCACCTCAAGGCCGCACCTGGTCGGCTAAAGGTGCTACTGAAGGATACTGCAATGGAGTGCATCATGAATGTCTTGGCGCTGGTGGCGACACACTTCCTGCAGATCCCCTTGGAGCGTGCTACAATAGGAGTCACGGCTGACTTCAATGCGGATGTGCTTCCGAAACTGGCCGACTAGCATCATGAGGTAGCAAAGAACATTGTCAATGACTTGGACCTATAAATGAAACTCTGTGGTGTATTAAACTGTAAGATAGGACATGTGATGCAACTGACTTAATCGTATGTGGAGAAAAAGAAGCTCCACCCCTCCCTAGGTGTATACGATAGGACAACGTGTAGCTAAGGCCTATAGTCGCTAAGCGCCTAGCCTTGCCTGACCAGCGTCTGGCTGAGACCGGATCTCGAGCTTGTAGGAGGGGTGAACACAAGGTTGTCTAGGTTTCATGAGCTAGAATGCCGACCACATGAGTTAGTCGTATTGCCTTGAGAGGGGGAGGAAAAGGATGTGAGACACAGAGGTCAGCGCCTAGGGGAAGCCCCTGAGCTTGAGAGCGAGTGGTATGTTGAACAAGTCAGGCAGCCCCCAAGCATCAGGAACAACTCGGACGTAGGAACAGTAAGGCAGTATGTACGCAAAGAAACTTAGAGGTTTTACTTATTCAATAAAAAGGAAAAATAGAGTACATAGCTTTTAGATCTAAGGGTAGAAGCACCATAGATGTTTGATGTTCCATGGATTGGGGAGGCTTGAGCCGTCTGCCCATTGGAGTTAATAGGTGCCTAGCTGGATGACTTCTTTGATAATGAAGGGCCCTCCTAGGAGGTAGCCATCTTGTGCATGTCCTTGGTGGACTGGATCCGACGAAGCACCAAATCACCAACATTGAAGGACCATTCCTGATATTTCGATCGTGGTAGTGACGTATCTACTGCTCGTGGTGTGCATGCTGGATGAGAGCCGCCACTCAGTGCTCCTTGAGGCTATCGATGTTGACCTACCGACTTGTTTCTGCCTTGCCTTCCTCGTAGTATTGGATGCGTGGGGTGCCAAAGGCCACGTCGGATGGTAGGACGGCCTCTGAGCTGTACACCATGAAGAAAGGGGTGTAACCGGTAGCCCGGCTCTTCTGGGTTTGTAGGCCCTAGAAGACATAGGGTAGCTCGCGTAGCCACTTGGTGGCGTACTTAATGCGTCGTCGAAGATGCAAGATTTGAGGGATTGGAGGACCATCTCGTTCGCACGTTCAACCTGTCTATTGCAGCGCGAGTGCGCTACTAAGGAGTAGTACACGTCGATGAGGTTGTCCTGGCAGAAGTCCCAGAACTCGGAGCCTGTGAACTGCTTGCTAAGGTCGGTGATGATCCTATTTGGTACTCCAAAGCGGTGTGTAATTTCCTCCATGAACTGAACGGCTTTAGTCAACTCAATGCTGGTGATAACCTTGACCTCAATCCACTTGGTGAATTTGTCGACTACCACGAACATGTGAGTGTAGCCGCCCAGAGCGATCTTGAAGGGTCCGACCCAGCCCCCAGCATGCGAAGGGCCAAGATGGTGGGATGGTGCGCAGGGCCTGGGCTAGTAGATGTTGCTGCTTGGAGAAAAATTGGCACCCTTTGCACCTTTGGACAAGCTCCTTTGCATCAGCTACCACTGTTGACCAATAGAACCCAGAGCAGAATGCTTTGCCAACCAAAGTACCCGAGGCGGCGTGGTTCCCGCATGTTCCCGACTGGATCTCATCAAGGAGGTTGATGCCCTTGCTGTGCAGAATGCACTTTATCAAGATGCCTGTGGATGCGGCCTTTCTGTAGAGCTCCTTGCTGATGATGACGTAGTTTGCACTCCGCTGAGCTAATTTTTCACGTTCGATCTTGTCCTCTGGTGCCATCTAGTCGGTGATCAAGGCTATAAATGGGGCGCACCAATCTTCTTCTGCCTCAATCATCATGACGTTAGTAGGAGCTGGAACGGCTGGAACCTCAGCACTGTTGTTGACTTGGTCTGGGTATAGAATCTTGATGGAAGGTTTCCAGAGATCTTGCACAAAGATGCCGACCGGGACTTGCGCACGCTTGGAGCCGAGCTTGGACAAAACATCAACGGCAACATTGTGGTCCCTGGGGACATGGTGGAACTCAATACCATCGAAGTGGGCCTCAAGTTTGCGGATTTTCGTGCAGTAAGCGTCCATGGACTCCTTGGTGCAGTCCCAGTTCTTGTTGACTTGCTCGATGACAACTTTGGATTCGTCGTAGGCAAGGATGCGCTTGATCCTGAGGGAGACGGCAACATGGAGGCTGTGGATGAGAGCTTCGTACTCAAGCCATTGTTGGTGGCCTTGTAGTGGATCTGGAGCACGTACTTGAGCTGCTCGCCTTTGGGGGATATGAAGAGGACCCTGCGCCGGCTCCTTCGAGGTTGAGGGTGTCGGTGTTTTAGACCGCCAACCCGCCTAGGGGGTATCCTAGGTGGTCTTTTGTGCGGTAAGTGCTGTCAAGAATCAAGGAGTCAATGGTGACACAAGGAACACGATTTAGACAGGTTCGGGCCGCTAGATCGCGTAATACCCTACGTCCTATGTGGTTATTGTATTGAACTAATGGTAAGTTGAAGGAGTTGTTCTTGAGGGGGTCCCTGCCCGCCCTTATATAATCGGGGGAGCAGGGTTACTGTTGGAGGTATGCCCTAGAGGCAATCATAGAGATGATGATATTCCATTTGTATCTATGATTTGTATGTTGTGTTCATTGAATATCCATTGAAGGCTACTTGAATTGATTTGCAATTATGTGAATTGTATGTGAAACTCTTTACTTGTATGGTTATTCTAAACTTGTCCCTAGTCGGAGTTCATGTGAGGACACACATGAATATTAGACTAGCACATGTATTAGTTGATGACTATGTTTCACAAGTCATGGACATGGAGATGTTGAACTAATAATGTGGACACGTGTGAAGACATGTGCTAGGACTGACCCAACACGAGAAGTAGTTCTCTCTTTAAACAACATATACGCTTTGTCCTTAGACCTGAGATTGTCGCATGTATTCTAGATGTGGATCGACCTACTTAGGGGCTATCAAACGCTACGCCGTAATAGGGTAGTTATAAAGGTGGCTTTCGGGTTTGTCAAGAAGCATGCTATGAGACATGGTCAATCAAGATGGGATTTGCCCCTCTCTGATTGAGACTGATATCTCTGGGCCCCTCGAGTGATCGGATCCGAAAATGCATGGCCATGCTGCGTACGGTTAAGAGTTAACCTACAAAGGGATTCCGAATCACAGGATCGAGAAAGAGCGGTCGGCTTGAAGCTAGACTAAATATCGTGAGGCAAAGGGAATAGCATGTATATTATGTTGTGATGGTTCGTCTGATATGATCTTTGTGTGCGTATAGGAGTTGGCACGTCTTGCTAGAGGCCGCTACCGACTATTGGGCCGAGTAGGAGTACTCAGGCCATGTCTATACGTATCCGAACCCATAGGGTCACACACTTAAGGGGCTGGAAGCCCAATTCGGATCTGATCTGAGTTGGATTAGGTTTAGAAGTACTAATGGACCTCGGACCCAGAGGCCCGTTAGGAACCTCTATAAATAGAGAGGTGGGGGCGCCCTAGGGTTGACACCTTTTTGGCGAAACACACCTGCCGCGCCTCCCACGCCCTCGCCTGTTGCAACTCGCGGATCTAGCAGTCCGGCTTGCGACGCTTCCTCCCTGCACGTGTGGATACCTTGGAGGTGTTGCACCTGCAGCACTTGGACGAGCCGCCGACGAGCCGCCGACGAGCCACGATGAGCCAACGACGAGCCGCGGCACCGGGGGCGATCTTGCTGCACGTGGACGAGCTGCTGAGGAGCTGCTGGACATTGACGTGATCGACTACGTACGACTACGTTGATCGACTACGTACGACTACGTGATCGTCTTCACTGCATCGACGCATATCTACATCTTCCGCACCAGTAGTGCGTCGGTGGTAATCCCGTGATCCTTATACGGCAGTTATTCCTGGTTTTACGTGGTAGAAATTTTGATTTGCGCTAGCGTAGCCTACCTCGTATCCCAACAGTTACAAGCTAGAATCCTAGTCGGGTATGGTTACAGAGTTCTACTCGGTGTAGACAGAGTAGTTTCCATATGTATACCTAACTAGTCTTCGGGAGTTTGAGTAGGATACGCATTGCTGTGTAGCCCCCAAGTCATGATTACGTCCGAGTATACCACTTAGTGGGCCACACATGGCCTACCCGTGGGCCTGGGATGCATGCCCGACAAGCCCCCGAGTACTTTGTAGTCGAGCGGCACAGTTCCAAGTACTCAGAAGCCGCTATCCAAGTAGCTCCCAGCAGCGGTTGTGGTGTCTTCGAGTACTCAAATACTGTCGTGTGGTTGGAAGGTACTCTTCATTTGTTTTTTTGCTTTCGAGTTGCTTCTATCTTGAGAAATTATATGGTAGTGCGATGACAATCGCACTCCATATGGAGTAGCCCCCGAGCCTTAGTTTGAATCGAAGAATCAGGTTGAGGGTCAATCTCATGTTCTAGTTATTTGTCTTCATTAGTCTTCTAAAAAAGAAAATTTTGTCCAGCGGGTACGGTATCCGCAGCCCCCGAGCACTTAGGTGATTTTTTCGTAGTCGATGAAGTGGTCAAAACCTCTTGTATTTTGTAGCCGTTGGATATTGTGGTGATAAATCCGGTTTATATCTGACCATTGCGTAATTGACGCTTGGAATCCGGAGGTGATGGAGATATAACGGGGCCCCCCTTATGGTTAGGGTTATGTTTCTTTTTTAGCAGATCTGCTTTATCCCCACCCCTCTTTTTCCTATTCATCGTTGAGCTGTCGTGCTTTCCAGTGCCGCCACCGCCATTGTTGCTTCCTCCTTGCCTTTGAGAGGGATCTGTTGCAGATTCTTCCCCTCATTGCGGTCCCCGAGGCCGTCTGATGTGCATTAAGAAGATGGGGAAGAAACCTGAGAAAACTCAGGGCCAGGCTGCGGCAGCTGGTAAGTTGAGATCCAAAACGAAGAAGGGGAAAGAGCTTGTGCTACCGACGCCAAAGGTTGGTCTGACAAACCAGACTGCGCTGCCACCGCCTGGGATCACATGGCAAAGTTCTGTGATGAAGGAGGTGGCGGTTCAGGCACTTGTTGATGCCAAGCTTCTCCAGCCAAAGCTAGAACTCGAGTGGAGGCCTGCTTTTGGCAATGCGTGGTAGTTCGAGGAGCATCCGAATGAGACTGTCATGCTTGCACACTTTGTTGAGAGAGGACTGGCAGTGCCTACTTTCGACTTGTTCAGAGGTATTCTTGAGTACTACAAACTCCAGTTGGTTCACTTGAATCCCAATGGTGTACTTCGTATCTCTATCTTCGTACACTTGTGTGAAGTATACCTGGGTGTCCCTCCTAGTCTTGAGCTGTTTAGGAAGTTGTTTCACTGTAAGCCTCAACCTAGCGCAATTAGGACGGAAGTCTTTGGAGGTGACGGGTTCTAGCTTAGGAACTCAGACGCTTATCTTGACTACAATCTGACTGACTCGCATGGTGACTGGATGAGAAGATGGTTTTATATCGGGAATCATAACCCTTCTTTGCCGGTAGTCACTAGGCATGCACCAAAGCATGTGGAGAATTGGGTGAGCGAGCCTGAAGACACCCCTGAGATTTCCAACCTGTTGACTCAAATTGTTGAGTTGAAGTCGTTGGGCTTGACTGGCATCAATGTGGCTGCCAATTTTCTCAAGCAGAGAGTTCAGTCTTTGCAGCAGCGTACTCGCTTAGGCTCGGAGTACTCGGGTTTTGATGACCCATCGCGTATATCTCCTGAGGACATATCTTATGATGATGTGGAGGCTTTGCTGGCGAAGTTCTTCAAGAATTATCAGGGGGTACCGGTTATTCCAGGAGTCCTTCGTCAATTTGACAGCTGGTATGGGCCGCAAGAGGTATGTTCTTTTGCTTGACTTGTAGTTTTCGAGATGTTGGGATATCTCTGAGTAAACTTGTTTGCAGTCCCGTGTTCTTTTTGGGTATCTGTCGCAGTCTGAGGGGGAGGAGGTAGTCGTGTCTGATTCTGAAGATGAGCCTTCTCCTCCTGCAAAAAAGCGTCGAGTATTCGAAAGTGGGCTTCTGTGAAGTCTGCTTTGACATCGAGTTTGGCCCCTGAAGGGTCACAGAGTACCAAGGTACATAGTCGTTTGTTCTTGGTAATTTTTTGTAGAGTTGTCCTGTAATCCTTGATAATTTTAGTTGACTAGGAAGGATGTCAATGCGACTCTTGGTGGTGACGAGGCTACTTCTGCCGAGGAAGTCGCTACCATGAAGGATGTCGTTAGCGTTGCGGCTGATGAAGATTTGCCGGTGGGGGTGCCGCTTGTAGATTCAAGAGCAGCCCCTGAGCCTGTAGTCCTGACACCGTCGGCTACCGAGTTGCCGGTCCTTGACCAGGCTATTTTAGGTTTGCCTGCTGGGGTGGCAGATGTTGCGAGGGCAGAATCACCGGTGATTGTCGATGGCTCCTTGTTGTCTAATGTTATTGCTAGTGGTGAGTTTTTTCTGACTATTTTTGCTAGTCCGAAGTTTTTGTAGTCTTATCTTCGACTTTGCAGGACTTGGCAAAAATATCGCACCTTCGGCTGACCCTGTGGTGCCGAGTACTCGACCGATGGTCACCGAGAACAAACGTGTGCGTCTACCGCCGCGTTCATCCCGGTGAGCTTTTGAGTCCTTTCTTTGTATCGTGTTTTTGAGCTTTCTGAAGCATGTGTGATGACTCCGTGTTTTGATGCAGGGATGCGGAGGACACTATCCTTGTGGAAATAGGAGTGGAGTCTTGTCCTTCGACTACTGTTTCTGGTCCCTTGGTTGATTTGACTGTTGATGACGTACCTGAGGTTGACACAAGCTGCCTTGGTGCCACCATGTCCATGCTTCAAGAAGTGCTCTGCTCAGTGGAGAGCCCGATGGTCCCTTCAGGTTCTGGAGGTGTGCCATCTTCAATGTCGACTGGTGGTACCCTGGCTTTAGTTGATGTGGCTAAAGCGGATGCACCGGGTATGTAGTCGAAGGATTTATGTTCTTTATTGAAGTCGATGTGTTATACCCTGTGACAACTAATGTGTCGTTTGTCAGGTATTGTCTTGGGCGGAGCTTTGAGCCTCAGATTGTTAAAAATGTTGAAGGTCCAGTGCTCGAGCTACCGTCGGAGTCTGAATTTCGGAGAGCTATCCAGAGTTTTCAGGTGAGTTATTTCTTTTGTTTGACTATTTTTTGGTGAAAACTTGACAATTTTCCTTTTATTCGTAGGATCTTTATGATAGAGCTCAAAGGAATGCTCGGGCCCTCCAAGAGCGAAATGATTCTGTGCAATGGTTGGCGCAATTGGAGCAAGAATGCAGCCGTCTCACCGAGTCCTTGAAGGTTCATGAGGAGGCTGCAAAGTCTTTTGCCGTGGAGCGGAGGGATCATGAAGTGTTGCAAGAGAAGTTGGAGAGCCGTTATAAGTCTTTGAACAGGAAGTATCAAGGTGAGTACTTGCCATTTGTGAGTATTTTCGACTATAGTCGAGGGTTTTTGAACTGTTGCCTTGTTGCAGAGCTCAAGAGAAAAGAGGCTGTTACGAGTAGTCAGCTTCTTGACTGGAGGATTGCGCATGATCGAGTAGACCATCTCCGGGCATCACTAGCCGAAGCTCAGGCTACATGCGAGCATCAGAGGGATAGGAAGAATCAGAATGGAGTTATGCTTGCTATGGCCATGGTGGCCTGTAGAGATCATGGCCGGACCATAGGAAGACTTCGAGGTGAGCTCCAAGAGTTAACTGATGTTGCGCGGGATGTGGTGAATGCAATTGCTCCTCCTGAGGATAATGCAGAGCCCCGTTCATTAGTCGAGCGGCTGAAGACTGCTCCGAGTAAGGTTGCTGGCCTCTGCAAGGCTGTTTGTAAACAAGTCCTTGCGGTGGTTAAGTCATATTACCCGAGGGCGGATTTGACAGTGGCTGGCGACGGTGTTGCTCGGAACTGCACGGAGGATGCTTACAAGCAATATCTTGAGGAGGCTAAGCCAATCGCTTCGAAGATGTTTGAGTTTGTATCTTTGGAAGATCCTTAGGCTTGTATAGCCTTGTAATCTACCGAGTACTTTGTTTTACCTGAGAGAATCTCTGAATTTTGTTTGAAGTCTATTGAGTGATTGTTTGTCAATTCTTGTCGTTTTGGAGCAAGTCTGAGTGCCAACCGAGTAGTCGTGCGGTCGTCAATTATTGTCGTTGCTGTTTTGAAAGTACTATGTCCCTTTACTCTCCGAGGAAGGTGCACGGGTGTACTGTACTCTTTTGTCTTTTTGTGGCGTGAATGCCTTCATGTGAATGGGGTCAGAGGGCATCTTGCTGACTCATCAGTACTTGTCACGAGCAGATAGTAACTCTCGAGTGGGTGGTGGTTGTGGCGTTTGGCTATAAATAGACTATCGTGGAGGTCGATCAAAATCAGGCTTGAGTAGCGATGGACTGTTTTTGATTGTTGTTATTTGATTGTAGAGAAGCTTCAAAGAGTACTCTGGTGCTAGAAGATTCCTCGTAGATTAGAGCCACCTTCCCTCCACAGACTCTAGTGCTCATATGGATAGCCGCGATGCTAGAAGAATCCTCGTAGGAGGGTTTGTCGCGTGCCTCATCTTGCAGCTCGTGATCCAGCTAAGTTCGTGCTAGAACTTGCGAGTGATGGGTGATGAGTACTGCGGTCTTTATCCGGCTCTCTTATTAGAGGTGGAGGTGTGGTTGTTAGGATACGAGGTAGGCTACGCTAGCGCAAAACAAAATTTTTCTACCGCGTAAACCAGGAAAACTGCCGTATATGGATCACGGGATTACCACTCGACGCACTGGTGCGGAAGATGTCGAATCACGTCGGGGCAGCGAAGTCGATCAACGCGGTCAAACACGTAGTCGATCACATCGACGTTGAGCAGCTCCTCAGCAGCTTGTCCACGTGCAGCAAGGTTGTCCTCGTGCCGCGGCTCGTCGTCGACTCGTCGTGGCTCAGCGGCGGCTCATCGTGGCTCGTCCAAGTGCTGCAGGTGTTGCACCTCTAAGGTATCAACATGTGTAGGGAGGAAGCGTCGCAAGCCGGACTGCTAGGTCCGCGAGTTGCAACAGGGCGAGGGTGTGGGAGGCGCGGCAGATGTGTTTTTCAGCCAAAAGGGATGAAACACTAGGGTGCCCCACCCCTATATTTATAGAGGTTCCTTACGGGCCTCTGGGTCCGAGGCCCGTTAGTACTTCTAAACCTAATCCAACTCGAATCACATCCGAATTGGGCTTCCAGCCCCTTAAGTGTGTGACCCTATGGGTTTGGATACGTATAGACATGGCCCGAGTACTCCTACTCGGCCCCATAGTCGGTAGCGGCCTCTAGCAAGATGTGCCAACTCCTATACGCACACGAAGATCATATCAGACGAACCGTCACAACATCATGTACATGCTATTCCCTTTGCCTCACGATATTTGGTCTAGCTTCAAGCCGACCGCTCTTTCTCGATCGTGTGATTCGGAATCCCTTTGTAGGTTAACTCTTAACCGTACGTAGCATGGCCATGCATTTCCGGATTCGATCACTCCAGGGGCCTAGAGATATCACTCTCAATCAGAGAGGGGCAAATCCCATCTTGATTGACCATGCCTCACAGCATGCTTCCTGACAAAACCGAAAGCTACCTTTTTAACTACCCTATTACGGTGTAGCGTTTGATAGCCCTAAGTAAGTCGATCCACATCTTGAGTATATGCGACAATCTCAGGTCTAAGGACAAAGCGTACTTGTTATGTAAAGAGAGAACTACTTCTCGCATTAGGTCAGTCCTAGTACATGTCTCTACATACGCCTACATTATTAGTTTGACATCTCCATGTCCATGACTTGTGAAACATAGTCATCAACTAATACATGTACTAGTCTAATATTCATGTGTGTCCACACATGAACTCTCACTAGGGACAACTTTTAGAATAACCATACAAGTAAAGAGTTCCACATACAATTCACATAATTGCAAATCAATTCAAGTAGCCTTTAATGGATATTCAATGAACACAATATACAAATCATGGATACAATCAGATATCATCATCTCTATGATTGCCTCTAGGGCATACCTCCAACAGTCTCCCACTTGCACTAGAGTCAATCTAGAATATATCTAATACCCATAGCTCTTATGTGCACATCATGCTTAGACTGCGGGAGAGGCTTTGTCAACGGATCAGAAATATTCAAATCCGTCTGTATTTTGCATATCTTGATCTCACCCCGATTAATGAAGTCTCTAATGAGATGAAATCGCCGCATAACGTGTTTGTTCTTCTGGTGATTCCTTGACTCCTTTGCTTGCGCGATTGCCCCATTGTTATCACAGTAGAGATTCAATGGGATGGACGCATTTGGGAACACACCAATCTCAATAAGGAAATTCGTTATCCAAACACCCTCCTTCGCGGCTTCCGAAGCCACAATGTACTCGGCTCGTGTTGTAGAATCGGCCACCGTCTCCTGCTTGGAACTCTTCCAACTAACAGCACCACCATTTAGCGTGAACACCAATCCTGATTGTGACTTTGAATCATCTCTGTCGGTTTGGAAACTAGCATCGATGTAACCTGTTACAACGAGCTCCTCCTCACCTCCATAGACGAGGAATATATCTTTAGTCCTTCTTAAGTACTTAAGAATGTTTTTCACCGCTGTCCAGTGACTCTCACCTGGATCAGACTAGTGTTTGCTTGTCATACTTAGCGCATATGAAACATCTGGGTGAGTACTTATCATTGCATACATGATAGATCCAATAGCCGAGGCATATGCCACTCTACTCATGCGATCCCGCTCATCAGCAGTCGAAGGACACTGAGTCTTGCTGAGATGTATGCCATGTGACATAGGCAAGAACCCTTTGTTTGCCTCTTCCATGCTGAAGCGCTTCAACACTTTGTCAATGTAAGTATCTTGGCTTAATCCTATAAGCCTTCTTGATCTATCTCTATAGATCTTAATGCCCATAATATATGCCGCTTCTCCTAAGTCCTTCATCGAAAAACTATTTTTCAGTGAAGTCTTTACGGACTCAAGCATAGGAATGTTATTTCCAATCAGCAATATGTCATCCACATATAAGATTAGAAATACTACAGAGCTTCCAACCTTCTTGTAAACACAAGACTCTTCTTCGTTCTTGGTGAAGCCCAACCCTTTGACCACTTCATCAAAATGAATGTTCCAACTCCTAGATGCTTGCTTCAATACATAAATGGATCTCTGAAGCTTGCATACTTTTCTAGCATTTTTCGGATCGACAAAACCCTCGGGCTATATCATATACACATCCTCAGTTAGGTTTCCATTCAGGAAAGCTGTGACATCCATCTGCCATATCTCATAATCGAAATATGCAGCTATAGCTAGAATAATTCGAATGGACTTAAGCATCACTATGGGCGAGAAGGTCTCGTCATAGTCAACTCCTTGAACTTGTCGAAAACCTTTTGCGACAAGTCGTGGTTTATAGATGTGAACATTTCCATCCATGTTCTTTTTCTTCTTATAGATCCACTTGCACTCTATGGCTTTAACACCATTAGGCGGGTCAACCAAGTTCCAAGTGGCGTAAGTTGTGAAACAATTCTGCAACTCTTCAGATGATTGCTAAATTCGTGGCTCAAATACTCACCTCCACGATCAGATCGCAAAGTCTTCATTTTTTTGCTGCGCTGATTTTCAACTTCATTTTGAAATTCCTTGAACTTTTCAAAGGTTTCAGACTTGTGCCTCATCAAGTAGACATAGCCATATCTACTAAAATCAGCAGTAAAAGTTATGAAGTATTGGTACCCTCCTCTGGCTGTCATGCTCATTGGTCCGCATACATTGGTATGTACAAGTTCCAACAAGTCTAATGTTCTCTCAGGAAAACCTGTGAAACGTGCCTTGATCATTTTGCCTAGTAAGCAAGCCTCACATGTCTCGTATGATTCAAAATCAAATGAAGTTAAAAGTCCATCAGTATGGAGCTTCTTCATGTGTTTCTCACTTATATGACCCCAAACGACAATACCACATGTAGGTAGTACTCAAATCATTAGGCCGAGGCCTTTTAACATTTATGTTACAGACAGGTGAACCATCAAGATTTAAAACAAACAATCCATTCACAATGGGTGCAAAAGCCATAAACATATCATTCTTAGAGATCACACAACCATTATTTTCACTCACAAATGAATAACCATCCTTCATCAAACATGAAGGAGACATAATGTTTCGACTTAAACTAGGAACAAAATATCAATTATTCAATTCCATAATAAATCCTGACGGGAGGTGGAGTTGCATCGTCCCGACGGTCAACGCAGCAACTCTTGCATTATTACCCACGCGGAAATCAACTCCTCCCTTTTCAACGCTTCTACTTCTTATCATTCCCTGCATCGAATTGCAAATATGAGCAACCGATCCGGTATCAAATACCCAAGAATTAATAATTGTATCAATGAGAAATATGTTGTCTATAACATTAACAACAAGCATACCTGAGGTGGAAGTACTCTTACTTCCGCCATTCTTCAACGAAGCTAGGTACTGCTTGCAATTTCTCTTCCAGTGACCAAGTTCGTGACAATAAAAGCACTCTTTTTTTGGAGCAGGTCCAGGTCCAGCTTTAACCTTGGGCGCTGGGTTTGGCTTGGCAGCCTTGCCCTTTTTCTTCCAAGAATTGTCCTTCTTCTTAAAGCTAGGTTTGTTCTGTATAGCCATCACATGGTTGCTACTAGCGCTTTTCTTAATGTCAGCCTCTGCTGTTTTAAGCATGCAACACAATTCATTCAGACCCTTCTCCGTCCCATGCATATGGTAGTTCGAGATGAAGTTCCCATAGCTAGATGGAAGAGATGAAAGAATGAAATCAGTGGCCAACTCTTGGCCCAGTGGGAAGCCTAACTTCTCCAACCATTGAGTGTAACCAACCATCATGATTACGTGTGGTCCTACTGCTGCGCCTTCTGCTAGCTTGCTCTCCATAAAGACCTTAGACACATTGAACCTTTCAGTCATGGCCTGTGTTTGGAACATGTCTCTAAGCGCCACGATCATATCGTGCGCCTCATGGTTTGTTTCGAACTACATCTGCAGCTCGGGTTCCATGCAAGCAAACATAAGGCAGCTTACTTCGAGGTTAGCATCACATGCTTTCTTGTGAGCATTCTTAACAGCAGCAGGTGCATCATCAGCAGGTTCTTCTGGTAATGGGGTGTCTAGAACATCTTCCCTTTTCTCAGCCCTGAGAACAATTCTCAGGTTACGGATCCAATCCAAGTAGTTTGTTCCATTCAACTTGTCCTTCTCAAGGACCGAACGCAAAGCAAACGGTGTGGTGTTGCTAGGTGCCATTTAATCTACAACAAAAGTAATGCAAAATACACTAAGACAAATGTATCCATGATAGAGTAAATCACATTAAACTATTTAACAGAATCTACTCCCACTAAAATCAATATCCCTCTATTGATACTTAGTGATTCAGGATCCACAACTAACAAGTCTACTAGTGAGCTTTAGCATCACCGCTAGCAAACAAGGTAGATCGGTAAGCAACTTCTTGCTAATCATATCACATATGACTCCTGTTGTTGGGTGACATCTTCATGTCTCGGCGCCCAACCTTTATGCCCCAAGTTCCTCAACCGTTAAGATAACCTTCTTAAGCAAACCAACCCTTATGCATGTAAGTGTCCGACACGAACCCGTCTAGTCAAGAAAAACTAGTGGCACCCTAATTTCATAGACCCACCACTAGTTGTACAAGACATGAGACGATGCAAGTTTTAGTTGAGAAGGCATACAAACTTAAACTTTGCAAGGGATCATTCTACTTCTAACATCACATCATGCAGGAAGTAAAACATAAAGAACAACATGCACATAGTTGTGACACAGTATGGCCCGTTTTCTTATGGTGATCTCCATCTCCATAGAACCTGTCCACCATGGTGATCTCCATCTCCATGCTCCATGTGCACCATCCTCCTGGTGATGAGTCCTCCAAGAACTAGAACATGCTATTGCACCTAATAGCTAGTAATGAAGATTACATAGTTGCTTGGATCATCATAGATTGGTACGCAGAACATTGAATACATTAAAGTGACAACACATATGGCTCTAGCCATGTTGCCGTACGCGCGACACGCAGGTCACGAATGAGTTACACACATGCATCACATACACAAAGGGGTCATACTGATCACAAGATCCATTCATCCTGCAAAAAAGAATTAGGCGTTCTAACGTTCCAAACTTCAGAGGCTCGTAACTCCATCTTCCAAGCTGAATTTGGGAAAATCTAATTTCACCGAAAATGGCAAAGCGGTTGAACTTTATGTGCAACTTTTTTTGTAGATCAATTTTCATATAAAATTCTCCTCAATCCGAGATCGTACCAAAAAGTTACGGCTGTTTTACCGAAACACACGCATACGGCAAAATTTCGACCCGGTAGTAGATCCAATCTACTATTGCACATCTCATGCACCTGGCGTATGAACCTTGATTTCAATTCGACCAATCACATTGATCTTCGCTTCCTGCAACTTGGCATTACGTGTATCACTTAACTCCGATGGCGGAAATCCGACCGGTAGAAGTATATCATTACACGACCATTGCAGCAAGAATACGAAAACAGGCCATAGATCAATCTGAAAACTCGCATATCTCCATATGCACACATCCCAAATCCATAATCAAACAACTACGGCTCTGATACCACTGTTGGGATACGAGGTAGGCTACGCTATAGCAACATAAAATTTTTCTACCGCGTAAACCAGAAAAACTGTCGTATATGGATCACGAGATTACCACTCGACGCACTGGTGCAGAAGATGTAGAATCGCATCAGGGCAGCAAAGTTGATCAACGCAGTCGAACACGTAGTCAATCACGTCGACGCTGAGCAGCTCGTCCACGTGCAGCAAGGTCGTCCTCATGCCGCGACTCGTCGTCGACTCGTCGTGGCTCGTCAGCGGCTCATCGTGGCTCATCCAAGTGCTGCAGGTGCAACACCTCCAAGGTATCCACACGTGCAGGAAGGAAGCGTCGCAAGCCGGACTGCTAGGTCCGTGAGTTGCAACAGGGTGAGGGCGTGGGAGGCGCGGCAGATGTATTTTTTGGCCAAAAGGGATGAAACCCTAGGGTGCCCCACCCCTCTATTTATAGAGGTTCCTGATGGGCCTCTAGGTCCGAGGCCCATTAGTACTTCTAAACCTAATCCAACTCGGATCATATCCGAATTGGGCTTCCAGCCCCTTAAGTGTGTGACCCTATGGGTTCGGATATGTATAGACATGGCCCGAGTACTCCTACTCAGCCCAATAGTCGGTAGCGGCCTCTAGCAAGACGTGCCAACTCCTATACGCACACGAAGATCATATCAGACGAACCGTCACAACATCATGTACATGCTATTCCCTTTGCCTCATGATATTTGGTCTAGCTTCAAGCCGACCGCTCTTTCTCGATCCTGTGATTCGGAATCCCTTTGTAGGTTAACTCTTAACCATACGTAGCATGGTCATGCATTTCCGGATCCGATCACTCGAGGGGCCTAGAGATATCACTCTCAATCAGAGAGGGGCAAATCCCATCTTGATTGACCATGCCTCACAGCATGCTTCCTGACAAACCCGAAAGCTACCTTTTTAACTACCCTATTACGGTGTAGCGGTTGATAGCCCCTAAGTAAGTCGATCCACATCTTGAGTATATGCGACAATCTCAGGTCTAAGGACAAAGCGTACTTGTTATGTAAAGAGAGAACTACTTCTCGCGTTAGGTCAGTCCTAGTACATGTCTCTACATACGCCTACATTATTAGTTTGACATCTCCATGTCCATGACTTGTGAAACATAGTCATCAACTAATAGATGTACTAGTCTAATATTCATGTGTGTCCACACATGAACTCTGACTAGGGACAACTTTTAGAATAACTATACAAGTAAAGAGTTCCACATACAATTCACATAATTGTAGATCAATTCAAGTAGCCTTTAATGGATATTAAATGAACATAATATACAAATCATGGATACAATCAGATATCATCATCTCTATGATTTCCTCTAGGGCATACCTCCAACAGTGGCATGCAGTGTGGGATGGCTCGCCGGAGCTAGCAAGGGAGCAGTCTTGTTTTTTCTCCCTTATGCAGCATCGGGATTCATCGTTGCCGCTGTCGGGGTAGCGTCGGTGCAGGAGTTCCTGGTGTTGTTTCGAAGAAGGACCTGGATATGGCGGCGTTTTGCGCAGCTTCCTTGCATGTGGGCCCTTCCCTTTGTAGTAGTCGTTAGGCCTGTGTGGCCTTGTGACATTGTAAAAGCCTGAGGCTTAAATGCAGACCGCCAGTAGGCAATGGCTTGTAGTTTTTGTTTCGGTGCCTGCAGGAGCTGATTTTGATAAAGTCGTGTATCAAGAGTAGAGCATCAGTAGCCGGAGTCGGGCTGTCAGCTCCAAGTAGCCGGTAATGAGTTTGTTTTGAGACTTGGGGCGAAAGCTCGAGCACGTTTGTCTACTATGGGTAGTAGCGACAGAGATGTTCTATGTTCCAAGAATTTGGTATTTGTTCTCCTGAGAGTTCTTGTAGTCTGTATGATCCGGGTCCTGTGACCTTGGATACGATGTAGGGACCTTCCCATGGTGAACTGAGTTTGTGCAACCCTGACGTGTCCTGGATTCGTTTGAGGACCATGTCGCCTAAGTTAAAGGATCGCCCCTTAATGTTGCGGTCGTGGTAGCATCTTAGCCCGTCGAGGTATCTAGCTGACTGTATGAGGGTTGTGCATCTTGCCTCTTCCAGACTATCCAAATCTAGTTGTCTTGTTTCTTCTGCTATTCCTTCATCGTATTGTTCGATTGCGGGAGAGTGCCACATGACATCTGCGGGGAGGATAGCTTCTGACCAATACACAAGGAAATAGGGGGAGAATCCGGTAGATTTGCATGGTTGGGTTTGTAGTCCCCACAAGGCGTTAGGTAGTTCTTTAAGCTATTTGCCTCCTTTTGTGTTGCCAATGTCATGTAGTCTTTTCTTGAGTGCTTTGAGTATCATGCTGTTGGCACGCTCGACTTGTCCATTAGCTCGTGGATGAGCAATTGGGACGTAGCGGACGTCAATTCCACTATTCTCGCAATAATCCCAGAAGTCATGGTTGTTGAAGTTGGATCCCAGGTCGGTAATTATTCTGTTTAGGAAACCGTAACGGTGTACAATTTCGTCCAAGAAGTCGAGGACTCGGTCTGCCTTAAGGCAGGTGACAGGTTTGACCTCGATCCATTTGGTGAATTTGTCGATGGCCACGAGTACTCGATTGAAACCACCTGGAGCAGTTGGCAGTGGTCCTATCATATCTAGCCCCCAGCAGGCAAAGGGCCATGTTGGAGGGATTGTGATTAGTTTGTAGGCGGTGACATGTTGCTGTTTAGTGAAGAATTGACAGCCTTGGCATTTTTGGACCAACTGTTTTGCATTGGCCAACGCCATGGGTCAGTAGAAGCCTACTCGGAAAGCGTTGCCCACAATTATTCGCGAAGATGCGTGGTTGCCACAGATCCCTTTGTGAATTTCTTCCAAGATTTCTTGGCCATCTTCTCGGGTGACACATTTCATGAGTACCCTTGATGATGCGCCTTTTCTGTAGAGTTTGTCTCTGACTAGAACGTAATTTTTTCCTCATCGGGAGATTTGCTCAGCTTGACTTTTGTCAGATGATAACTTGTGGTCTTTGATGTAGTCGATACAGGGTGACCTCCAGTCAACTTCTATCATCATGATTTCCTGATTAGTTTCTGTAGTCTTGACCACTGATGGTGTGACTTGTTCTGGTATGGACGGTTTATGGAGTTCGTGTACAAAAATTCCTGCTGGAACTTCTGCACGAGTCGAGCCAATTTTTGATAACACGTCAGCGGCTACGTTGTTGTCGCGGACGACATGATGAAATTCCAAGCCTGAGAACTTGTTTTCCAGTTTACGGACTTCTTTGCAATAGGTGTCCATGTTTTCCTTGTTTCGATCCCATTCGTCATTGACTGGGTTAATAACGACTAGCGAGTCGCCGTATACTAGTAGTCGTTTGATTCCAAGGGATATTGCGAGACGAAGACCGTGTAGCAGTACTTCGTATTCGGATTTCATTGTTTGAGACTTCCTAAAAGATTTGGAGTACGTATTTGAGTTGGTCTTCTTTTGGGGAAATTAAGATTACTCCTGCGTCGGCTCCTTCGAGTTTGAGGGAACCGTCGAAGTACATGACCCACTGCTCGGGCCTCTCGACTGGTGTTGGTACTTGGTTTTCTGTCCATTCAGCCATGAAGTCAACCAAAGCTTGAGATTTAATAGTTCCTTGGTTTAAAGTCTAAAGATAGAGCTCCGAGCTCTACTACCCATTTGGAAATTCTACCCGTGGCATCTCTGTTGTGGAGGATTTCGCCGAGCGGGAAGTCGGTGACGACTGAAATGCTGTGTTATTGAAAATAGTGCCATAGTTTCCATGAGGTGAGTAGAATTGCGTAGAGCAGCTTTTGTATTGGTGGGTACCGAGTTTTGGAATCTGAGAGTACTTCGCTGACGAAGTAAACGGGTCTTTGGACTTTATAAATGTGGCCTATTTCAGACCATTCGACTGCTACTGCGGTGCTGATGACATGAGTAGTAGCTGCTATGTATAGGAGCAAGTCCTCATTAGGGGATGGAGCGGTGAGAATTGGTGGTTTTGACAGAAAGTCTTTGAGTTGTGCCAAAGCTTTGTCTGCCTCTTCTGTCCATTTAAATTTGTCCTGTCGTTTGAGAAGCTTGAAGAAGGGTAGTCCTCGTTCTCCAAGTCTCGAGATGAATCGATTAAGGGCTGCCATGCAGCCCGTAAGTTTCTGTACATCCTTGATGCTAGCTGGTGCTTGCATATTTGTGATGGCAGATATTTTCTCCGGGTTGGCTTCAATGCCGCAATGGCTAATGATGAACCCGAGTAATTTGCCGGAAGGTACACCAAAAATGCATTTGGTAGTGTTAAGTTTTTAGCGGAAAGCTCGTAAGCTTGAGAATGTTTCCTCCAAGTCGATGATGAGGTCCTCCTGGTTTCTTATTTTGACGACTACATCGTCCACCTAAGCTTCTATGTTGCGATGTAATTGTTTCTTGAAACACATCTGTATAGCGCGCTGGTAAGTCGCGCCAGCATTTTTTAGTCCAAATGACATTGTTTTGTAGCAAAAAGGCCCAAATGGAGTGATGAAGGCTGTTTTAGCTTGATCTTCTTCTTTGAGTCTTATCTGGTGGTAGCCTGAGTAGCAGTCGAGAAAGCATAGTAAATCACACCCGGCGGTAGAGTCGACTACCTGGTCGATCCTGGGTAGTCCAAAAGGGTCCTTTGGACAGTGTTTGTTGAGATCTGTGTAATCAATGCACATTCTCCATTCATTGTTCTTCTTGCGAACGAGTACAGGGTTGGCTAGCCAATCTGCGTGAAAGACTTCTTTGATGAACCCTGCTACGAGTAGTTTGGCTAACTCTTTTTTGATTGCTTCTCGTCTGTCTTGGACGAACCTCCGGAGGCGCTGTCGTTTTGGGGTAGCTTTAGGATCAACATTTAGGGAATGCTCGATCAGTTCCTTGGGCACACCAGGCATGTCAGCTGGCTTCCAGGCGAAGATATTGTGGTTAGCCCGAAGGAAACTGATGAGTGCGGTTTTCTATTTAGGATCTAGCCCTGTCCCAATCAGAGCTGTCTTAGAAGGGTCGCCGGTCTGGAGATCAACTGTTTTGAAGTCTTTCTCACTTGTTGGCTTCACTTTTGCTGGCCCCGACTTGTTTTCTGGGATTTCAAGTTCTGTTGGACGAAGCTTCTTTGAAGCTGAAAAAACTTGTTGCATGGGGCTGGGTCCTTGAGAAGTTGCTGCAATCTCCATGGCTTCGGTGTCGCATTCATAGGATCGCCATAGGTCTCCTTGTAATGTCAATTCACCCTTTGGTCCTGGCATCTTGAGTACCAAGTAGACGTAGTGTGGTATGGCCATGAATTTAACCAGAGCTGGTCTGCCGAGTATGGCATGGTAAGAGGTCTCGAAGTTAGCGACTTCGAATCTGATGTACTCGATTCGATAATGTTCCTTAGTGCCGAAAGTTACTGGTAGGGTATCACTGCGTTTCCTGGTACGATCCCATAAAAGAGGGAGTCTGTTAGAGTGAGCATGTCCGTGATGTCAAGACACATCTATCTTAGAGTTTTAGCGAAAATGAAGTTGAGTCCGCTTCCGCCATCGATGAGTACTTTTGTTAGTCTTGATCCTGCAACAACAGGGTCTAGTATCAGGGGAAATCAGCCTGGTTCTGAGAAGTTTGTCCATTGGTCCCTTCTGCTAAAAGTTATGGGTACCTCAGACCATTTTAGTGGTGTTGGGTCTTTTGGTTCGATGGCCATGATTTCCCTGAGTACCAATTTACTTGATTGCTTCGATGCGATACCTAGGATTTCGCCAAAAATGACATTGACTATTTTGGAGGCGGCCTGAAAGTCTCCTTCTCCTTCTTCATCTTTATGGACTTTGTTTTTGCCCTTATCCTTTTTCTGGTTGTACTCTTCGGGAGGTGGTGGTGCGGGTAGATCTTGCATTACTCGGCGCATGTTGTAACAGTCTATTGCTGAGTGTTTGCTGTGTGGGTGCCATGGGCACTGTTTTTTGAGTAGTTCAGTGAAGCTTGGTCCGTCATCGTGTTTGCGGGATCCTTTCTTTCCTGAGTTGGTCATGGAAGCAACCGTGTTGTCAGGTTTGCGTTTGCGATTTTGGTTACTCGAGTAGTTGTTTCGAGTATCGTTGTGTCGATTGTTGTCCTGTTCGTGTCTGTTATTGTCACGCCTGCGGTTGCGATGGGAGCCGAATCGCTCACGTTCTTTATCTTCTTCATCTACCCATTGTTGCAGCATGATTTTGAGGTCTTTGACGGTGACTGGTCGTTGTCTTCCAAAGTTCTGGTATGCTCTATGATCATAGAGACCATTTTGGAAGCACTCGATGATGTCTGTTTCTGAAATGTCGACTATAGTGGCCTTCTTCTCGAAGAATCGCCGTAGGTAGTCGCTCAGTGTTTCGCCTTCTTTTTGTTTTACTTGGCCTAGGTCGATTTTGTTGCCTGGTCTGGTCATGGAGCCTGCGTAGTTGTTGGTGAAAGCCTTTGTCAAATCCTCCCATGAGTCAATTGTTCTGGGCTTGAGTGATTCAAGCCATGTTAAGGATGCGGGTTCCATGCATATGGGAAAATGGATGACTTTGGTGTCATTATTGCCTCCAGCTGCTTGGACTGCCAAGGAGTAGCACCGGAGCCATTGGATTGGGTCTTGCTTGTCATCATACTTGGTGATTCCTGTTAGCTTAAATTTCTCGGGTAGTCTTGTCCTCATTACCCGTGTTGTGAAGGCGGGAAAGTAGTTGTAGTTGTCAACTTCTCGTTCACGGCAACTATTGATTATTTCTCGTAGATCGCTGAAATTTGATACTTCGTGATTTTTCTTGATATGGCGTGGACTTTTTGCGGAATTGGTGCAGCTGGCTTCTCTAACGTCCTTATGTCGTACTGGAGCTTCGTGTTTGCTCTGTCCTTGGCTAAGTTTCCTTGGTTGGTTGATTGCCTCATTGTTTCTTTGAGTTTTCTGAAGGTCGTTGTTGACTGCAGCACCCCTACTGCCCTCTTGATGAGCGGAGTTGCGGGGGACAGATGGGATTGGTGATTCTCTATCGAGTAGTTTGTATGCTTGTTCTGCGAGTTGTGCAATTAGTCCATTGCCTCTCTGCACAAGTTGAGCTGTTATTTCGTTGTCTCTAATCTGAGGTATGAGAGTTGATATGAGGTTGATTGAGGCAATTGTTGCAAGTGGAGTGTTGTGCTCTTGAGCTTGTACTGCATCAAATGCCCTTTCAAGGTTTGTGATGGGAATATTTGTGGCTAGCGATTGTCGACGTTTAGCCCGAGTAATGTTTCGTATCCTTCTTTGATTTCTTTGATCGGAAGTTTCGTCTTGCGGAGCATTAGCCGATGACTCATCCTCTGAAACGTTGTCGAGCTGTGCTATCTGTCGAGGGGTTCTCTATTGACTAGTGCCCACATTATTGTTTTGAGTGATGACAAAGATTTCTCTGTCTGGGTAGTAGCTTCCAGAGCTTGATGTTGCGATTTCTGTAGTGCTCTCCTCATGACTTGAAGTGAGCAGGACGCCTTCTTGGTACGGGAGGTTGTCTATGTGAGCTATAAGTCGTGACTCATAGTCGCGGGTAAGGAGATATGGCCTCATCCCTGGCCAGTGAACGAACCTGCCCTGCGGCATTGAAGTGACTACCAAACCTTGGGCTGGCCCTGATAATGGAATTTCTTGGACGTAGTTTGAGTCGGAGTCGGAGTCCTTTTCTTCCCCGTGTTCGAGTTGGGTTCGAGTAAGGAGACCTTGGTAGACTTCGGCAGTATTGCGGAATCCGTATGGGAATTGTTTTGGAGTCGAAATCGACTTGTGAAGTGACTGGGGCTCCGACTTGTGTTGACTAATCCAAACCGAAGTCGAGTTCGAAGCGTAGTCGAACTCGTTGTCGCTGACTTTGAAAATTTGGCTTTTCTTGACGAAATCTCCCGTTCTTGGCTAAGGGAAGCTTTCGTCGAGAGGTTTTTTTCTCTTGGATGCTGATGATCTGACGCTGAAACGATCCAGCGCCATCGGTGATGCAGAGCCAAGATCCAAAAATGAAGGTTGCGCTTGCCTCAAAGGTGAAAACAGGCATGATAATGACAGGTGCCATTGAACTCGTGCGGAGAAACTCGGCGACTGCCCCTACCTGGCGCGCCAGCTGTCGGTGTTTTAGACCGGCAACCCGCCTAAGGGGTATCCAGGTGGTCTTTTGTGCAGTAAGTGCCGTCGAGAATCAAGGAGTCAATGGTGACGTAAGGAACACGATTTAGACAGGTTCAGGCCGCTAGATCACGTAATACCCTACATCCTGTGTGTTGATTGTATTGAACTCGGGTGAGTTGAAAGAGTTGTTCTTGAGGGGGTCCCTACCCGCCCTTATATAATCGAGGGAGCAGGGTTACAAGCTAGAATCCTAGTCGATATGGTTACGGAGTTCTACTCGGTGTAGACAAAGTAGTTTCCATATGTATACCTAACTAGTCTTCGGGAGTCCGAGTAGGATACGCTTTATTGTGTAGCCCCCGAGTCTTGATTACGTCCGAGTACGCCCCTTGGTGGGCTGCACAGGGCCTACCCGTGGGCCTGGGATGCATGCCCGACAGAGGGTGCCATCAAAGTACATAGTCCAGTGCTCTGGCCTCCCTAGGGAGGGCGGCTTCTGTATCTCTGTCCACTCAACCAAGATCTGCGACTTGATCGCATGACGTGGGCAGAAATCGAGGTTGAACTCACCGAGCTCCACAGACCACTTGACAAACACGGCCGTTGACATCCCTTTCTGGAGGATTTCGCCGATGGGGTACGAGGATACCACCCAGATCTTCTGCATCTGGAAGTAGTGACGCAGCTTTCTTGATGAGATCAGAACTATGTAGAGCAATTTTTGAACTTGTGTGTAGCGGATCTTGAAGTCGCTGAGGACCTCGATAACATAGTACACTGGTTGCTGCACCATTTGGGCATGGCCGGGCTCTTCGCGTTCCACAACTAGCATGATGCTGACAACATGCATCGTTGTAGAGATGTAGAGGTCTAGCGTTTATTGGTCGGTCGGGGCCGTCATGATAGGGGCAGTGGTGAAGAAAGCTTTGAGCTCTTCGAGTGCCTTGCTAGCCTCGTCATCCTACTCGAACTTGTCTGCCTTTTTGAGCAGCTTGAAGAAGGACAGACCCTTTTTTCCAAGTTTGCTGATGAAGCAGCTAAGGGCCGCCATCATGCCAGTGAGCTTCATGACATCTTTCTTGTTCGCTAGATTTGACATGTTCCTTATTGCATCTACCTTGACAGGATTGGATTCAATGCTGCGCTAGCTGACCATGAAGCCTAGGAGCATTCCAGACGGGACACCAAAGACACACTTGCCCGGGTTGAGTTTCCAGCGGTAGGCCTGGAGGTTGTTGAAGGTCTCCTCGAGGTTTGCTATGAAGCTTTCCTCATCCTTGGTCTTGACAACCACATCGTCAATGTAGGCATCAACGTCCAATGTAGCTGTGACGCGAGGCAACCCTGGATTGCCTTCTGGTAGGTGGCGTCGGTGTTTGTTAGCCCAAAGGTCATGGTGTTGTAGAAGTATATGCCAAAGTGTGTTATGAATGCCATCTTGTCTTGGTCGGCGGGATTCGGGGTAATCTGGTGATAGCCCGAGTAGCAGTTCAGGAAACATAGCAGGGTGCTCCCAACCGTATAGTCAACGACCTGGTTGATGCGAGGAAGAGGGAAGGGGGTCCTTAGGGTAGTTCTTGTTGAGGTCAGTATGATCGATACACATTTTCCATTCACAAGTTTTCTTTTTTGCAAGAACTGGATTTGCTAACCAGTCAGGATGTTTAAATTCATGGATGAATCCGACAGCAAGGAGCTTATTAAGTGGGAAGCGGCGAAGCTTTTGCTTGACCAGTCTTGTTGTCTTGCTCAAGTCCAAGGAGTGCTCAGCAAGCTTCCGTGGGACACCGGGTATATCGGATGGCTTCCATGCGAATATGTCTGAGTTTTCCCAGAGGAAACTAGTGAGCGTGAGTTCCTATTTCTCGTACAGGTCGGACCCTATGAGGGCCATCTTGGTCGAGTCTTCTAGGCTAAGGCAGATCTTCTTGACCTTGGGGTCGGGCTGCAGCATCGTGGGTGTCGGCTCCATCTTTGGGATCGTGAGCTGGTCCTTGTCCACCTTCTAGGCCTCAACAACCATGGCAGTGGCCTTGGCTGAGTACTCCAGGGCTTCAACAAGCTACACCACCTCCGTGTCACCCTTGTATGAAGTCTCGATGTCACCGTAGATGGAGCGGACACCGTTTGGAGCTGGCATCTTAAGGATGAGGTAGGTGTGATGCGGGATCGTCATAAACTTCACCATCATGAGCCTGCCAAAGATGGCATGGTAGGAAGTCTTGAAGTTGGCCACCTCAAATGTGCAGTACTCCGTGCGGTAGTTGGCAGGCGTGCCAAAGGTGACCGACAAAACAACTCGGCCAATCGAATAGGATCCTTTGTCAGGGGTGATGCCGTAGAAGGGTTCTTTACAGGACTAGAGCCGCTCGAAGTTGAAGTCCATGTGCTTCAAGGTCTCGGTAAAGATGATGTTCAGGCCGCTACCACCGTCGATCAATGCCTTGGGGAGTAGGTCCCGATCTATGGTCGGGCAGACCACCAATGGGTAGGACCCGGGATCTGGAATGTGGACCCAATGATCTTCCCTAGAGAAGGTTATGGATTGCTCTGACCAGCGTAGATACTGGACTGGCCGTATGGAGACAACGTGCATCTCTCGCTGGTGTAGCTTCTGCTTGCGGTTGCTGTAGAAAGCCTTGTGGCCGCCCACAATGATGTTGACTTGACGGTTTGGTCGTGGGAACTTCCCGTTCTAGTCGGCGCCGTACCGGTGGGCGTCTGGGTTTGGCTGGTCGTGGAGCTCCTCTTAGTGCTAATCGTCGCGTCGGCGGTTGTCGTGGTCATCGGGGCGGTCATCATTGCGATCGTCATGGCGATGGTCGCGGTCATCGCGGCAACAGTCATCGCTATCGTTGCGGTCATCGCGACGGCGGTAGTCACGACGGTTGTCATCCTTGCGGGAGTCGTTGTCGTGGGGTCGCTTGTATTCCACTAAGGTGCCAAGCTCTTTCTTAAGGACTATGCAGTCCCGAAGATTATGATGTGCGTCCTTGTGGAAGGGGCACGGAGCATTGAGGGTGTCATCAAACTCTTCCTGAAGGAAGGTGGTTGGCCTGGCGGGGTCACCTTCAGCAGTGAGGACCTCAGGGGCCTTTTTTCGAAGTCAGGACTCCGGTCGTGCTTGGTGTTCATCATGGGTCGGCTGGTCATAGTCATCGCTCTGCCGATGCTTGCCGCCCTGGAACTGTAGTGTCGCTGCCTCCTCTATGTTTGCATGGGTGTTGTCAACCTCCATCATCTGCCTGACCATCTTGGGGGCAGCCTCATACAACATACAGAACATTGGGTGGTTCATCAGGCCAGAGCGAAAGTACCAGATGATGTCGTGGCCCTCGACACCGGCCAGCTTGTTCCGGTTCTCGACGAAGCAGTTGGCGTAATCCTATGGAGTTTCATTCCTCTACTAGGGGACGTGCCCAAGATTCTCCTTGTTACCAGGTCGCTGCAGGTAGCCTGGTAATTCTGGGTGACAGCCCTAGCGAGCTGACCCCAGCTGTCGATACTGCCCGACGAGAGGTTTTCCAGCCACAGGAGCGGGGCGCGGCCCATATTTTGACCGGGAAGTAGGTGGCCACCTAGTCGTAGGTGTCGTTGGCGGCTTTAACCGTGGTGTTGTACGTCTTGAGACAGATGGTGGGGTCGGAGCGACCATTGTACTTTTTGTTGATGGCTGGCTTGAATGATGCCGGCCAGTCAACAGCCCTGAGGCGTGGAGTAAAGGCGGCGAAACCATTCACTACATGTCGTCGTTGTCCTCAAGGTTCTATGTAACGGGTGGAGCCCTGGGGTGTCTGCCGTTGTCGTGCCTAGGTGGTGCGTAGCCGTCTTCAGGGGCACCGTACATGTGGTCGTAGTCGGCACAACGGCACATCTCATCTTCCTGGCAGTGGTGGTCCTCACGTTCCGCATCGCGGTTGAGTACAGGAGTGTTGTAGTTGCGGTCGTACTCAGCGCGGCGGTGGAGCTCGGCCTCTTCACGCTCGTTGTGGTGGTTGTTGAGGTCGGGGTGGAGGTCACGGTGGTCGCGCAACTCTTCACGAAGATCATGTTGCCGACCTGGCCGGCCGCGGTCCTCGTCATCGCCTCTCCTGCCGTGACGGCGGTTGTCGTGGTTGTCACATTGTCGGTCATCGTTGGCGGGTAGGTTGGCGGGCTACTATACCTCTTCTCCACGGATTGACTCCATCCGACCTCCTGCGCGGTTGTCGCCTTGGTGGTGGCCAGATCTGCTGTGCTCGGATTAGCCCCGGGAGTGCGGGTAGCAGTGGACCGGGAGTGTGCGGACTGGTTGTGGGCCCGCTCCTCGATCTGGGTGTTGGTGATGTGGAGACGTGCTTGGATCTGCTGCAGTTGCTCCGAGTCTGGAAGATTTTTCAAGTCAGTGAAAATAGCTCCCAGGTTGGCCTGGGGTGTGGTGAAGATGTTGTGGCCGACCTACTTGAGGTCGGCTTGTATATTGCATAGGGCGTCTGCGCTTGCCCCGAGCACTGTCCTGGTCGACGTTGTCACCATCATCACGCGGTGGTCGGCACTGATCGCCTGCAGCCTCCGCGTTAGTAGCAGGTTGTTGCTGAGCATTGGCTTGCTCCTATTGGCGCCGTACTATGCGGTCCTAGTTCCTAGAGTTGCGACCTACTTCCTAAGAAGAGGTTTCGCCATCCCTGGGTGGCTCGTCGGTAGAGAGTACGAAGAATTTGCGATCTGGCATGGAAAAGTTGCTCTCATCGTTGCTTCCATAGGGATTCGGAGTCAGGATGATGCGGGGGACCTGTAACTCACCACAGTCCGAAAACTGAGTGGGTGTGGATGGGCCTCCAGATTGGATCTGAAGGGACTCTGCGAGTTTCATGGAGAACATAGCGGCCGAGTTCCTTAGACCAAAGAGGGCGAGGGAAGGACCTTGCGCCGGCCTTGTTGAGCATAGCACCACCTCAGATAGATCTATGCACTCAACAGTTGTGTTGTTGATGCGATCTAGCCCCGCGATCAGGTCGGAGGGCGTGGGTGAGCGGGTTGCTACAATGGTGTGCAGAATACTCTCAAAGAGAGAGAGATCGTTGACCTGCTGGGCAAGCGGCATGATGATCCTCCGACGGATGCAGAGCTGCCGGTGGGAGCCAAATCGGTGGAGACGACAGTGGAATAGTCCACCGGCATGCTCCCGAAGTAGAGCTGGATCGGGTTGGCGATGAAGTCCTTTATGCTCTCGGGGAAGACAACACCAGGACGAGATGCCATCGAGCTTGCTTGGGAGGATCTCACAATCACCCCTACCTGGCGCGCTAACTGTCGGATTTATAAGCCCCGCAGTCCACCAGGGGGTTACCCAAGTGGTTGATTTGTATGTGGAGGGGATTGTGAAACCAAGAACTCAAAAATGATTGTGAGAACACGAGGGACACGAAGGTTTTAGATAGGTTCGGGCCTCCAACGAGTAATACCCTACGTCCTGTATGCTGGTGCTTGTATTGCTCGAGAGTTGATGTAGGATCTCCCTCGGGGGACACCCTTGGCCACCTTATATAGGCTGATGACCTAGGGTTACAAGTCGGTTCAAATCTAATCTACTCGGTTGTTACATGAAAGGTGATCTGAGTCGGATTACAATACGTATCCCGTAATATCTGGGCTGGTTTGAATCGCTCAGCCTCCTTGGCGTGTATTCCAAGTATCTTCATGTCCTTGGCCCGCACGCCCTGGTCACAATACGTATCCCGTAATATCCGGGCTGGTTTGAATCGCTCGGCCTCCTTGGCGTGTACTCCAAGTATCTTCATGTCCTTGGCCCACACACCCTGGTTGGGCAGGCCCACTTGTCAGGTCCAGCCAGTATCTTGGTCGGTAGGGACCCATGGGGTACCCATATCCCTCACTATTCAATCGAGTTCTATACCAATTCATATGACCAACAAGTCTGTTCACATGGGTAGTAGTGGGATAAGAGTCCAACATCAGTTTTATACACCTCCACCAGTGGGTAGAACTCAATTCCACAAATCTGAAGGAGATGTTTGGTCAACAGTTGATCAACAAGGAGAAAATAGTAACATTGTTATTGCTAACTGCCTTGAACTGAAAAAGAATCGTAGGAATTTTTCATTTAGTCCAATGAGAACTATGATCCAAAGCAAGATTAGTTACAATATGAAGCATTCTTGGCCAAACAACAAGCTAATCAAACTGTACATCATCAAGAAACTAGACCCACCAAAGTATCTTTACCAGAAGCAGGCAAAATCAATTTGCCCAACAGTTGCAATTTCAACAGAGATCTATTGCTAGAGGTCCAAAATTATCTTTTCGAGAATTTGATGGCACAAATCCTGATGGGTGGATCAGGAAGTTTGAAAAGTATTTTGAGTTGGTGGGAGTACCAAATGAAGAAAGAGTACAAATTGATGTGATGGATATTGTGGCAAGGCAGAATTTTGGTGGAGAAGCAGTGGTTGTACCCCTTCAGCAGTTCCATGGCATAAATTTTGCAGGATGCTTGGAGACAGATTCAATGAAGTCTCAACCTATAAAGCAATAGGCCAATTCCACACATTGAAACAAACAGGAACTATCACAGAATATATAGCCAAGTTTGAGGAATTAATGGGCTTAGTAAAACGGAATAATCCATCTCTACAAGATGAATATTTCACCTACAGTTTTATTTCAAGGCTGAGAGAGCAAATTCAACACCACTTGCAATGCCACAAACCAACAATATTAACTAAAGCTTTTTGGTTAGCCAAACGTTTGGAGCAAGCTAACCCCATACCAAGAAAATTTACAGTTTTTAATCCTACTAATAAACAACAGAGACCTTGGTAGAAGGACACAAAAGCTCCTGAAACTAACGAAGCTAACAATATTGTAGAATTAAGGGCAGCAGGCAAATGTTTTAAATGCGGGGAAGCATGGGTCCCAGGACATGCCAAAGTTTGTAGGCAAACAAATCTACTAAGTTATTGTCATGGAGAAGGATGAAGGCAAGGAAGAAATAGCTGTCATTGAAGATTCTATTGTGGCAGAAGAAGGAGAAAAATTTGATGCTCCACAAATTCCAGTAATGCAACTATCAATTCATGCCTTGGCTGGCACAGCTCATCCCACCAACACATTCACACTAAAAGTGCAGATAGGGAAGCATTGGGATACTGCATTATTTTACAGTGGCAATGATACCTCTTTCATCAGTGCAAAATTTGCAATCAAGACCAATACTCCTATTTCAACTGTGTCAAGTATGCAAGTAGCTACTGCAAATGGGAAAAAATGTTGAGTAAAACTGCATGTGTAGGCAATCCTTACAGTATTCAGGGTCATTCTTTTGTTTCTGACTTCAGATTGTTGGATGTTCAAGGGCATGATATTATCTTGGGAGCAGATTGGATATATACCCACAGCCTAGTTGACCTCAATGTGAGAACAAGAGACTTTTCAATCACCAAGGAAGGCAAAGACATAATCACATTCTCTGGTGAAACATTACTAGACAGGAATGTGCTCATTAGTACAAAGAAGCTATGCAAACTCCTGAAGAAGAAAAAAAGCTATTGGAGCTGTCATGGTGTTAAATAATGGACACAAACAAGACACAACAGTACAACAGCTGCATAGCAATCCTGAAGTGACTGCACTTCTAAAAGAATATGATGATATATTTTAGGAGCCAGAGAACCTTCCACCCCAAAGATCAGTTGATCATGCTATCACATTGTTGGATGAGTCAAAACCAATGAATCAAAGGCCATATAGGTTGCCTTTTCACCAGAAAAATGCAATGGAGGATCAGCACATGCTAAACACTCATATTATTAGGCCAAGTATTAGTCCATACTCCTCTCCTATGATATTGGTGAAGAAAAAGGACGACACTTGGAGGATGTCTGTTGACTACAGGCAGCTCAACTCAAATACTGTCAAGATCAAGTATCCTAACTGATTATAGAAGATCTGTTAGATGAATTATTTGGAGCCACAGTATTCTCCAAAATAGACCTCAGATATTGCCAACTCAAATACTGTCAAGATCAAATCATAACGAAAGAGTCAGATATTGGCAAGACATCTTTTACTACAAATTTGGGTCACTTTGAGTATGTGGTGCTGCCATTTGGATTGGCTAATGCTCTTGCAACATTTTAGTCTTTAATGAACACAATTTTTAGCAGAATTTCTCAGAAAATTTGCTCTGATTTTCTTCGATGATATATTGATTTACAGCCCAACAATGGATGGCCATGTCAAAAACCTCACGGCTGTGCTGGAAGTGTTGAGGCAGAATAAGCTATATGCTAAACTAAGTACATGTACATTTGCTCAACACAAAATTGAGTACTTGGGTCATGTAATCAGCAACCAAGGAGTAGCTACTTATCCTTCAAAAATAAGCATCATTCAACAATGGTCCTCACCAACAGATGTCACACAGCTAAGAGCATTCCTGGGATTGGCAGGTTATTATAGAAAATTCATCCAAGGATATGGAATTATCTGCAAACCCTTGTTTAATGCACTAAGGAAAGACTCTTTCACCTGGACAAGTGACCAGGAGCAAGCCTTCCAGAAACTAAAAGAAGTGATGTCCCACCCTCCAGTTTTAGCACTCCCAGATTTCAGTCAGGCTTTTATCTTGGAGGCAGATGCTAGTTGTAATGGCATTGAAGCTGTGTTAATGTAGAAAGGAAAACCCATTGCTTTTCTCAGCAAAACACTAGGTCCTAAAGCAACAGCAGCTTCTACATATGAAAAGGAAGCTATGGCCATTCTTGAGGCAATCAAAAAGTGGAAGCATTATTTTGCTAGTACTGCTCTCATCATCAGAACAGACCAGCAGAGTCTGAAATACATCCATGAGCAAAGACTTGTAGAAGGAGCTCAACACAAATTATTGATCAAGTTGTTGAGATTCAATTATACAGTGGAATACAAACAAGGAAAAAGCAACAAAGTAGCTAATGCTTTATTAAGAGCTACCCACTCCACTGAGTTGTTGGCATTATCCACAGCTATTCCCATCTGGATGGAGCAAGTTATTCAGAGTTATGACCAAGATTGCAAGTGCTCAGACCTTAAAACCAAATTGAGCATTGACCCACAAGCTGATCAACATTTTACAATGTCCAATGGGTTACTAAGAATCAAAGGAAAACTATTCATTAGAGACAGCGGTAATCTGAAACAGCAACTGTTACAAAGCTTCCACAATTCAGCTTTGGGAGGCCACTCTGGTGAAAGATCTACTTATCAGAGAATGAAACTGAATTTTCACTGGCCAAAAATGAAACAACAAATCACTGAGTTTGTCAAAATGTGTTGTATGCCAGAAAACAAGTTTGAGAATATACCCTATCCTGGGCTTTTGCAACCATTGCCAATACCAAATATGGCATGGACTCATATTTCAATGGATTTTGTTGAGAGATTACCAAAATCACAAAACAAGGATGTGATACTAGTGGTAGTTGACAGACTGTCAAAATATGCTCCTTTCATTTCCCTAGCACACCCATACACTGCTCAAGATGTAGCACAGCGATTCCTTGATCAAGTGTTCAAACTCCATGGTCTTCCTAAAGTCATCCTCACTGATAGATCTATTCAAATCAATGGTTGTTCAACTCCACTTGACATCAGCCGACCACCCACAAAATGATGGTCAAATTGAGAGAGTCAACCAATGTTTAGAGAATTATTAAGTGCATGTGTTTTGCAAGTCCTAAAAGTGGCATCACTGGCTTTCTTTAGCAGAATGGTGGTGCAACACATCCTATCACACCTCCCTAAACATGTTTAGACCCCATTTCAAGCACTGTATGGATTCCAACCTCCTATGGTAGCTGAGGTAGTAATACCTAACTATCCTGATCTCACAGTGCAAGAACAATTAAGAAACGAACAAGTAGCTCAACAAGTTATCAAGGACAATTTACAGAAGGCTCAAGCTAGAATCAAACACCAAGCTGATAAACACAGATCTGATAGAGAGTTCAATATTGGAGACATGGTGTACCTCAAAATCCAGCCATACAGACACACATCTCTCAGTACACACAGATCTCTCAAGCTCCATTCCAAGTTCTATGGTCCTTTCAGAGTCCTTGACAGAATTGGAAAAGCAGCCTATAAACTCTAAGTTCCAGATGGATGTCAACTGCACAATGTCTTTCATGTCAGCCAGTTAAAGAAACATCCAGGTCCACAAGCAATTCCAAGCCCTGAACTACCATTGATTGATGATAAAGGTACTATCAAAATGGCTCCAGTGCCTATCCTCTAGAGGAGAATGATTCCGAGGAATAATGAACCGGTGGTTCAGTAGCTAATACATCGGATGAATATGCCTGAGTCTGAAGCAATTTGGGAGGATGCTTCATTCATCCAGAAGGTATTTCCATCCTTCCATCCTTGAGGACAAGGATGCTAAGGAGGGGGGTATTGTCAGGAACCATAGCAATCCCCATTTCAGTTCGTCAGTTATCTAACAGGGCAAGTCAGCACTCTTCAAAACAGTTCAGCGACTTCGCCGATGCCGTCCGTCAGTCATCCAACGGCCGTCGTTGATTCACTTGCCCCTCTGCGTTTCAACCTCCTTTTCGGATATGTAATAGTAAATGCCTACAGTAAACATGCTTTTACTTTTACCTTGCACCGGCTACTTAGCTGGGGAGGACGTGGTATGTAGGGCATTATCGAAGAAGTAGAACCCTAGATTTACCTCTAGAGTAGCAGTAGCAGTAGCTAGCGCCACCTCCATGGCTGGAACTTGTATCTAAATATGCCTATCAGTCAATCGTTGCTGCTGTTTTTGCTTTGAACTGCCGTTTTTCCCCTTCTGTTCTTGCTCTGGTTCTTGTTTTCCTTTCGATTTTCTTGTCCGGATCTCTCTGATCCTCACAAACCCAGTGATTGTTAGAATGATCGGATAGTCAATAATTCCAGTGGCAGCAAAGCACTTCTGTGGGGATTACAGCCTTTCATTAATAAATTGGCTAAAATAAATATCATTATCAGGGTCTTGTCGCGGAGAAATTAAAAACTGGTGTTTCACCATGTGCAACTAAAACTGGGAAACACAAAATTTGCATGGTAATGTGAGAACTACATATAAATGATCACAAATAGTTAAAGCAAGCTTAGCAATTTCACTGTTCAAAGGGTGCATCCTGAATTCTAGAACTGCTAGCAAGTCCGTGGCAATGAGAAAAGAACCTGTCATGCCATGCCATACAACATAGGGGTGCATAACTGCATATCCACTTGACTTGGAGCATCCACAGCCATCTCCTTGCTTGAATTCAACCAGAGAAAGATGAAGAACCACATAATTAAACATGTAATAGGCAGAACATACATGGAGCAATCAAAACTGCATCCAGAAACAGAACAGAAGACTGAAAAAAATTAGCATCAGCCGCATCATCAAGGACCAGTGCCAACCACAGAGTCCCCAGCCTTGTGTAGTTGTCCTGATGATGCATACCGCTTCCAGCCAGGAATAGCAGAGGCACCCTGTCGCTGATGCAGCCCTCACACTAATACTGACATCCCGCTTCTTATAACACCATCACGCTGACCAAATGCATTAAATTTTCTGTGACATCATCAGCGACTGTGGGAACCAGAGCCACCAATTGCTGGTGTCCCATGTATGACCCAAACCTCACTGAAGAAGCTTCCAATGGCACCGGTGGCCAGAATGTAAGAGCAAAAGCAACACTGCCTGGAACAAACAGGCACACTGAAGTTAGGCCAGAGGAAATAGGAAAGCATACAGCCAAATGAAGCACAAGCACAATGGCAAGTAACTCCTCAGCAATGACCTAACTACTGCATATAGCACCGGATCAGAAGCTCTGTAGGTGCTTGGTGTTAGTTTAGAACACTTTTCTAGTTACAATATTCAAATGTTGATTGTCAGTAACTCAGTATTAGCTATCAACAAATATGCTAGTCAATCTGGTCAGTGAGCATTTCTTCCAGATGCCAGAAACAACATATTAAGGTTCTCTGAGCAACCTAACATTTTGCTAGTTCAAGAAAACATGCCATTGAATTTCTCCTGGATGATACATCATCTTCTTCTTCCCTTATGAGAAAAAATTTTCACATTCTAACAATCCGTTGCCGCCATCAGAAACTTTTTCTACCCTGGCAGTCTGTATCTAATATGCATACGAAGATAAACCATTAAACCGGTTTACCAGAAAAACAAAGGGTTCCGGCTCTTTTGAATAGAGCACAATGCACAGCCTGGAATAGGAGTGATTGCTAGAACAGGAAGTTAACAAAGGACTATGTAAAAGGCACAAAATAAATCTGAACAACATTTAACTGATCGGTCAGGGTTACATTCTAGTCAGACACAATTCCTTATTGATTTTATCTGAAACTGAGGGAAAAAAAACTATATGGACAATTGGGCAAGAGTAATATAAATTTGACTCTTAGTTCGGAATTATTTCGCTCTTTGAGTGTCAACAGGATTGTGTCATTAACAGCTCGAGTGTATAAAAATACTGTCCAAACTACATAACCAGAGGCTCTAGAGTCTAAAACATCTTCCCAACAAAATTAACAGAACCCATTCTTCAAATTTGCTATCCAATTACACAAAGATGGGAATTCAGAGTCGACCAACAATCTCCTTCCCATCTTCCCCAAAATAGCACTAAGATTTCCCCATCTTCACCAAACATCAGTAGCATTTAAATCTAGTCGTCCTATTACTCTAGAGTCACCACTAGTATGCAGTATACGCTATGTCAATCAATTTCTTGTTGAAGGCAAAAACAATCTGACAAAACACAACTCCTCAATTGCTTGCAGGAACAGCGACGTGTCACGGAGCCGTGCTCCCAACGTTGGTCACGCTGCGCAGCTGATGCCTACGCACACGACCATACGAGCACACATGAGGTCGCGGCCAGGAAGGCAGGAGGAGGGTTGCTACCTCCATGCTGCCGCCGGCGCCGGGGCCGAGGTGGAGGCGCGGGGACGCGGCGGCGCCTGGGGAACTGGACGAGGAGAGTGCAGGGGCGTCGCGGAGGCGGCATGTGGAAATGGGGAGGAGGGGAAGAGATGGGAGCGGCCGGCGCAGGAAGGCGAGGCGGGCGGAGGGGGGAGGGGGGCGCCGCCACGCCGGTAGGGAGGCGGCGCGGCAGCGAGGAGAGGACAGGGACCACTCGGTCATTTTCTCCTGACCGGGCCCGCAGCTGTGTAATGATGTGGTTTTGCCGTCACATACATGATGGCTACCTACAACTCTACAAATTACTACGGAGTGCTAGAAGCAAGAAGCGATTATGACAAATTTTCATATTTGGTAACGTATGTATACGGTGCAAATCATCTACCCGTGCAACCTTGTATACTATAAATCATAATCATAATATCCTAATCCAATGAATAGGGTTAATGGTAGGAGTATTTCGCAGTTAAACCCCAGTCGGCCACTTTTGCAAATCCCCATGCCCATTCACCTGCAACCCATCCTGCCCATCGCGAGTAGGTTGCCGCCGCCCCAAATCACGGTCGCAAGTAGGTTGTCGCCGCCCGTGCGCCCCTGGTGCTCTACCGGCCCACGTGCTTCCACGCCGATAACATCGTGCCCGCCATCCTCGGAGGCTTCATCCTCATCCGCAGCTACGACCCCTTCCATCTCGTCCCGCTCGCCTCCCCACCCATCCTACTCCTCCACTTCGTCCTCGTCACCCCTGACTTCGAGGCGTCCACCAGCAAGAGCGCGCTGCCCTGCCCAAGGCCGTGCCCATCCAACATCACATCCACAACTCTAGCCCCATCCAACACCACATCCGCAACTCCAGCCAGGTCGCCACGCTCATCGCCGCCGTCTTGCAAAGGGACGCCAACCTCATCGGCTCTGCTATGTCCTCCGACGCTATCGTCGAGCCCACTAGGACGCCTCTCATACCTGGCATGACCGTCGTCAAGGCCACGGCACTGCAAGCAGGGCACTGGGATGCACCATCAGCAGCGTGGGGCCCACCGCGGTGGTTGTCATCGACAGTGAGGACAAGTAGGAGGTTGCACGCAGGATGGTCAACACCTTCTGGAGCGCCAGGCGGGGCGGCGCCGAGGAGCACGCGGGCCGGCGGCGCGCCAGGGGCACATGGGCGGCGGCAGCCTACTCGCGATGGGGCAGGACGGGTTACGGGCGAATGAGTAGGGAGGATTCGCAAAAATGACCGGCGGGTGGAGGGTTTAACTGCGAAATAATTCCACCACTAACCCTATCCCTTGGATTAGCATCTTGTGACCTTGATTCATAATTTTCAAGGTTGCACGGGGTAGATGGTTTGCACCACATACATTCTCGACAAATTTACCACCTGATATTTCTTCAAAATAATGATAAGAAATTTGCTGCAACAATTTTACTACGGCTGTGTAATTACGTAGTATTAGAAACAAAAGAAAAGCAAACAGCAATCAAGAAAACGACTAAGCTCTGGACCCGGCCCCCTCAACCGCCCCTACAAAGCTCATGTCAGAGCAAAGCCCCTCTAGACCGGCGTGCTCCGTGCTCCTCCCCTCCACCCCACCCCACCACCACCACCGCCATCGCCACAAACCGCCAAATCCTCCCGCCCCTGAAATCCCCACCGCGACTTCTCCCACGACGAGGAAGATGAAGCACGGGGGACCGCGGCGCGGCCCGCGCGCCCCGCCGTCGAGGTCGCGCGCTCGCACGCCGGTCTCCCACTCCAGGAGCAAGCACGAGGGGAGGGATTCCAGGCGCGACGGCTCGCGCGCGCCCACGCCGGCCTCCCCCTCCAGGAGCGAGCGCGATGGGAGGGATACCAGGCGCGACGGCTCGCGCGCGCCCACGCCGGTCTTCCCCTCCAGGAGCGAGCGCGATGGGAGGGATACCAGGCGCGACGGCTCGCGCGCGCCCACGCCGGTCTTCCCCTCCAGGAGCGAGCACGAGGGGAGGGATTCCAGGCGCGACGGCTCGCGCGAGTGACCACGCCATGATCCCCGCTCATCGAGGCCGTCCGGATTCGAGGATCGCGGTGGAGAGCGGGAGGGGCGGCGATCAATGCCGCCGCCGCAGTCTCCACGCAGGCCCAGCCGCGACGGAGGACGCCTGGCCGAGCGTGACGGTCCACGTTCCATGCCGCCGCTCCGCAGCCCCGAGCGCGAGGGGCGCCAGGGCGAGCGGGACGGCCCACGCGCCCCGCCGTCCACGCCACGCCGAGGGCGGATGCTCGAGCGCCAGCGCCTCCATGAGCGGTACCGGAACGAGAAGGACGGTCCGCACGTGCCGAAGTTCGAGGAGGCGCCGCGGGGTTGTTCTGCTTCCTTCTCGCCGAGCTCGGACAGAACAGAGGAGCAGGACTTCGGTGACGATCAGATCGTGCAGAGTGAAGAACAACACGACGAAGCTCTCATGGAGGGCGTGGAAGAGCCAGTGGCCGCGGAAGTGGATGGCGGCGGAGAAGCTGCGGGATCGGTGGCCGTGGAAGAGAATGGCAGCGAAGAAGCTGTGGACTCGGTGGCTGCGGAAGAGGATGGCGGCGAAGAAGCTGTGGTGGGCTCGGTGGCCGTGGAAGAGAATGTGAGCAATGAAGCTGTGGGCTCTGCGGAAGAGGACCGCGGCGAAGAAGAGGTCCGATCGGTAACCCACATCTTTTCCCTGCCTGATGATATGATACTACAAATCCTGACCAAAATGAGCCAAAGGGATCGTTGTCGTGCTGTATGTTGCTGCCGTAACATTCTTCGGGTGGTGAGGTATGGATCAGAAGCGCAGAATCGGAGACCACCCTTTGTTGCTGCAATAGTCATGACCTCCATGGCGCCAAGTGTAGTGACAATGCAGAAAAGAGCCGATGTTCAAGGAGTTATGCGATCAGTCTCTTACATAAGTGCTTCACTCATGGAGATGCCACAGGGCACGCGAATCACAGATTGCAGAAGTGGTTTCCTGTTGTTGAAAAGAGCTGATGAGAAATTTTATGTCTGGAACCCATACTTGAGGAGGACTGCTTGGGTTCCGGTGCCTGGGTGTGAGATTGGTTTGCAAGAGAGATATGTGGCGTCTGCATTGGTGCCAGGGGATGCTCAGGGGCAGTTTTGTCTGGCAGCTATGTATGCTCAGTCTGACAATAGCACAATGCTCAGGATTTACAGTTCCAGGTTGGGTTCATGGAGAAATGCAGAGATTGAAATCAGGGAGCACCAGCTACATCCCTTCTCAGTGCACAGTAGCAATTTCATATATTTCTTGAGTTTGAACAAGAGGAACAAGTCCATCGTCCGAATTGATCACCATCTTATGACAGCCGGTAACTCAAAGTCCCAACCATATTTTGCTACCTTCTGTACCTCATATGTTTGTCTAACTGAATTCTCTTGCAGTTTCCATTGCTTTGCCCGAAGATTGCAAAGCTGGCGAGTTAATGATTTCGCGCACAGAAGGTGAATTGTGTTTGTGCAAAGCTGAGGTTAAGAGGATCAAAGGAAGAAAGCTTTTGCGATCTTTCCGATACAAAGAGGGGCAATGGGAAGAAGCTGGGAGGCATGACATACCAGAGGATTCTTACTGGACAAGGTTGATTGGGTTTGGTGAGGTGAATGGACTACTGATCGTTGGCACAGGGATTGCAGAGATGAAGGTCTTTCAAATTGAAGAGGGGAAGTGGATTGATTTGCAGAATTGCAAGATTTCATCGGCTTTTGCTTTGGAGATGGACAGCCCCTTCCGTGGTCCTTTCACCCTGCCGACGATGGACATATGTGGGTAAAAATGCATTCACCTTTTCAATACTTCAACTGTTGCGTGATATGCATGTGTGCTGATGGCGTTTTTGATTGTTGGTTCCAGATGAGCACTACTTCCAGGAGATGAAGTAGTTGGTTCCATATGCTCACTGCTCTGAGAAAGTGTAGGCGGTTCTTTGTTCACCAGGAAGCAGCTAGTTGTCAGCAATCCTTCCAGGCGTTTTCTCAGTTTTCGGATTTCTTGTTTTCAGTTTTCTTGAGCAAACAGACTTATTGTCAAACAATTCCTTGGTGATGAGTGATGACGGTATGCTAATGAAGGTACTAAAATGCTGAAGCAATTGTTATTTCATCTCGAAAATTTTATCTCGGATGGAGATCTTTGGGACCAACCAACCGAGAATAATACTCAATTTTCTACCGGTGGCGGTGGTCCAGACGCGGCCGACCGCGCGGGTGCTCTGGCCTCTGGCTGTCATGACCGCGGGCCGCGGCGCTGCCGTTGCGATCCGACGGTCGCCGACCACATCTATGCAGCCGCCGCCTCCCGCCGTGGCCTGGGAATGACGTATCGCTCGATTCGTTTCTTGCGCGTAGCGCACGCCAGCGCAGCCGCAGGCGTGTCTCTGTACCGTCGCCGTGAACGGTGAACCGCGCACGCTGTCGTCGAGGTTGGGAGTTTGCGGCGGCCCTCGGACACGGGCGCCGGCGGCCGGGACCTGGAGGGCGGCGGCGGGGTGGCGGTGGCGCGGCTGGGGAACGTGCGCCTGTTCGGGCTGCGGGAGCTGCAGGCCGCCATGGACGGGTCCAACGCGAGGCACATCCTGGGGAAGGGCGGGTTCGGGAACGTGTACCGCGGCCGGCTCGCCGACGGCACGACGGTGGCTGTGAAGCGGCTGAACGATCCGGCCAGCGCGCGTGGGGCGAGGCGCAGTTCGGCACGGAGGAGGAGATGATCAGCCTCACCGTGCACCGCCACCGTGATCCTCTCGAGATCGGAGCAGCGGGGCCAATCCTCCGGTACGGTAGCCACTGCTTTCATCCAAACGGCCGTTCGTCCGAAATGTCCCGTGTTCCCGCCATCAGTAACCACAGACGCAGCTCTTCCCTCTGCTATTGTAACATTAGCAATAGTCGCTGACTCGCTGGTGCCACAGGTGCCCTGTCATATTCGCGCCTGGTGCTGCCATCGTGCAACGGTCGCCGGACAAGAATGCCGCCGCCGTGGCCTGCGAATGGCAGATCGCTCCTTGCTCGCGCCGCTTCTGGCGCACCGCGGCAGCAGTCTCGGACGTTGATACCGCCACCATCACGCCATGGCCCATGGCCTGCGAGCCAGAGCTTGCTGCTGATTCGTTTCGGAGAATCCTTCGTCCAAACAAACGATCGTCTTTCGCTGCTATATGCTGTCTCCGTGCACACTTTGATTGGTCGACGGCACAATTAGCAACGAAACACGTGGTGGCACGGGAGGCGTCTTCTACCTCCATTACCGGACATTTTTCACACAAGGAGCCATCAGGGCAGCCCAGTGCATGCTTTCCTCAGCCAAAGGTGAAATTGACTCGGTACAATCACAGTTCTTCCTGCCAGGGGGAAAAAATGTACGGACGCGATACTGCATTTCAATTGGTTTCTACAGAATAGAAACGTTTGAGCATCTCTATGGTCTATATACACCAACTTCCATACTAGATCTGTTGGCACAGAAACATGATACCATACAACAAATACGGGCACAAACTGATGCCCGGATCATCTAATGTGCTATTCTGTCTAGAGGAGTTTCCAACGTCTGGGCTCAATTTAAAAACAATGCAAATGTACAGTAGGAGTAATGTCGACAGGTCGATAAAATCACTATCAACTGCTTTTTGATAACAGCAGCGCCAGCAACGGTTGAAGGACGTCTTGTACTCATGTCTTGCCTGCATTTGTCACTCAAGAAGCTTGTTGCAGGTGCTGACCCCCAGTGCCGCAGCTAGATGCCAGGCAGCATGGAGGTAGGAAGTTTGTGGGAAGACGTCATCAGCAATGAATAGGGCGCCTCCCAGTAAAGACGACATCTTGTGTAGGTTATGCGCCATCTTGAGCTCTGGTTCTATTGATGCTCTTTTAGCAAATGAGACCTAAAGGTGGGGGAAAGGATGTCACAGTTGGTCGATCCGAAAGATAGAACGATGGTCGATGGATATGACATGAGTGACAAACCATGATATAAATCAGACAAATATAGTATACGCGTAAGCATGCTTAGAACCAGAATAGTTTATTGTATTTCGAATAAGATGCCACGAGCTTTGAACTACTTGCCTCCATTATCCCAGTGTGGATGGCTGAAACCATCAAGGGTTGAAATGGTAGGAGTAATGTTGATGCTGCCATTAGAAACTTCGGATTCTCATCCCGAAGAGCTCTTGATAGGCACTGCATGGAAAGATATCTTGTCAAAATGCCCAACACATCAAATACTTCAGATAAAACATCCTAATTGTTGTCTTAGTACAGCCTTAAGAAGGGTTTAGATCATGCAACTATCGAAAGTATACACAGGAACTTGCATGTGCATGCCAATTTGAAACATGATAGTAACTGATATCGTTATATTCTGAAGGACAGCTATCTAGCAGACAAATGAAACAAGGTGAGGTCACATGCTTTTCATGGTTCTTCCAGAATGGGCATGCATAAAGGGTAGCACAAATTCTGCTTCAATAACCATCTTATGAGAATATTCCACTTACTAGTGTTGAAGTGGCAATCATTGTATAGTCCGCCCATCTCATATACTTTCTGATTTCTCCTCGTGAAGTATGGTACAAGCTAGAAGCTATTCCAACTCCAATTAACGAGTTTGCATAAAGTGCAGTATTCAAGTTCTTTCTGCACAGCTGGCACATAACCGTTAGTTGATACTTGTAGCAACTGAGAAACAAATCAGAAGGTAGAAAAATGAGTTTTAGTGGTTCAGACGTGGGCTTGCCTTGGAGTTTGCAGTCCAAGAACAATGAAAGGAAGTGAGGTGACAACATTAGCAATAGTTTCGCCAACATGTTTATCACCTGGTTCAAAGTAAGACTTACAAAATGGAGTCACCAAATGAGCAGCTAGGAAATTTTATATTCTACCAATGTGATAGGTTACACTACACATACATGAGAGGCTACAATGGATGGGCTTCAAGCATGGGGGTCTCTGCTGCCATAGTCGCCTGCAAGTACAAATTAACTCATTAAGCACAAATTAATGAATTTCTAAAAGGTGTTCATTGTGTAGGTGCAAGAAACTTACCGGATTAGCAAACGCCGGCTCGAGCCAACACCCTCCTGCGATTCACAAGTTGAAGAATCCATAATGCTAGTTTTGACAGCTTCATCATCACTGTATAGCGACTGACCCGCAAACTGTACCCCGTAGAGGCCATGCAGGCCCCCAGAAGGCCTTGGATCTTCTTGGACTCCCATTTATTTAACCTATTTGTATCTGTATTTTGACCACTAAGCAGAACTAGTGGTATCCTGTTGGGAAAAAGAAATGTCAGCATGAAGCATTGTTGAAGGTCTGAAGCTTATCCTACAACCCTACATAAACACACAAATGGCATAAAAAGAATGTAAGCACCAGACATATGAAGCACTACTCGACGTGAACATATCATATAGCTCCTGCTTCCCTAGTTATGCAGAAATGAAATCCATGCTGCTTTGATTTGATTACGAGGATATGTGCTCAGCTCTTTGCTATCCTGACACTGCAGACAAAGAGTTTGTTCACAATTCCACATTGCTTGCCGCAGTGTATTTCTGCAACTAGCACTAAGCTACGAATCCCACGCTCACCAAACAAACGAGGCGCGAGGCAGCACGACCACCAACTCGGTGGCTCGCTCAACACCGCGCATCACAAGAAACAAGAGCCGCCTTTCCCGTTTCTTGGCAACAATGAAACGAGATGCATACACCAACGCCACGGCCAAGCAACCAAGCGGCAGCTCCTCGGCTCAATTCCACCACAATCACGCCCGCTTGCGGAGCATAACTACACGACAAATTTCAATGAAATCTCAACTGTTCATAACTTCCTATCGCTTGCCACTACGCTACTTCGTGTAAGGAAAAGGAGCTCATTTGGCAAATTGGCAGAAGAGACGTACCGGGGGAGAGCCGATTTGAACGACGCCTCAGGATTGGGGGGCGCTCGCTCTCCCTCTCCTCCCGGCGTGGCCCGCTCCCCTCTCACCACCTCCCGCAGCGATTGCTCCCCTCCTCCCTCGTCTCGCGGGAATGGAGGCGAGGGCCGGGAGCGGAGCTGAGGATAGAGCTAGGGAAATGGAGTAGGACGGAGGGGAGGATGCCCGATTCTTACAGGATCTTCCCCTCCCGTGCGGAAGCTAGCGGCGGAGGAGGGAGGAGGGCTCTCTTTCTCGAATCCTCCCCGCCTCCGTGGAATATTCGCACCTCCTCCCTCCTCGCCCACATTCCTTTCTCTCCCGGGCTTTCCTCTGTTCGCTATCCGTGGAGACCCATGGGCCGTAGAGTGAGAGATGCTGAGCTACGGATATCACGCAGCCCGTGGGCCGTTGATAGTTTACTATTGGGATCGAAAGAAATGTTTAGCCCTGTCTCACAGGCCTTACCACTTACAAGAGTTTTGGGTGGATAATGGGACGATAAATGTTTCTCAAAAAGATAATGGAACGGTAAACAAAATTTAGACTGCTGACGGGACATGAACTAATTTTCCTATCATCTGTAGGTGATTAAGTATGTTAAAAAATATTATCCATGTATGCTCAAGAAAAATGCTTAGATTCTTTCTCCTTTTCTGTGTAGTGGCCATTGTCATTTGCTTTTCCATCTTTTTTCTTTTCACGGGAAAGTTTATACAAAGTCAAAATTTATCTTTATATCGACAAAACACACCCACCTGCCATGCCCAACAATGTCAACCCGTGAGGTTTGATATAATCATTTCTGTCACCTAAATAAATAAAACTGGCTTCCTTATCAGTTGACGTCTCACTGTCAGGACCAAATTAAAGCTGCATTCCAAGTACGCACAACTAACAATCATGTATACCTCTTAGGCTAATCCCAGTGGAAGTTTCATAGAGGTTTCATGCACATTAAATACTGTGACACATCAGCATATGTGATGACATGGCATGATAGTTATGAAGTGAGAGAGGGAAGAAGTTTCATCAGGATGAAACTATGTATACATTATTTCCAAGACTATGAAACCTATTGAAACTTGCATTGGAGGCTATAGAGTTTCATTTCATCTAACCATATCCAATCACATGCCTCACAATTAAATGTCATGGGCATCCTATGAAATCATGAAATAAAACTGTGCACTGGGACTCTCTGTTTCATTCATAAGAATACACCTCATGGGATGATGTGGCATCCTTGGAAACAGTACAATAAAACCATGCACTGGAACTAGCCTTAACCTCTAGAACATGAATTAGAATCTCTTTTTTTTAAAGAACAAGCAATGCAATCATGCACTTCCTTCCTCCACGAGTTATATAACACAAATATAAAATATTATCAAGTCAAACACATCTCCGAGATATTTTCATGCGCTTATTGTACTTGTACACGTACTGTTATCTTCTCGCACATAAAGAAAAGTATTCTACTTTGATATTTTCTTCAAGTAAATACTTTTGGCTTAATGTGGAGTAATAAGCTAGGAATGCTGTCCGCTTCAATGAATCGACGAAGGAGTGCATTTGTTTTTGTTAGCCTTATGTGTCATGGATTGACATTGAGACAGGAACAGCTAATTGAGTAACCATAAGACAGCAAGTCACCACACGTTTCTTTCAAAAATGTGTTGCATCATCAATGGCTCAATGCCCTAATCTAAGGTATTAGAAGAATATAGAACTAGAACTCCTCCTGTGTCCTGATACTTCTAAACTACCATGGATAATATTTTATTTACCGTGGGATGCGAGCATTGATGGACACATCCCCTTTTTGTGTCCTCTTGTTATCCTTCTCGATCCAATTAGAGAATACTATATTATCCAAGAACCTGGCAACAGCCAACAGGCATCCTTTTGCGAAGACCAAAGAATAACCCCTTTTGATCAGCGACCCAAGGAACCCAATTCAATTCTGTCATTCTATGCACCTTTAAATTACAGCCGTTCATCTGTTATAGTATGCAGATAGGGGTCCAAGTGAGCATATGTAGCTAGAAGTAGGGCAGGAGGGAAAAAAAAAAGGTGATTATGCATGCTCAAAGTGAGACTTGATCTTTGGATGCTTTAGCGGCATCACATTCTTCTGCATCTTTTCACATGTCACGAATCTGGTTTAATCAAGGAGGAGAGACGCCGGAGCTCTGATCGGAAGAAAAAACAATTAATAACGAAGTAAAATGACTTGCACATTACAAAAAATATAAAACCCATGGCATGGCATGGCAGCACGACTAATTTGAACGCGAATTTGTAATAAATTATAATACAAATAGCACCGGTTGGCTGCCGCCGGGTGGACGGGGTGGTTCGATCGTATTCCTTCTCTCTTTTTCCGTCTTTTCTTTTTCGAGGATGGTGGCTGTCTGTATTCTACGATTCGCATCTAGGATACTTTATTTAGGGGGTGTTTGGATCCTCGAGTTAAAATTTAGTCCAGTCACATCGGATATTCGGATGCTAATTAGGAAGAGTAAATATGGGCTAATTACAAAACTAATTGCAGAACCCTAGGCTAAATCGCGAGACGAATCTATTAAGCCTAAATAATCCATCATTAGCAAATATTTACTGTAGCGCCATATTGTCAAATCATGAACTAATTAGGTTTAATGGATTCGTCTTGCGATTTAGCCTAGGGGTTGTGAAATTGGTTATGTAATTAGCCTATGTTTAATACTCCTAATTAGTGTCCAACATTCGATGTGACAGTGGCTAAAGTTTAGTCCCGATCCAAACACCCCCTTAAAAAGAGAGGCTCTAAAAGTTTGCTGAGGTAATAAAAAACAAAGAGAGAGAAAGGAAAAGAAACAAAAACAAAGCAAGTCGACATCAGCTAACCCGAAGGAGCTGCACCCTGCCAATCTCATGCGTTGGCTGTTGCCTGTTGGCATGCGCCCGCGGCCGGCTCTGCTCGCCCATCCCCCGTATCCCACTACCCGTCCCGTCCGTTCTCACAGCCGCACGATCCGGCATCGACGGCGCCGCGGGACTCGCATCCCGCCGCACGGCTCGCTCAGACACCACACGAGCGCACGAGCGCGGGCGCGAGCCAGCAGAGCAGGCCAGGCCAACCCCCGATTCCCACCGCACCCACGCGACGGCCGGCTCGGCGGCTTCCCCTTTTAAAAAACAGCCGCGGCACGCGACGGCGCCGCCGCCGCCCGTCCCGGATCCGACGGCCCCGCGCGCGCGCGCGCGCCCCCCACCGCGCCTTGGCGTCCGCACCCACTACCCCTCCTCTCCGTCTCGTCTGGTCTATTTACTGCTGACCCGCCGCTGCTGCTGCCACGGTACTACTACTACTACCTCGCATCTGCCCCGCGGCCCACGCCCGCAGCGCCTCCGCTCTGCCTGCTCTCTCCCTCCAACCCCCGCCGCGCGTCCCCCGAGATCGGGATCGCCCGCCGCCGCCCGCCGCCATGGCGCCGTCTCTGCTCGGGGTCACCTTCTCTCTCTCAGCCTCTCTCTTCGTCTCTGTTCGTCGCGTGTGTGTTAATTAAGCAGGGGAGGTGACTTGACTCGGTCGCTCATGGCTTTCTGGGTGGTGGTGCGTGCAGGGGTTCACCAAGTCGCTGGCCATGACGGTGCTCTCCGAGATCGGGGACAAGACCTTCTTCGCCGCCGCGGTACGCCGGCTAGCCCCTCCCCCCTCCTCCTCACGCTTCACACCCGCTCTTCCTCCTGTCCTTTTTGCTTGCCTTGCCCGCCTCCGCTTGCGTTCGCCGTGCGTCTGCGTACCCGTGTCAGGTACGCTCGCGCCAGGTGTTCGACGGTATGCCGCCGCCGCCCCCCGCCGCGGTGGCGTGCCTCCTTGCTCGGCGCCGACTCGATTCCGTGACGAGATCGTGGCAGATTCGCCGGTGGAGCGGGCGGGCGAGACGCCTTGCTACCGAATTGCTGGCTGAAGTCGCTTGTCAGTCAGTACTGCTCAGCTGAGATTAGTTTTTCTTCTTCTCTCGCTCTGTTATCGCTAAAGTGGTGACAAGCGAGTTGGTAGCTGTAGATTGGGAGTTCTCGGATTTGTTTATGCTCCTCCACCGAGGAAACCAGCTGGGGAACTTGATTGTGCGCTTGATTCGCTGCCGCCGGGAAAATTTTACTCCATTTAGCTCAGTGCGTGTGGGTCCACGCATGTGGGTGCGGCGGACTGTGGAGCGCCAGGCCTGCGATTTGCTGGTGCTGCTGCACTTTGCCGAATTCGCTAACCTGCCATATCGGTAGGGTCATTTGTTTCTGGAGGACAATAGTTCTGATGGAATGCTTGTCCGTTTCCACAAGAATTTTTCAGCAGGGTATCCTTGAAGTAACGTAGCTGGAGAAGGATTGGGTAATTGAGAGGATGAGGGATTCGACAGGGTCTGGGCAAGACAAACATACCCCTTTCTCGTGATAGGCTCATCAATATTTTTCCAATGCCTGCTTTCATACGCTTCTTTTCTTTATGGCCCTTGTTTCGAGTACTGGATTTACTCATGCTTTATTTATCTTTGTTTAGATTCTGGCCATGCGCCATCCCAGGAAGCTCGTCCTGGCAGGCTGTTTGACTGCACTAACAGTGAGTATATAAAAACTTTGACATACTGCTCTATGGTATCCTTTTCTTAATCTGTTTATTTTTTCACAAAAAATTATTCATTTAGTCACTAATTTTAGGTGATGACAGCTCTATCAGCCTGTCTAGGTTGGGCTGCACCAAATCTGGTAAGTCATTGTAATTATTGGTCGAATTGTAGATGCCTTGCAAATATTGTTTTATTGTCTGTTTGCTTTTATACGATACCAAGTTAGGTATATTTTGTGAGTGCTGCTCAGAAGACTTAAGCATATTGCACCTACAAGGACATGATTGTCAGTATTGAAAAGGCAAAATTAAATATTTGGGGGTATTTAGGGAAAATATGTCCTGAAATGTGAGGCATTATTACTACATTTGACTATTTTTGTTTGGTGATGGAGACACACCATAGTCTCAGTCCTGATTGTACTTTACTTTGTGTATCATCATATTTCTTTTTTCTAAAATGTAGCAGCTGTAATCCTGAATCCTTACAAATGTTTAGCATAGCAATTAAAATGCATACTCTCGTCAAGTGTAATGGTTGAAACAATGATTGGTGCTCTTCTTTACACAAAGGGTTTTGCCTTAGTGTTAGCTCTTAGCTGTACCTTTCAATCATTTTCTTGTGATGCCATTAAGAATTTTGTTGTTAACTCGTAGGTATATTGCCTTGCAAATGTTACTTAACTGACAGTATTATGATGAACAGATATCACGTAAATGGACTCATCATGTGACCACTCTTCTGTTCTTTGGATTTGGCATTTGGTCATTGTGGGAAGGCTTCAAAGAAGACGGGTACTGATCTGCTTGTTACCTTTCAGTTTAACTTATTATCTCCTTTATGTGTTTGGTGTTTTAGTGATTGACTTGTTTAAGTGATGCAATTTTCATTTCAGAGATTCAGAAGAATTGGCTGAAGTGGAAGCAGAACTGGTTGGCATATTTCATCGTTTTATTGTATTGTTTTATGGACTGCAGTTCAAATAACTAATTGCAGAGTTGTGCGCAATTTTCAGGATGCTGCCTTTAAGAGTAACAAAGGTGAATCTAAAAATAAATCTAAGGTCAGTACACAAGTGGCATGTTCATTGTCCTTTGTCGGCCAGATTCTCTCGCAGAACATTTCTGCTTGCATAGTTAAATAGAAAACATAAACGAGAAGGAAAATGAATTTACATTTTTACTCTTTTTTCAGAGTGTCATTGTCCCTCAGTAATCTCATCTACCTTGCAAGTATGAGTTTATTATGCATGCATTGTGTCTTTACATAAATGCACCAACACATGCAGTTTTGATGTGTATCTATTAGAAAACTTTTCTTTGTATTGCCTATTTTCTCGTCTGCACATGTATTTTCTGTTTTTTATTGCTTTTTGGAGACAGTTGTTATTTTAGAGGACAAGGCAGTTGTGAAAACCTTGTTTACCAGTGTTTACTTTGTCAATGCTAGGCAAATGAGGATACAAAGAAACAGCAAAGGCCGTTTCTGATGCAGTTTTTCTCACCAATTTTTATAAAGGTACCAATTGCTGACAATATGCAACAGATGGTGACAAATGTACCATTCTTGTGTTTGATCTGGAAGATTAACATGTCCTTTTGATTTCTATGTGCTGTAGGCATTCTCTATTACTTTCTTTGGCGAGTGGGGTGACAAGAGCCAGGTAAGCTGTAGGAAATTATTATTCGACCTTCTAAGCTTTACATGTTGATGTCAGAAATAGATAATGTTTTTTTTGTATATTGATGAATCTCTTGTCAGATTGCTACTATTGGCTTGGCTGCTGATGAGAACCCATTTGGTGTTGTGCTTGGTGGAATCATGTACGAATTGCTTCCTTTATTGACCAGTATCCTCTGTTCCAGTTGTTTATTTTTTGTCCCTAATAAAATCTCTCACTTCGCTTAGAGCGCAAGCACTCTGCACAACTGCTGCTGTCCTCGGCGGAAAGAGCCTAGCCTCGCAGATATCTGAGAAGATGGTAGGAGCAGAACTAGTGTCTGAACTCATTATCTATAGTGCATTACTGCCTGTCCCCTGTGAAGTATGAAATGTCCAGCATCTAATTCGACGCCTGACTTGTTATGTAGGTTGAACTGTCAAGTGGAGTACTCTTCCTGCTATTCGGCATCATGTCGTTGCTCTCAGGGCCAGAGGGAGAATTGTAACACCTCTGGGAAACCTTGTTCAGCATGGCTGATTAACAAGCTTTCTCTTGTTAGACCTATCATATTGCAGTAGATGAATGATGGCAACGAAAAGGCCAGCCGTAAATGGCGAACAGGATGGCGATTCATTAGTTTAGACAACATATTGTAAACATTTTCACTCGTCATTCATACCATAAATAACTACGACTGTTACTGAGATCTTTAGCAATTTGCATTCTGTTGTGCCCAGCGCTTGAAAATATTCAGTACTTCATAGGTTGTTTTGTTTTTTCTAAGTTTATAAGTGTTTGTATGCATCTAAATATAATGTATGTCTAGATGCATACAAACACCTATAAATTTAGAAAAGTCAAAACGACATATAATTTGAAACGGAAGGAGTATACGTTGCTAACAATATGATGCACTATGCCGGTACTGAAATTTTGTTATCGCAGTTATATGCGTTAACTAGGCTTTGTTACTGAATCATGTATGCCAGTAAATACTAGTGATTTTAGCGTGTCGCTTCGTAGTATGCTACTTACTTATAATATTATTAACTCCCTGTAAGTTTTATCCGAGCGTGTGTGGTGAAGTAAACGGCATGGCAGTTGTGCAGTATACTGATTGAGGCGCTGTAAACTGCTTTATTTGCCTTTCTGTAAACGAGTAAGTTTTTCCTTTCAAAAACAAACAGCTTCTGAAACTAGAGTGAGCAATGTGAGTTTCTGAATGATGCGGTAAAATAAAACTGTTTTGGGAAGACAGCGAGAAGCGCAACAGTTCAAATGGGCCTTGCAAAGTCCTGTGCGAGCAAGGAATGCAACCATGGGTTTTCCATTTCCTCTCTCTGTTGGGCTTTTTACCCATGAATTTCAAATGATGGAGTATGGCCCATTTCGGACTCCCATTCGACTGGCAAAAAAATTATTTCTCCATAACCCCATCGGTTTGAGACATTTTCTAAATTTGTGTACAAAATCTAGTAAAATCTGTGCATTCAAAACTTTATGAGTCTGCATTACATCAACACTATTCCATGCGAATATGTATTATTTCTTCAACAGTGTTGTAATGCACATCAGCAAATCCTGTCTTTGGAAATCTTCTTTGAACGACCAGAAAAAACCTTAAAGAGTTTGAGAAGATGTTCATTCGCTTTTGAACGGGGAATGTATAGAGTAGTAAGAAAAATATCAAAAGAATCGTTGCTTTTTGTGTTGCATCGTGTCCATTAAATTAATGAATTTTCTTTTTCATGCTGCTCCAAAAAAAAATGTCTTTATGACATCACACTCTCTATAAAGCGCAACTTTAACTCCCTAAACTTACCACAGTATGGGCATGTTAATTTGGATATCTCGCGAGCCAGCCTTGACTTGTTTCACCGATCGAGCAATAAATTGGAGCTAGATGATTCTTAAGATTCATATGTAGCAAGCTTTATAATAGACTATGTTTTTGATTCCTTCGTATCATTTGTGTACTCTTCTCCCTTTTACTTATGATCAGCTTATAAGCTGAGAATGCTGTAAAAACTTGGTTGTGTGCGGTCGCAGAGGCTGGAATATTTTTCATAAAAATGTAGCAAGCTTTGCTTGTTTTCTATGCCAGCAATTTTTTTCCTTATTTTTACAGGCGGGTATTTTTGCTCAGACAAAACAATATATAGGTAGAGATTTTAAATCATGATCCAAATTATTTTGATAAGTATTTACATAAATGTTGTTGATGTGCAAAATGAATAACATTTGTGATCGAAGATGTTAGTGTTCAAGCTAAAATTTCCCCTTTACTTGTGAATGGTGTTTCCTCTGCCACGATATCCTCCCATCTCTTCGTAAAAAGAGAAGAAGAAAGAAGCTTCGATCTTTGTGCTTAATTACTTGGAATTTGCGAGAGATCATCACATTGCAATGTGGTTTTGGTACGCTAAACGCATCATTTGAAACTGCAAACACAAAAGTTATTACACGCATCATATGAAACAGCTGCAACACTTTGCACACTCATTACTGTTTAATTCCTCCAAAGCACAACCAACAACTGATCAGCATGCAGAACACAATCAATAGGATGCTGCACAACCTAGCAAATAACAAGAGTAATCAAACAGGTAATGAACAGAGATGGTATGCGTTTTAGGCGCAGTAGGTCTAACCTTTTCCAACTTTTTGGAGCCATGCCCTGCCAACATTTTAGCAGGATCTACTGAATGCATGCATGCATGCTGCTGCTGCTTTTCACATATGCAAGAACAAAGAAACGGAATGAATGTTGGTTCCCATAAGTGGGCAAGCATAATGAAAGGGTGCCCTGATCTTTTTTGACCTGTGTTTCGTTAAGGTAAAGAAGGGCTCCTTTCCTTGCCGTACAAGGGAGAACATGAATTTATTTAGCATTCAGGAGGTCCAACAGTCCGAGAGAATGCTAAGAAAGCATTTTTGTCTTGTTTTCACTGCCTTTTCTGAGACCAGCAGGCAACCTTGTCTAGTATTAGGCAAATACATTGGTATTGTCTAATAGACGGTCTCATGCATTGACACGTAATTTTGAGATGACTTAACAAACCATCTATACAATGGATTATCTTTTTTCACTTAATTTATGCATAAAAAAGAAATATTATAAGCTACATGGTAGCCACAACTCGTACAATGGTGGAGTAATCGTCTCGAAGTTCTAAAATCTAGCCTATGAGGCGGGGGTTTCGCTGTCGTCGCGGTCTCATGCATTGACACACAACCTCGAGACGATTCAACACACAACCCGTACAATGGGTTGTCTTATAAGTTGTTTGGTAGAGCTATATAATTCCTTAATTTGTGCGTATGAAAAAAGAAATATTATGAGTTGAGTGGCAACAACAACTCGTACAACGGTTGTTGAGCTGTCTCGTACTCCTCAAATTTAGCTCATGAGGTAGTTGTTTTGCGAAACAACGACCGCTTTCTCTCTCCTCGCTCTCTCTCCTCCACATCATCAAAATTCTACGTGGCACTGTATACCGCCGACGTATAGCAATGTACTTGCTGGCACATGATTTGGAGTCAAAGATCGGTGGCAGCAGGGTGAACACCCACACCTCCACCGCTCCACGAACCGAGCTTGTAGTCTGAATTCTAGGCTAAAAGTGAATATCCACGCAATCACCAATATTAATATCTTGCTCGTTCATTACCTCTCCTTATGCTTCATTTGGATATACATAGGATAAATTTCCCAGTATAATTCATCTGTATTAGAAGGGATTGGCAGAAAATTGGTTCATTTCCCTCTCTAACCATATTTATTGGGAATGGATAGTTTTATTAAACAATTCATTATTAAGTTACCATCATTGGTCGTTGTCGTCCATTTTCAACCACTTGTCAAATTAAGCATCGCACAGATATCGTCGTGGGCATAAACCATGCATCAAGGCACTGCATTGGCATTGGGTGCAACAATGGGAAGTGTCACCTCATCCACAACATGGTTGGATACTCGATGTAATACTATAAAAAAACGACCTTTCATCTTATGCCTTTGTACTGGTACTAATACTAATATTAGTATTAGTACCGAGTTTAAATTTGAGATTCCCGGAGGACCTTTAGTACTTGGTCATAACACCACCCGTGTTATGACCCGGTACTAAAGGTTCTCGTGGCTTGGCTTTAGTACCTGGTCGTAATACCACCCGATACTAAAATATCACCGGTTGGTATTACGACCCGATACTAAAAGTCTCTACACGGGTTACTTCAAAAGGAAAGCATATCCAACTCCATCACATGTGTTGTGTAGGTGAGATGGTAAGGAAGGCTCGTGCGAGGTTAGAGGTCGTGGGTTCGAATCCCACTGACCGCGCACGCAAATATTATGCATGACTTATGTCTTGGGATGATGCGTGTGTGCGGGCGCCTCCCGCCTATTCATCGGATTTTTTCTTTATGTCGTACCGGTTATTTGACCCGGTACTAAAGGACGCCCCTTTAGTATCGGGCCTCTTATTTGGCGAGTGTTCGCTGCAACAGGCCAGCGGCGAGCAATCGCTGCCCGGTGATAGCAGCGCGTGAGCGTTGCACTACCGTTTCCCTTGCTCTGGCTTCTTCAATAGCCCATTTCTCCTTCCACACGCATATCACGCAGAAGCTGAACATTGTTTCGTCCAACCAAAAATTTATACCTTGAATAAAAATTTAAAATAATGTAAAAATACAAAATAAAAAGGCTTGCTATGAACTACATGACTTCAACAAATAAGAACACCATGCTATGCCATGAAAAAGTGTGTTATTTTTTTGCTGCAAGATATGAAAATAATTGATATACATGGTGCAAGAATATGAAAAGAACAAAAAGGGTTCGACAAAAGTACGAGATGCAAGACTCATGGCTGTGTATTGACACAAACTACAAACATGACCACATTAACATGTTGGTGGAAAAGAAGTTGCTCCTCGTTTTTAAGGACTTGAGCATGATCCAGCGAGAATGTTTGCAAACATCCTCAGTTACTTAGTACTGATACACTGTGCCATCCTGTAAAAAAATACATTGAGGGAACAATTTATAGATAAAAAAGATCTTAGAAATAAAATATTATAATTTAATTGTAAATAGATTCAAAATTTTGTATAAAGGATTTTAAAAGCATTCATATCATATATCTAAAACTTTGGACAAACATATTCAAAAGGAGTATTCTGCTAATCTAATTGCAAATTGTCCAGGAGAACCCCATGACAACATGCTTTGATCACACACAAGAGAAACATTGTACCTTGATTTTGCTAACTTATACATACATACATACATACATACATACATACATACATACATACATACATACATACATACATATTATGCTAGTGTAATTGCAAATAATTCAACCTCTTGTCATTCCAACTTATAGACCACAAAAAATAAAGGTTCAAAGCACAAACTACAATATCTGAGCTGTGAAGATGCAAACACATAACAGGTTTTTTCAAAACTCAGACCGGCCAAGATGAGGTACATAAAGAAATAGTAGTTGAATATACACTCACTTGTTCGAATAAAGTGACATATACCACCATCATAGCTTCGTCATAAATCTGCCACCATCACAACTGTTAACACCAAAATAATTATATCAACATACTTAAAATGACTCATGTAATTTATAAAAAAAATATTAAAATCATCCAAATGTTAGTCTATACCTCAGTGTCACTAACCTTCAAATAACATTTTCAAAACTTTATACCCCTAATTTGAAAACATTGAATTCATGTATTAAAAACTTTGTGCATCCCACTTTCACCTGAATGTGATCGAGATTTATACAACTATGTTAAAACTTTTATAATATATATATATATATATATATATATATATATATATAAAACTTATACATACACTTTCAAACCTGCGCATCAAAAAAATAAATGAAAACATATTTAACTTTGCACATCCTAGTTTTAACATAGTGTCTCAAACTTAGAAGTATATATAAATCTAAAGAATTTGTAGGCAAAATGCAAAAAAATTGTACTCACATATTCAACAACTTTTAACTAGAAATTTTCAAACATTGTAGTCCTAGATCAAAAACTTCGCACTACAAATCAGAAACTTACTACATGCACATTCAAGCACTTAACTCTTATATCAAAAACTTCATAATTCCAAACTTAGCACTCCGAATATGTAAACTTTTCACCAGCATATTATACACTTTGTACTGTCATATCCTAAACTTAATATTTTTAAATTTTGTACTCCAAATTAGGAAACTTTATACTAGCACATTTTAAACTTTGTAAGGACATATCTAATACTTTATACTTACATAATTAAGACTTTATACTCTTAGACCTAATACTTCATGAAAAACTTGTATATTCTCTAACTTGCAAGTGATAGATAGGAAACATTATGTTACGAGTATAGAAACTTTTAAGATATATATAAAAAAACTCTAGGGTTGTAGGTCACAACCTTATTACTATGATATTGAAATATTGTGTCTCTAGACCATTGACACTAGATCAATAGGATTTTCTCAAATTCCTAAAAACTTACGAAAACAAATATTTAGGACTAGAGCGATGGTTTAATTTCTCTCATCCCTACATCAATTAGAGGCATCGGTCACATGTATGCATAGCAAACAATAACAAGAAAAACATTGCTATGTTTGTTAGAACATAAGATTCTTAGGATCAATTTGAGAATTAAAAACTTTTGCACTCTAAATTCTAGAACTTTGTAGTAGCACATTTAAAGGTTTTTACTTTCAGATATAATACCTTATAATCACATACCAAATACTTTGTAGTCTTAGGTTCAATACTTTGTAAAACTGTCTGTACACCTCTAGCTTTCAACTAGTAGATGGGAAATATTATACTGCAAATACAATAAACTTTGGAATTATACACAAAAAACTTTCTATACGGCCTTCAAATCACAACACAAAAGGCTTTGGAATTAAACAAAAAACTATTGATATATATGACCTTCAAATTACAAACCCAAAAACTTAATACACGAAATATAAGAACTTTGAGTATTAGGATTGAGACTATAGTGGGCTACTTCCTAAGTCACCAGTAAGAAGCACAAATCATTTCATAATTTTCTACATCTCTATCTATCTTTTAAGTTACATATCTAAACATTTGTACTCAAAATTAAAAAAAAACTTTCAAATTATGTATTCAAAACTATATAGATTTCAAGCCACATACTAAAAATATTTTACATTTGGTATTGAAAACTTTCAAATTAGATACTTAGAACTTCTCACGTCTCTATATTTCCAGTTGAATACCAAATAATTTTATCTATGATTAAAAAACTTTCAAATAATATACTATTAACTCTTTATATCGCTATCTTTGAAGTTGTGTATCAAAACCTTTTTATCCGGAATTCAAAAACTTTTAAATTATATATTTAAAAGTTTGTACATATCTAGCTTTCAAGTCATATACTAAAATCTTTTAGCTCAAAATTCAGTAACTATGTAAGTACAAATTAGAAACTTCTACTTTATAATTTTTTAAACATGCATATCTAAAAGTTTATGCCACAATCTTAACAACTTTGAATTACAAGCCCAAAACCTTCTACATTTAATCTGATACTTACTATAAGCTAAAAACTAATGTAATCTTGATTGATGCACGAATGATATAGAAATGATCCCAGCATCTAAACTTTCAAATCATTATTTTGGGCCTTTTTGTATGCCTTTTGTTGATAACTCCTCTTCAAAGGAAATTAAAGCGAAATAAACATTGGATATGATAATTTGTTTAAAAAACATGCAGTTTGCATCCTTGCCCATCAAATATTTATAAGCATTTTGGAGAGACCTACGCAAATAGTAGTACCTATTACTCTAAGAAGAAAAATGTTAACTCTAGAGTAACAAAAGTATTTTTGTCAAATCAAAGGGTATACATTGAGATGACATGGATCATACAACAATAAAAGTGTTCTCTATTCTAATGCCATGTGGTGGATCATATAGATATTGGTTGAGATAGCTAATCAATTAATCAAAGTTGCCTAACTACCATTGCGAGAAAAGACATGGCAAGCTCAAGGGAGCACTACTTTAGTTACCGAAGCAGCAAGCACCTAATATGGTAACCAAAGATGAAGTTTGCGGACATGAGAGCACGTGGCCATCAACAAATCATGAGATCAATTCGCAGCCTCCAGGACCTCCTTTGCCCCTGTATTGAGGTTGAGGCTAATCGCAACAAAATGAAATTAGCACTAGAGCAAAGTATTCATCAATTAATCCAAACAGGTGCCTATGCTACCTGAGCCAGCGCTCTCCACGTTCGGCGTCGAGGACGGCGTGTGCGGGTTAGCCTGCGGTGGCCAAAGCTCGAGGTGCCATGCTTTGCTTGGTCCATGGTCGGGCTCGCGTGAGGAGAAAGGGGAGGCAAATCGTAGCCGGAGCAAGAGAGGCGAGCAGGACCTGCAATGCCATGGCGAGGGGCGTTGGCACCGTCACCACTACCACGTTGGCCGGGCTTCCCTCTACAAGCTGTCGTCATAGGTAGCCCCAAACCCTAATGACCCTAATCTCACCCCTTCTTCTCTAATGTGGCCATGGCACCTCGCCTGTCGGTGAGCATAGGCCCTAGCGAATCCATTTTTGGAGAGGGATTGAGATCTGAGAGAGAGGATGGGGAAGCGAAGGATTGGAGCAGGCAGTGGGATGAAGGGAATGGAAGGGGAAAAGAGAACCGGAACGGAAGGGGAAGGGATAAGGCCGGGCTCGCGGCCTTGTGGAGAGATGGAGGAAGCGCCACGTGTCCGTTTGCTACAACCTGATGGCAGCGAACGCGCGTCAACTAAGGATTTTGCTTTAGTACCGATTTAGTAGTACCAGTTGCGAACTTCAGTTGTGTAATGTTAGTAGGTGCTTCTTACTGTGTTGAACTAGTGGTGGTGACCGACGGCCAGATGGGGACATGTGCGGTGATTGCGAGAGTACGTGGATGGCAACGATTATAGTATGTGTAAGAAAGAACGATGCCGAAGATGGGAAGGGCGTGATGTAGTAAGATGAGCATGCTGGGCAGCAGTGTATGTAGTAGTGTGAGCCTGTCTATACGTTTCGTTAAAGAAAAAAAAAACTTCGCACCCGGTTCTGTTGCAACTCTGAAGTCTCAAGACATGACGTTTGCTTATTACTTATAAACTGTATAGGCTAACAAAGTAACAAGAGACGGCAAAAGGTTGGAGATGAAAAGGCGGCTTGGTCCTGGGCAAAAAGCTCCCGCTTTCTTCCGGAGGAGTCAAGCAAGAGCAAGGCCACCGAGGCGATATCCATCGAGTGCGCAGCTAGCTACAGCCAAAGCCCCGACGAGAGCTCCCCGCCAACGTCATAATGGCGTGGCGATGATATCAAGAGCAGCACGCGGGGCCTCCCGGCCGCCGGCCCGGCCCGGGCACGTCCCAGTGTATCATGGGTGCCGGTGGTGGCGTCGTCGTCATCATCACACCCGCCCGCCCGGCCGCGATGGACACATTCTCTTTCGCATCCATCGCGGGGTGGTGCGCGTCACCGCGCGCGCCCACAGCCCGCCACAGCCATTGGCGCGCGCACTGACCTCCGCACTCGATTAGCATTTTGCAGCCAGCCAGCAGCGCTAATGGCACCACGTCGCGGCCGCGCTAATCCAGACGCCGCGCCTCGGGGGTCGCGCCCGCGATCGAGAGCGTCGCCGGTGGGGGTCGGCACGTCGCCGCGCCGGCTTATATTCTCCGCCCGGCCGGCAGCCAGCGTGCTCCGTCCTCCTCGACCTCGTTCCTCTCCAGATCGACGACGGCGCGTCGACCGACGCGACGCGAACGGGGCATCTCGATTCGAGAGTGTGCGCGGCCACGGAAGGGCACAATCATTCGGTCGTTCTTGAATCGAGAGAGAGAGAGAGGGGCCTGACTGGTTCCGACAAAAGCGGCACGCTCCCTCCTGTCGAGGACGCAGGCGCGTACGAGACATGAGCCCCACGAGACGAGAGACCCCAGGGATACGCGTAGAGAGAGAGAGTGAGAGAGAGAATGACAAAACACGCGTGGTTTGTTGATCAGATGGAGCCTTTCTGCGGCTGCCCCCTCCCTCGGCTCAGCTACTGTGCGGGTTCTTGATCCATGTCTCCGATCCTCGCGTCCCCTCTCGCCCTCTGCCTAGCGGGCTAGTCGTCGGCCTGCCGGAGGAGGGAGGGAACGCCGCCCTTTGCTGGGCCTTTCTCCCTCGAGCCTTTCGGCAGCGCTGGTCGGCTCGGTGGGGGCTTCCCATGCCTGCCTGCCCTTGGGTCGGCCGCGATCGCCATTCGTCAACCCGGCCGGCTCCCGGCCGACTCCGATCCCTGTGCATGTCTATGCACTATGCCCGCAGCATGGATTCACCGTGGAAATGCAAATGCTCCGTGTCGCGCTACTGACCCAAATATGGATGGATCGCCTGCACTTCAAATTTAAATTCGCGAGGGCTTATTTGGATAAAGGTATTCCCTCCTACTAATCCTATTACGTGGATCGGAGTGAAAAAATAAATTAATAATTTCCCTTCCAACCACTCTGAGTATTTATGGATCGGAGGGGATTTATTTGTTTTCAAACAAAGCCCGGAAGTTATACTAAAGTCGACCGGTCCGACGACCCTTGCGAGTTAGATCAACTTACGGTCTGTTTGGTTTGACGAGCCGATGTGTCCAGAATCAGTTGGCTCATCACAGGGTAGGATCGGATGGCTCTGGACGAGGTGGTCCGACGAATTTTGAGGAGTGACCGCGTCGCCCATTTGTACCTGCTGATGGACTGGTCGATGACGGACGGGGCGGTTCCGTGCAGCAAACCAAATGGTATGATTAGGATCAGAGTTATGTTCGGATGGTTTCACATGGTATGACGATGCAAACCAAACAGGACGTTAGAAACCTAACTACTCAAAATTTATCTTTACTTTTTCTCTCGTTTGTTTATGTTCGAGTACAATACTCATGTAGATATACCTTGTAATCTCTATCTGGTTGCAATGTGCTTTAATTACAAATTATTCTATATTCTTTTCTATCCATTTGTAGTTTTTTTTCCTTTTGCATCACACCTACATTTACGTTAAACATGTGCTTAATTGAAATCTTATCTTGAGTCATTCTTCTTTTTTGGATCTAAAATAGAAGAATAAAATAATAGGTGTAAGAATTAAGTTAAGTCAATCCAAAAAGAATAGGAGGTTCATGTGAAGGGCAGAGGTGTTAGAATCCAAGTTATTTTTTAATGTATTAATTGTGTTCGGAAGGGTGCTGATAAGGAATCAAGGGGTTTCTAGATTTGTGTAAACATAATATGGGTATGCGCATTGATTCGTCGTATACATAATCTACACTCTAGCACAAATCGTATATCTTGAGTTATAGTATTCTCTGTATTATTAATACAAGTGGGTATTTAGGATTTTTTATAATGACAAAGGTGGTTAATTTAGATGCTGATTTAAGGATATTAATTTCAATAAATAATAAAAATACTATGACCATAGGGGCATATGCCCACCCCACTGGTAGCCATCGGACCAGCATCATAACACTAGCAGAGAATTGACTTTCGATGCGTCTCCTTTTGTCCCGGTTTAAAATTGGCCCGGGACAAAAGGGGTGCGCCACGTAGGCAAAAATGGAGGGGAGAGTTTGTCCCGGGTGGAGGCAAAAAACGGCTAGTTCTGGAGCGTCGGTGGCGGCACCCTTTTGTCCCGGGTGAATTTTAAACCGGGACAAAAGGAGACGCATCGAAAGTCAATTCTCTGCTAGTGTTATGATGCTGGTCCGTCCCGGTTGGAGCCTCCAACCGGGACAAAAGAGACACCCTCCAGTGCTAATCTCATGGGTCAAGATCTCACACGTCACAAGGTGGGTGCCGTCATAGCCTTCTGTATACGACTATGCCCATAAAATCCATACTCAATAATGGGATATGTGAGTAATTTAAAGAAAATTTAGGGGATTAATTTTTGTGATGTAAATGGTGGGTAATTTGGTGAAGATCTAGGGGTTGCTTTAGATTTCAAGGAAAAAGGTGGATAATTTAGGTTATTTTAGAATATTTTTTCATTGTGGCAGTGGTGGCAATAAAACGACCAAATGGATATTATTGCTGATGATGATTAGAGTTTACTGAGTTAAAATCCGAATTTTTCCATTTTTAATTGAGAAATTTTATGATTTATCTCTTTTTATAGATTGTTTTGTGAGGATTAAATATGGAGACTTTAAATGACTATAATTAGCAATAGTTTGATAAGTATAATTGTGTCGCTCATTTCCCTCCATCCTATTAAGATCTTAGGTTGATTGGCTAGTGGATGTTGTTTAATATGGTATCCGGACCACATACAAGTATCGAGTTTGAACCCTAATTGATGCAATTAAATAAAAAGGACTGACATGAGGGAAGTGTTGAAGTACAAGTATATTGCACACCTTTTCCTAAAAGTTTAGGTTGAATTAGTTGGTTCATATCTTGTAAGAATTGATCAGAACATTGGTCCAGCAGCATGTATGTAATGGGTGGTTTAGTCATATAAAACCTGATTTAGTCATATAGGATGTTTGGATACCCATGCTAAAGTTTAGCACATGTCACATCGGATGTTTGGATGCTAATTAGGAGTATTAAACATAGGCTAATTACAAAACTAATTGCACAGGTGGAGTCTAATTCGCGAGATGAATCTATTAAGCCTAATTAGTCCATGATTTGACAATGTAGTGCTACAGTAACCATTTGCTAATGATGGATTAATTAGGCTTAATAGATTCGTCTCGCGAAATAGCATAGGGGTTCTGCAATTAGTTTTATAATTAGATCATGTTTAATCCTCCTTATTAGCATCCGAACATCGGATGTGATACTGCTAAAGTTTAGCACCTAGTATCCAAACACCCCCATAAAACCATGAACAGTCAACTTGGTTGACATTTGAGACAATGCAAGGAAAAAGTGATTTGCATGTAGCTTATTTTGTGACCTAAAGTGTCAGATTTTAGCTGACCAGAGTGAGTATCACTTAAACATAAATGAAAAATATAAATATTTGTATTTATGAGACCATCTACCATGTATCATAAATGAAAATTCTTGTAGCCAAAATCATAAGACACGTGACATGAAGGAACATTTCTTTGGGCTAAATTAGAAGCAGTCACGTGTGTTTTCACCCTGTTTGTGTTGATGAACCGTATAGTTGCCACAAGCTGAAATTAGGAGACCGAGCAACCACATTTATCATCATTTTAGTTTTCTTGTAATTCGTTCATTGCACCATTCGCTAGTGATGGCGCGTCCTCAAAATAATGTGATTATGTGGAGGCACCCGCTTCAACGTACATTATTATATATCAATCCTGCGTGACTTTCTTTTCTTCATCAAACTCAACGACGACGAATAATGTTTTGGAAATTCATGTTTTAAAAGCATGTTACCCAATCAATGCTTAGGGTTTTTTTTCCAGAAGTATCACAATTCATACATCTCTGTAAAGATATTTGCGTTCTATTTAAAATTATAATTGTAATATTGGCGTACCTTCAATATTTTACTCACGTACGAAGTAGCGAAGCTATTTTCCCGCAGGCAAAAACAAAATGATTCTCAGAACGACCATCGGCATGGTCAATGATCGCCCAACCGAGAGGATCCACTTACACACACCCAGACACCCTGCCCTCTCCACTGTTACTCTGTTCTCAGTTTCCTGTGTGTACTCTGAATTCTGTTCTTCTGTACACACCCAACAGTTTATCAACTTTTGAGCCCCAGGAGAACAGTAGACCAGCGCCCGCTTGCTTTGGTCGGCTCTGCATTCGGCTCTCCAGGTCTGGTTGTGGGGTCCATGGGCGAGATCACGTGGAATCCAAACAACAGATCAGTCACATCTCAGACTTTGCATGTTAATTTCTGATAATTATACGCAACCTGCAGGAGAAGTCCAGCATCGCTGCAGTGTTTCCAGTTAGACAAAGTTACGTGCAAGACAGAAAAATGAGTACCATTTCACTTTCAACGAAAAGGAGTCCATTTCAAGATCAATGGCATTCATTAATAAAATACAAACTAAATGCGCAATAGTTGGGAATTTCGTTCTCAGGGTTTTTATAAATGCACAATAAATAATACTCGACTTTTATAATGTTTCCCATCCCAAATTACTATTTATTTTGACTTTTCTAGATATATAACTTTTGGTAGGTATCAAAGGAACCTATATAAAATGAAAGCTAAAATGAACAGTAATTTTGGATGGAGGGAGTAATATCTAGTAGAATTTTAGCAAACCTATATAAAATGAAAGGAATTATCAATTTGCATAAAAAGAACACACAAATTTAGTACGCAAATCCGACAAGCAATAGGCAGGTATAGTAGAAAAATAGCCCACTTATAAATAACTTTTCTTTGAGTGGATTTGTTTATAAAGAACTGAGAAGCATGATCCAAGTACTTGTGTCTAGATTGATGACATTAGATCAAAAGGAAAGCTTCAAAGCATAAGTGACGGGCCTAATTGTCTAGTGGGTTAAATTAAATTCATGCACATAAAATTGTCTAGTAATTTAAGATCCCACCGCACGAGTGTTTTCATTTACTAAGAATTTCATTCTAAGAAAATATGCACCTAAATTTGAGATGAAGAAGGTATAAACTTGTCCGGTGGGATCTTAAATTAGCCCGACAGATCGTAAGACCTATAAAGTCGATATATTCTTGGTGGGAGGGGGATACCCTTTTGGTTCTCTAGTTTAAAAAAATATATATGCAATCCCATTCATTTGTGATTCACATACAACCCACTTTTACATGCAAGAGTACCATGAAAAAATCCCACGTTCCGAAAAAAGGACAAGTATATAGCTAGGTTACAGTACGCATCTCCAATCATGTCTACCATAAGCAATAGATAATCCTTAATGAAGAGAGGGAAAAAGAAAAGGCCCCCGACAATGTATTTCAACTTTTCAAGAAGAGGAAGAATTGGCCGGGAGGATGCCTAGCACCGTAGTGCCGTACACGAGCGAGCCCTAGCCGTCTCGACCACTAGCCGACCACCTCACCTCACCCCCTCCCCGGTGCGAAAAGGCCAGACGACACATCGCAAAAAGTAAGCCACACACGGATGATGTTGCGCAGTGGGCAGGTCGACACGACCCAGAGAGTTTAAAAGCCACCCCCACCCGGCCGTCCCACGCTTTCCTTTGACCGGCGGCAAAAGAGAAGAAGCAACAAGAGCACCACGGCCGGGGAGAAGCTAGCTAGCCACCCGCCGCGCGAGCCGTCCCCCTCCCAAGAAGAATTCATCCATCCCTACCACCCAGCAAGCTAAGCTGCTAGCTGATCGATCCATAGAGATCGATCGGGGATGTGGGAGGCTGGAGGCGTCCACGGCAGCCACGAGGCGCTCCTGCTGCAGGCCGCCGGATCGGGAGCGGGGGCCGACTACGGCCACGCCGGCCCGGCCCTCCTGCCGTGGCTCGGCACGGCCGCCGCGCCGGGGTTCTCCTACATGGCCCCCCATCACCACCACCACCAAGGCCCGCCGCCCTTCGGCGCCGAGGCGGCGCCTTTCGGCTTCGGCGGCGGGTACGGCGAGGGCGCCGGCGGCGTGGGGCCGCAGCTCGGGGTATTCGGGCTCGAGCCGCCTCATCTACCAGCACCGCCGCCGCACGGCCTGCTGGCTGCTGCTGGCGGCGGCGCGGGGGTGCCGCAGGGGTCGAGGATGGTGTCCGGGCTGCTGGGGACCCTGCAGGCGGAGCTGGGGCGGATGACGGCCAAGGAGATCATGGACGCCAAGGCGCTGGCGGCCTCGCGAAGCCACAGCGAGGCCGAGCGCCGCCGCCGCCAGCGCATCAACAGCCACCTCGCAAGGCTCCGCAGCCTCCTCCCCAACACCACCAAGGTGATCGATCGATGACGAGCTTACTTATTTGTGCACCGTGTGCATATGTGATTGCAGATGCATGGACTATTCTTCGCGCGTTCATGGGCAAACCCTAGAACACGGCGGCCCTGCGCACATGCGCAATCGCGAGATCCACGGATCCGCTTGGCTTGCTCGACCACTAATCAATTCATCAGATCCAGCAAACGATAACAAGATCGCCATGGCTGCTTAGAGGAGCAAATTAAGCACACGTACAGCTTGAGATGAGCTAAGAACGCAGGCCTCGCAGCAACAAGAAGTATATCTAGCCGCCGAGCTACCTACCTTAATAGCTTAGCCAGTTTCTCTCGACACTCCCTAGTGACACTGGCCGGCTCTACAAATAACCCCCACTCGTAGCATGATTATTACATGCTTGAAACTAAATCAAGAGCCCTATCCAATTCCCCATTTCTTAATCCCTTGGCCTTATCTCTAATTTCCTCCCTGACTAATGCCATATTCACAACGATCATGTATACCATGATGATACATGGTTTTTCATTTCACAGGATCTAAACAATCCCTACAAAGTGCAGTAAATTGCAGGGGTCTCAAGTTAGGACAAACAAAGGAGACGACAAAGACAAGATGAGAGATGGTCATAGGTTAGACCAAGAGGACGAAAAGCACTCCCATGTAGTCATGTAGTGGAGGATCGGAGGTAGCAGTAGCACCGGCTGACATGGCAGCTAGCAGAAAATGGCGCAGAAGCCTTTGGGCTCGTGGGAGACCGAGCCCTGCTTCGCCCCCTGCTGCGCTGGCTGCGCTCCTGCAGGGAGAGCGGCCCGTGCAAGACAAGCGCGCACGCTCGTGTCAGAGCTCATCAGGCGCCTCAGCTCACGCGCCCGCCCCAAAAGCGGCAGGCAGGCCGGGGACGCCGGCCCGCGCGCATGCAAAGGCTGCACCCACGCGCGCCATTTTTGTAGCTTTTCCTCCATGCTCGCATGCACTCGCTCCACTCGATCACCCCCAGCCTCCCTCTCTCCTACCTCCACTACACCTGCAGCCACAGCCAGCCAGCAAGCCTACTTGCACTGTAGCAATTATACTCGCATAGTCGCATGCATCTAACCGAAGCTAGCTTGATTTGATCGATTCAAAGCGGCTAATGATGGCGCTGATCTCTTCTTCTGTTTGGTTACTTCGCTGCTGCAGACGGACAAGGCGTCGCTGCTGGCGGAGGTGATCGAGCACGTGAAGGAGCTGAAGCGGCAGACGTCGGCGGTGCTGGGCGCCGCGGGGGAGGGGGAGGAGGAGGAGGCTTCGGCGGCGGCGCGGCGGAACCTGCTCCTTCCGACGGAGTCAGACGAGCTGGCGGTGGACGCGGGGGAGGACGGCGAGGGGAGGCTCCTCGTGCGGGCGTCGCTGTGCTGCGAGGACCGTGCGGGCCTCATCCCGGACATCGCCCGCGCGCTCGCCGCGCTCCGCCTCCGCGCGCGCCGCGCCGAGATCGCCACGCTCGGCGGCCGGGTCCGCAACGTGCTCCTCATCACCACCGCCGACGACGACGATGGCGGCGAGGAGGAAGAAGGTCGCCAACACGACGACGTGGGAGGCGGCCACGGCGGTGAAGACGACGACGACGCCGCCGACGGCTGCGGAGCCCGCGCCTCCCACCACCACCGGAGGCACGAGCTCGTCGCGTCCATCCAGGAGGCGCTGCGCGGCGTCATGGACCGCAAGACGGCCAGCAGCGGCGACACGTCCTCGTCTAGCGGCGGCGGCGGGAGCATCAAGAGGCAGCGCATGAGCGGCGCGCACGAGCAAGGTTCGCTCTAGTGTGTGGTAATGGTAACACGAGCTAGTAGCTAGCTCCAATGCTCCATGCCTTCCCTCCATGCTCGCATGAAATATGCGAGCATGCTGCATGGCTACTAGCTACTAGCGGATGAAACTCATCTCAAGCTAATTAATATAGTTATGAAACTATAGTCACCTCAAACTTAGATCGATCGATCAAGCTGGCTCTTCCTTTTTGTTGCTATGGTAATGGTGTGGATGAGGGAAAGAAAAATGGTGTCCGAGGTAGTAGAGGGGTAGAGTTTTATGTATCCCTTATATAAGTTTGTGTGCTTTTTTTACGTCGCGTATGTATCGGGGAGATGGGGGGAATTTGAGAGGTTATTATTATTGATAAACCTCTTATAAAATGGGGGTGATAAGGGTGTACATGTATAATCTCTGGCGTATAATGGAAGATGGAATTGGTGGGTTAAGTTGGTCATTTCTTCATGAGTGTGGCATGGAGCTAGAGTGCAATGTCGTTGTTCACTTTTCAATCATATTGTTGTTGTTTTGCACCCCCTTTGCATGCTAATGCTATCCATTTTTGTTTTTTTTGCCGGTCTCGCATGTTGTGGTATAATGTATTCTCAAAAAAAATGTTGTGGTATCATGATTGGTTTCTCAGAACTCATTCTCAAAAATCTTCTCAACTTGCTAATTTTACTGGTGATGCTGTACAGCATTCTTGTCTCCCATGTCTTAATCTTCAATGGACGAATAAGTGAACATTTTTTTAGCAACAATATAATATATCTAACACAAAATGAAAGAGCTTGTGGTTGATATATGCACTAGTACTACGCTATCGTTATATTAAATATTACCGTGCTGGTGATCTCTATCGACCTTAATTGTTGTCTTCTGATTGTCTCACACACTGAATTTGACCCCCCATTTGGTCAAGATACTAGGGCTGTAAGTATTTCGGAGTAGGGATCACATTGATTATTGCTGCAGCAAATTTGTAAATTCCAAAGAGATCCTATAAACATAGGGTTTCCAAAAGAAAGGGGAGGACTAAAGTAACATTAAAGGGTATGGAAAATCTATGATGCGTTTCATGCATTATACAAATTATGTATCTTTTATATATTTTTTTCATAAGCCACAAACAGTCTAGTTCTAGAGAGTACAATGTAGTCTACTACTTATTGAGGTGAGAGGTTGCAAAAAACTGAAAGTTTTAGTGCTAGTCATCCTGCGATTACAAAGGTTTGTGGAGGCCACTTCAGACTAGTCAGAGCTGAGACTTAAAAGTTGAATTAATATTTCTTGAAAGAATCTGATTGCTGGATGGGGATCGTATGATCCAAGTAACAATTTTTCACTGGGATTTAACTTGTATGAATTATGATAGAGGTAGATTTATGCAAATGATATAAATCGTTCAACTAAAATATGCTTCCAAAGTTTTTTTAGTTGCAATACAAATGGAAGATGATTACTTCTTTTTATACAAAGTAATGCTGAAACAAAAGGTTTAATATGTATATTAAAATATAAATTGAGCATGTGACAAATGGGCAGATTATTTTGAATTTAAATGGCCCTCCTCATTCAACCTTATTGCTGGCGGTATTTATCATCATGCATGAATATATACATGCCTTGTTAACTTGCCAAGGATGGCTATATGGACAAGAAGTGTAGCTAGCTATTGAATACTAGAAGTTAAGCTAGCGCTAAGTGTAGCTAATCACTGTTGACTAGGGATATTTTCTATAAATGTAAATAGCAGCTTCAATTTTAATTTAGTGCGGTACTGCGGTTTGTAGAATCTAAATTGATTCTAGCTAGGAATTCCGTTGCACCATCTGGCTATTCTTGATGAACGGACATAAAGGACCACGCTAGATGATGTCCTGGATCCTTTAATGTCCCTTGAGAAGCTATAGCTTCTCACCTGTGCATCAATTTGGGTTCTCGTTTCTTTCTTGGACTTTCTTCCATCAAGCTAGAGAGAGCTAGCATGAGGGGTAGTGCACTTCTATGCAACGAGAACATGCATGGGACAAAACTAGAAGCCGGCAGGCTCCAAAAGGTGAAAAAGCTGGTGCATGTGCTGTGCTGTGTTTTTGCTACGCTGGAGTAGGGCAAGGGCCCAACACCGGCACGCAGCGCGGGCCGGCCGGGCGCATGAAGCGAGGTGTGGGCCATGGCTTTCCACTTGTACATCGGCACGCACGACCCCACCATCCCCCATATGATTACCGTCCTCTCTCCATGATTACCACAGTGGAGCCTTGTCTGATCCCACCTGGGAACAGGGTTAATTGAGACATGTGAAGGATTGCCCAAAGCAATCATGCATTATTGACGTGAAACAACATGGATAGAGCCTTTTAGAGTGAGAGGAGTTGCGGGGTTAAATTAGTGGAGTAAAGCGTGGAGTTAAGTAATGTTCCCCTTTTGTTTGAAAAGTTGGGAAAGTTCGATAAAAGAAGTAGAAGAAAGTTGGGCCAATAAAAAGGTTTCAGTTCTTTTAGTATGTTGTTCAGATATACTATAAATCCTAAGTTAAACTGTATTTTTAAGAAATATTCAACTAAAATCTTTATCGGTTGGTACAAACCCAAGACTTCATCGCATATGCAAAGCTACCTTCCCCACCATGAATTGCTAACAACTATATTGTTTCCATGTTAGTTCAAGCCACCGCCTTTGCTTCCATTCACATCCGTCTTCTCCTCCTGTCTTTCATCTCGTCCAAGAACTATGTATTACCTGTCCCACATTGTTATTGTGGACCTTAGAGATGTAGAGATAATCATAGAGGATTTTATTTGTGTGGTTTATATATTCTCTAGAACTATAATAATGTTGATAATTCTTGTGCATAACACATTAAAGTTTTTATAGATAAGAATCTTAGATAAGAGTTGTAGGCTTGCCATCATTTTGTTAATGGAAAGAACTTTCATATGTAGAAATTCTTGTAGCAAAGGTTTAAGGGTGTGACTTAATTAATTAATGTGAAGGAAAAACATTTGGCATGTACTATTTTGGGATTTAAGGGCATGTTTCAATTCTCGTTTCACTAAAGTTGTACTAGAATTGTTTTGAAAATGAGCAACACAGCTACGGAGTCAGTTAACCATGTACAAACAACTTAAATGAAAAAATGTCTCGCGTAGCAATATCTTAAAGAAAATCAAGTGATGAGCAATTTTTTTCCCATAAAACCAGGACCATTTTGCAAACGAGAAAAAAACACAACAGAGGATTTGTTTCCCATAAAATTCCTGAAATGGATTCGAACTTCGATAAAATTCATGTAGTTAGAGACTTGGAGCAAAGAGAAAAGGGGAGCGAAAAGAAAAAGCCTATGGCCGATTCCAGCCCCCAGCAGCCACAAGGGCACAATAGTAATTAATCACGAGCCTTACAATTCTTTATTGGTTTTTTGAGAGGACATCAAGTCTCAGTAACGGAACGGAGCAAAAAAAATCTGAAGAGGATCAGTGGCCCAGAAGTAACAGATGGAACCGTGGAACTCTCGCGACGCCAGCCAAATTACTGGGCCACAAATATTCTCCGTGCGCCTCTAAGCGGCACGTTGCCCGGCCCACAGAGCACCACCACCTCCGCGAGAGCAGTCTGAGCACAGCTCGGACCCAAAGATTCAGAGATTCAGAGGCCAGCAGGCTCCGACCTCCACCCAATTCGTCCGAGGCGCGGGCGACGGCGGTCGGCGACATGGAAGCCGCGGTGCCCAGCCGTGTCGCGCTCTCCGCGGCAAGCCGCTTCCCCAATCGCCACGCGGTGGCAGGTACTCCGTCTCCCTCGCTCCTAGTTCTTGGCTTCTGTTTATCTGTTTGTTGGATGCGATTTTGGGGAACAAGTAGTCAGTACCTTTCGGGTCCGTATATCGGATAAGGTTGATAGGGCGAGTGGATGTTCGCGATGTCCACGCGGTTCGGGTTGGGATTCCAATTGGAGTATGAGTCCCGAGAAGTACTATTGCGGGTTTGCAAGAATTGTTCCGTTATTCCTAAGTTTGGGAGGGGAAAATCCTTTAGTTTGTGGTATGGAATGGCAGCCTAGAGTTGGCAAGAGGAACGGAACTTGTGTATGGTCAAGTTATCGCTTCTTTTTTAGTCAGTGGCAAGAACAAATGTGGAAGGTGGAGGTTAACTTCAACAATATTTTCCATTAGCTAGCTTTTGGTTCCCTGCTTGATTGCTTCAGCATGCTTTAGTCAAGAAGTGGAGTCATGGACTGTGTTTCCATTACTGCTCTTGTCCATTTTTCCAAGAACACGCAAGCGATTTGTGTGTCTTTTGTTTTCAGATTATGTAGATATTAGCAATGAGCTGAAGGCGCTATAGTTATTAGGACCGGACCGGTCATCGAACCGGTGAGCTCATCGGTTCAATGGTTCATTGGTTCAACCGTTCAGAACCGGTTGAACCGCCGGTTCGATAGTTTTGGACCGTTGAATCGAACCGGACACAAATACTAAGAACCGGTATAATATATATCTGATAATTGATGATTATAGTTGGTCCCATGAAAAGAGAGATTCTGAAAATAATTGGAAACCCCATGACATCCATTCAGAAATTTCGCTAGGCTGTAAGCTTTTGCTAGAATCTACAGTTCCATAACCTCAAGTCTTATCTGTCAGTAGCAAATGACCATTTCGCTTGATATTTCAATCATAGTCAGGATTCCGTTTGTAGTTCATTGCACGTATTCTAATCACAATTAATTGATAAAAAGGAAGAAACAAGAAAGGCACATAGTACATATTATACAATCCTACAAATGGATCTAAGTAATAGCAATAGCTTGTAGCAGTACCATCAGCCGACTGCCAAGTGCCAACTAGCGATGCTGATGACGAGGACGGGAGAGAAATGGGGCAAGATGAAGTTGAGGTGCTGAAGCTTACTGGGGCGGTGGTATCTCCTGTCGTGCCGCCGCCACGCAAGCCATTCAGCACAGCGCCGCCGCGCCCTTCACTGAATCTGATCCCTGAGGGAGCTTCCCGGAGTAGGCTTCCGGTGCTCCTCGGTGCACGCACTGATCCCCGCGGCACCAGCTGGCTCTGCTCCGCAGACCGCAGCCTGTTGCTGGCAGCCGGCAGCCGGCGGCCGGCGGCAGCCTGCAGCCATCCCTTGCCGACCATGATGAACAGAGAGAAAAAGAAACGAGTAGCTGATGCTTGCAGTCTTGCAGAGTTGCAGCTCCAACTCCAAGAGATAAGATGCTGCTGGGGCCACCAAGTGGATACGGGGACTGCGTTCTTGTGGCCACCAGGTGAAGTGCCAAGCAAAATCGTCCTGGTTCATTGGGAACCGGCCAGTTTGCCGGTTCTGTAAAAAACCAGCCGGTTTGACCGGTTTTTTCAGGTCCAATTGCGGGGCGGTCTTTTAAGCGAACCAAACCGCTAGAGGCTCTGGTTCGGTATTTTACCGGTCAGACCGCCGGTCCGGTCCGGTCCTAATAACACAAGGCGCTAGAAGACTAGCAGTTGTAGAATGCGCAATTGGTCCATTTACAGGAAAAGAATAGAGGCTGCAGTGAACAACCAAAATTTAAGGCACACTTTACTACAGTTGCAGTAAACTATCAATCGTAGCTGCCAGTGATTTTTGACGAACTACATTGTTCCTTGATGCCTGTTACCAATCACTGGTTATTCTTGATAGTGTTGTTTAAAACTCTTAGTGACTAAGATGATGATCGAATCCACACCGCGTTTCCTCACTTGAAACTTTAGCAAATCGTGCTCTAGCATCGATCAACTAACCCTCAACCTTTACGGGCTTCTCTATTGCACATGAGACATGACAGTGAAGCTATACTCCAATTTTGTTCATTTGTTTTCAGCCTCGAGACACAAATGTGTGACTGAGAACTGTGGTACATATATGATGGCTTCCAATTTAGATGGAAAAAGTTATTTATCATGTCATCATGGACCATGATTACTCTTGAAGGATTGTTGGTATAATAGTTCGTGTTCATTTTCTTTGTATCCTGCAGGAGATAGATCTACCATTTACAAGGGAAGGTGCCAAAGTCTTGCAATCCCTATGGCTTTGTCAGCAGCTGCACCGGGCAAAGGAGGTGTGCTTGATCGGCCAGTTGAGAAAACTACTCCTGGTCGTCAGTCCGAATTTGATGTGAAGTAAGTGTTATTCGCTATCACCTTTGTTTCTATTCCAGTAAGTTCCAGAAATGCAGTGGCCTAAATAAATTGCATCGTCTAGGTTACACTCTTGATCTAAAAACAGCTGATCAAGAACAAACACATTATTAAGTGGTTCCAAACAGATTAAAAAGTTTCAGCTACTATGTATTCATTTCACTGTTGTTACTGTAACACTTTCCTATTTATTCATGCACAACGAAAATGTAATTAAAGAGACTCCAGAGACACTGAAGGGTCAGGAGTTCCTCCAACTTAACTTGATAGCTGCCAATCTGTTTTTTTATTGCCATGTGCAAGCGTTTGTCCAGAGACTTGTTTTTATATTGTCATGGTTACATCAACTGGGGCTCATTGTTGAGTCGATTTCAGCTCCATTGCAAATATAGTGGTGTATTTGTTGGCTTCAAGTGCTTTTGAAATGCCCTTTTTTGTTTCTTTTTCTTTTTTTTTCATTTTTTCTTTTTGCATTTTTCTGCTTTGGCACAGAGAAAGAATTTTTTGGGGCAGCTAGTACCTGGTGCCACAATTGGGAAGGTATATATCGCTTCTAGTCTGGGGTGTTCTGGCACTCAGTCATGCAGTTTTAATGTTGGATTAAGACACTCCATGTTTCACCTCAACGCTGTAGGTCGGGTATTCAGATCTGGTTGTAGATACCTTTTTCTCCTAAACTCTGTAGTTCTTGGTGGTTCCCCAGGAACATCAGTTCATAGAAGTAGTTTCTTGGTAGGGTTATAAGAACGTGTCTTGAACATGGCATATGACATCATATAACTGTTCGACCCTTTAGGCCCGTCTTCCATCCCAAGTGCCTAGACCTTTGGATATGGCTCGTTTCATCATAATGTTTGTGAGGTTCATCAATAACACTTCGCAACACTGCAGTTGCTATAATTGTATATGGTATATATTGGCACATTGATTCTTAGTAAGAAAAATTACCCTACGCACCACATTGATTCTTAGTAAGAAAAATTACCCTACGCGCCATGCTACCTTATTGATAGCTTATGCCACTTTCATTTTTCAGGCCATCTAAAATGATGCCATGGGGCGGTAAACATTTTAAAACAATTATGATAATCATCAGATATGTAATTGATTGCACAGTCCCAATCCATGTCATGACCAAGCTGTTCTGTACTGCAGGAAAAAGCGCAAAATGACGCCCCCATACCGCGTGATCCTGCACAACGACAACTACAACAGGCGCGAGTACGTCGTCAAGGTCCTGATGAAAGTGATCCCAGGTATGACGGTGGACAACGCGGTGAACATCATGCAGGAGGCGCACGTGAACGGGCTGTCGGTGGTGATCGTCTGCTCCCAGTCGGAGGCCGAGGAGCACTGCACGTCGCTGAGGGGCAACGGCCTGCGGAGCTCGATTGAGCCCGCGAGCGGCGGCTGCTGAGGATCCAGAAAACGGGTGCCCCTGTTTTGCCGCGTATAGTTTGTAAATACCCTGCGTACCAAAGGTAAAGCTGAAACGGGTGGGGAGGTCACGGGCAGTTGACGTTGCCGCGAAACCGAATACCACTGGGTAGGTGTGTAAATCTTTGTACGGGTACCCTGTAGAACAGAAATAGCGTTTTCAGTTGTGATTCATAAAAACATTTAGAGCCTGCTTGGTTGGACTCTAAAACTTGCCCAGCTAAAATTAGGGCAAGCTCATAAACTTTGGCACTTGTTTGGTTCGAAGTCAAAAAATTTTGGCTACCACATTTTGGCAGTGATGGCCTCAAGTTCTTGTCCAGATTTTGGCAAAAAAAATTTATCATGCCCACGCTTTCGCATGCACTAAAGTTGGCATGGCAAATTTTGGAACTAAACCAATCAGGCCCTTAATTACACAATGTTTTTGTCGGCTGCTGGTCAACTATCGACACTATGAAACAGGGAATGCCTTGGCTGTTGCTCCCTGTTTAGCTGTAGTTCTCGTGTGCTGCCTCAGGGCGCTTGTGCTGTGTGATTGTGTCAATTCTAAAGCTTTGTGCTACGCCTCTGATGTGCCGGCAGCCCGGCACGCCTACTTCTGTAGCTGCTGTTGTATGGGCTGGGCTCTTGTTGGCCGGATCGTGTTCGATCGATCGAAGGAGCTATGCACTAAACTGTCGAACCACGTACGTGCTACGTTCCTGTTTTATTTGCGCGTTTTCAATACCCCTCGGCCTGGCTTGGCAAAAAAAGAAAAAAGAAAAATCGCTGAAGAAAAACAGAGGCGGTGGCGTGCCGGCCGAGTGCATGCGTTTGCGCACACTGGCATGAGGCGAGGCGGCATATGGCAAGGCAAGCCGCAAGCGTGACATGACCTGTTTGCTTTGGGCTTTTTTGCCGGAGCTGCTTGGCGTCCGAGTTTGGTCTCTGGGGCTGCCTGCCTGCCGTGCGTGCGTCGGGCCGTCGGCGTCCGTCCACGCGGTCCAGTCGCTCGGAACGAGGGCGCGCGTGGGATTGGGGAAGTTGGGACGGACGACGCGCGCGGCGGGCGAGCCGGGACCCCGTCATCCCGTGGGCCGGTTTCCGGGATCGGTGGCATGGCCATGCGTCCGATTGGGCTCTCCTGCCCATGTGCTGCGACAACAGTGTGAAATCAGCTCCTGCACGAGGCGCACGGTTGAGCAGACGCCGGCTGTCGTCGATCGGTGTTACCAACTAGGTAGAGAGGCGCGCCTTGCCGCGCCTGCTTCTGCTCCGCGCGCTAATGTGCAGTGACGTGAGATGTATGCATCGGCGTTCCCTACTTCGTTGATGCATCATTTTGGCAACTTGTTACACGATTTTCAGTAATCGGAAATGGTCAATGTTGACAATGACGTTGGGTAATTAGTAAGTTGGCAGCATGTTAAGAGTACTTCGCGATATGATTTTTCAACATCTATATAGACAATATTGAAGCAAAAGGTTCACGCAGACCGTAACTGACATTGGTTGTAGTTAACAGCACATGTTGACATGCGCGGCCGTTGTTGTTTCGGCGCCACGGGCTGGACCGCATCAAGCCAAATCTGATGGGGACGCCGAATCCGATCGTATAGACGGATCCGATGATGGGCATGCGTGCCAGGAAGACGTTGCCATGGCCACCGTTGAACCCACGGCGAGGAGAAGAGGTGGGTGTAGGAGAAGGGGAGGAAGTGGCTGGAACGCGTGCTGGCTCCTCGATTTCGTCGTGGGGCAGCAAAGACGCGAGAGCCTCCTGCGTAATGGTCATGGCACTCCTCCAGCCACCGTATATCTCCACTGCGCCATCATCTTCCTCCGTCTGCCAGAGTGCAATGGCAGTACCCATCTCGTCCGGGCGTACCACTACAGATGCATAGTACTTTGCCCGCACCGGCCGCGGTCCGCTGCTTATGCAGCCACCGCTACCACCACACACATCTCACCCCGCTGCCAAACCCGGTTGGCTGTGGTGGAGGATGGCCGCGGAGTTGCACCAGAACGGCGACCTGGAAGAGGCTGGTGGAGGCGCACATGGCGAGGGGAGAAGTTGCATTGGCATCCATTGCCGTAGCTACGTGCCGAGCAATTTCTTCACGGGGAAGTGCGCCCTAGTACATGTTTCCTAATTCCCATGGTATGGAACCAATGGAGCATAGGTGTTCGATTGAAGCCCGTCGGCGCCAAAGCCAAAGGTGAAGGTGAGGAGCAGAAGGCGACTGCTGCGAGTGAGGAGCAGTGAGCTAAGGCGAGACGTGACCAGGTGGAGACGATCTGTTGCGCGAGCAAGGATGAATCATTTTTCTCACACGCGAAGACTACGCTACTTGTCAGATGCATACACGTGTTGAGCAGCAATTCATAATAAAGAGATGTAGACACATGTTGGGAGCCCGTTCATAAACAGTAACACACAGTAGCAGAGCCTCCCGTAGCGTAGCAATTCTTGGAGCGATGTAACTCTACTTATGCTCAGTAGTGCCGTGGGAACTTAACTAACGTGACCCTATAATAAGGGTAGGCGTTGTGAGGACATCCAGAGTGTTGAGAATAAGGAGGTCATAAGCTCTTTAAGGTCGACCTTTATACACATCAAGAGGAGGTCGTAAGGAGGTCTTAAGCGCAAAAGGTTAGGAACCGACCTCAAGCTTGAGGCCCGATCCCAAGGAATAAAGAAATCGCAGGTGGGGATGTTCCCTTGTGGCGCAGGCGGATGGCAGCAAGGTCGGTTCTCTACTTCTCTCACGCGTTGCGGACTACGGGATTGAGAGATTTATTTTATTTATTTGCAGGACCCACATCTAAAGGCCGGTGCGGCCTCATACACAAGAGTAGGAGACCTAATGATCGGTGGGGGCTAGCTTAAGGGCTGTGGGGTTAGACATGTTAGAATAAGTTGTATTTCGGTTGGTCTTTGTAACCGAGATATTCTTGAGATATACTCGGGTGTCTCTTTTGATTAGGATTGGTATGCTTAGAGATTAGATAGAGATAGAAGCTTGCTTGTAATTCAAGTAGTTTAGCTATCAAGGCCTATACAATCACAACAGACCTCATGTATAACTCCCTGGCGTTCTTGCCAATATATGAATGTGCAACCGTGTGAGCCAAGATAGGCAACCACGTTTCCTCTATTCTTTACATGGTAATCAGAGCATCCTCTTCCATAACATCTGAAACCTCCACAAAAATTGTCCATGGCGTCATCCTCATCAATGGCAGCACAACTAGGTGTTGTTTCTGAGAAATTAACTCGGGACAACTACTTTCTATGGACGGCTCAATTCCTTCCTGCAATCCGAGGAACTCAGCTTATGGGAATCCTAGAAGGATCTATCCCTGAGCTGCCCAAGACTTTGCAGGTGGTCAAGGCGGACAAGAAGGAGATCGCCCACAACCTGAAGCATGACTCATGGGTGGTCAAAGATCAACAAGTGTTGAGTTACCTACTAAATTCCCTCAGGGAGGATGCATTGACACCAGTGACAACTACCTTCTATGGAAGTTCTCGGTGCACTCCAAGGCGCGGATTACAAATTTGCTTATGCAACTTACTACAACCAAGAAGGGCAGCATGTCTTCCCAGGCCTACTTCACCAAGATGTGTACCTTCAAGGACGAGCTTGCTAAGGTTGGTAAGATCATAGATGATGATGGGATGGTTCACTTTATCCTAACTGGTCTTGACTATGATTACAACCCCTTTACTTCATCTATGCTTGCTCGTGTTGGATCCATCTCCTTGAGTGAATTGTACTCTTAGCTTCTTGCATATGATCTGCGCATGGAGATGTATCAAGAAGGAAGCCAATACCAGTCGTCAGCTAATATGGCTGGTCGGGGGTGTGGCCGTGGCAGTGGAAACAATCGCGGCCGTGGCAAGAGTGATGGTGGTCGCGGGTGGCAAAACCGAGGCAAGTATGGTCCAAGCAATGCACCCAAGCAAGGAGTGCACAATAACAAGATAATTTGCCAGATATGCAAGAAGGTTGGGCATGAAGCATCAAGGTGCTGGTACAGATATGATGAGGATGAGGAGTAACGAAATCCCAAGATGGCAGGGGCAGCTTCCACTGGATGTGGCTACAACACCAATTGGTATGTAGACAGTGGAACTTCTAATCATGTTACTGGTGCGTTAGAGAAGATGACCGTCCATGACAAGTACACTGGATGAGATCAAGTTCATGCTGCCAATGGATCAGGTATGAAAATTAGTAACATTGGTCATACAACTTTACATACCCCTAGCAAAGATATCTATCTAAAGAATATTCTTCATGTTCCTAGTGCAAGCAAAAGCTTAGCTTCTGTTCATAAACTAGCTTGAGATAATGATGCCTTCATAGAATTTCATCCAAACTTGTTTCTTATTAAGGATTAGGCAATAAAGAAAATCCTTCATCAAGGTAGATCTCAAGGTGGCTTATATCCTCTAAGACCGCAACTATCAAGAGAAGGTCCCAATAAACAAGTTTTTGGAATAAATAAACTATCCACCACTAGATGGCATAGTAGTAGTAGACTTGGTCATCCAACTTTTCCTATAATAGAGAGAATTCTTAGTTTGAATAGACTTCCTTATGATAACAATAAAAATTCAAAGGCTATTTGCAATTGTTGTTAGATGGCCAAGAGCCATCAGCTTCCATATCCTATATCAAATAGTGCATCTGTTGACGCCGGATTTCGTCATCAGTAGAATCGGCGTCGAAGAGGAAGGAAATCGAAGGAATACAGATGGGAATCGGTCAAGAGATGCTACAGTATGGAATCGGTCGAGTGGCTTCTACTTCGCTTCAGGTTCCCAATCGGCAGCCCTTTGCTGATAAGAAATCGGCCGATCAGGAAGGAGGATTAAAGTGGGCCTGTATGGGCTTGGAAAGAAGGAAAGATAAGGTGGGGTTCGGCCCACGAAGCGTGGGGTAGTTAGTTTAGCACGGATTGGGCTTGTAGATATTTGTTTTCTGTTTGAATTAGAGATAGAGTCCTAGTCGGTTAAGAAGATTATTTGTACGGGGCTATAAATAGCTACCTTTGTAAATCTGTAAGTACAACAATCAATCAATACAACAAGTTACTTTATTCTTCGTACTACTTTCAAGCAGGCGAATTCGCCATCGTTTTTTCTTCTCACGAGTTCGTGCGGGTTGGCAGGGCTGCATCATCTTGATCTCCGGCCGATTCTGTAAGTTCCGCTTATCGAGTAATGTCTAAGCTTTAACTTCCGGCGTATCGCTGTTGTTTCGTTTAGACTTATTCACCAGTTATCGATATCAACTAGATTCATAGGTTTTTACCTGTTTTTCTAGCTTTTATCACCAGTTATCCTGCTAGGAATCGGTAGTATCGGCTTTCATTGCCTTCTGTTGTCAGATCCGTTCGTTGCCGATTAGATCTTTTCCTAGTGCTATTTTCATAAGCTTTGTACCGATTGCTTTAAGTATCTTTCTGTCTACAAGGCTATAAGGATCGCGCTATCTTGTGGCCGATTTCTTCATCATAGCCAATCGGCCGATCTGCCGATTAGCTATCTCGATCGGAAACTTAGCCGATCGTGGTTACCGAATCTGACACGTATTCTTCCTTGCCAATCAACAGGTCAGATTGGCTGGCACGCCGCGCGAACCGCACCAGGGCATTCACCCGAACAGGAGCTAAGCAGATTCTCCCGGGTCGTGTGTCGGCCGCTGGACCGATTTCTAGCGCCAACACACTTTTGGCACGCCCAGTGGGACTCGAACCCACAATCGCCTGATTAGAAGTCAGAAGATTCGGACAAAATGTCCGATATGATTCAACAATCTCTTCATCACGCATTCATCAACCAGTCCCAGGTACTTTCAAACATGGTGCACAATGCTGTTGTCAACTCCTTCGCCGGAGGGATACCACAGGGGTACAGGGGGCCTACGTATTTTCAGCCGATTCCACCAAATCAGGCTTATCCGACTTCACAACCGATCCAATCCTCTGTCGGAGGATCTGGTGCCTCTACGTCATCAACTCCTTTGGGATACGGCTCCATCCAGCCGTCCACTGCACCACTCCCTCCAGTCATTCCTTTACCCTGGGGGGCACCCTTACATACGACCGGTTTGAATCAATCGGTCAGCCAAGGAAATCCTCCGTTCCAGATACCTTCCCAAACGGCTACTCGGCCGATCATACCACCATACCAGCCTATCGCTCCGGAGGTCAACAAGACATCAGAGCTCATGCTATATGATGAAACGAGTGGTGCCTACAAACAACCGTCTTTTACTACGCCGCTGGCTTATACTCAGATACCACCTTTTCACCAATCCCCTTTTATTCAACCTCCGATTTATCAACATGTGCCGATTCCGCCGCCAGTTATTCCCCAGCAACAACCAGATTGGGCGGCACAAATCGCGGAAGTGATGCAAGAACAATTCGGTTTGAAGCCGAAGGTGCAAACTTATACCTACAGGACACCATACCCATCCACATACGACTTGTTGCCGTTTCCCCATCGGTACAAAGTTCCGGATTTCACTAAATTTTCCGGAATGGATGATACTTCTACCGTGGAACATGTGAATAGATTCATCATCCAATGCGGAGAAGCAGCTACGCAAGATGCCCTACGGGTACGGTTGTTCTCGTCATCTTTGTCTGGATCGGCTTTCCAATGGTTCACCACTCTACCACCAAACTCGATTATCACATGGGCCGATCTAGAAAAACAATTTCACAAGTACTTCTATGCTGGAGTCCACGAAATGAAGTTGTCTGATCTGACTAGCATCCGGCAACGAAGTGATGAGCCGATACCCTCATACATACAGAGGTTTCGGGAAATCAGGAACAAGTGCTACTCCTTGGCTCTAACTGATGCACAGTTGGCCGATATAGCCTTCCAAGGCCTACTGCCACACATCAAGGAGAGATATGCTTCACAAGAGTTCGAGAGCCTAAGCCAGATTGTCCACCGATTGTCCGGACAGGAAGTGCGTCCATTTGACCCAAGGAGGAATTTCCAAAAGAAAGTAACATTCCTGGAAGAAGTAGAGGATGAAGAAGACGCCGAAATCGGACTTGCAGAGTGGATTAAGGGAAAGAAGCCAATATCATGTCCATTCGGCAAAAAGGAGCCGGAAGCATTCGGTTTCGATACCACTAAAGCTGACAAAATATTTGACCTTCTACTCCAGGAAGGACAGATTAAACTCTCACCTTACCACACGATTCCCTCTGCCGAACAGTTGAAGAAAATGAAGTATTGCAAATGGCACAACGCCACGTCGCATGATACCAATGAGTGCAAAATCTTCAGACAACAAATACAGTCGGCCATTGAACAAGGCAGACTCAAGTTTGAAGTGCCGGCAAAACCGGCCAAACCAATGAAAATTGATCAGCATCCATTTCCTACCAACATGGTGGATACGGGTAAAAATCGCCTCCAAACAAAAGTGCTGACGTCCGAATCGGCAAAAAGGAGCGGCTCAGTCGACCCCAGAAATCAAGTTACGCCCGAAGACGTCAAAGGGAAACGTCGAATGGAGGATGAAGATGGTGAGCCAGAAGGACCACGCATTACTTCCCAGTTCTTGCTCCAAAAATACCAACGCCAACATGAACGATCGAGATCCCGAGAGGAAGCAATGCGTCGGCATGAGGAACATTGGAGATGCCCGTTCTTCATCCACTGTTGGGAAAACAACCTCAGACTTCCATCAGCCGATACTTGCCCAGAGTGCAACGGCCCCTATCAAAACAACCGGCCGTTCACAAGGTCCCGCTCTAGAGACGGAAGGCCAGAACCGATCAGCAGGAATCGGCAAAGTTCAGATGGTCGACGCCCTTCCATGCGTGATCGGCTGGGGGGCGGAAGTGACCGATATGATCGGTCAGAAGGAAGAAGCCATAATAGGCAGGGGGGCAGAACCGATCACCGCGATCAATCAAGTAGCAAAGCCAGCATTCACAGCCGGCTCGAAGACATGGCCGACGCGCGGGTAACAGACGAGAACCCGTTAGGACGCGAACCAGAATGGGAACGCGCCGGGAAAGAAGGGAGGCCAATAAACCCCAGATGGTGCCCCGACGGTTTAACCAAATCACAAAAACGGAGAATCCAACGCCTCCGCCAATGGGAATAGCAAGAAGAAGAGGGCGCGATGGACAAAAAGCAAGAAAGGCCTCGGGTGTGGCGCCCCAAAAGAAACGACAAAGACAACGACGAGTCGGCGGGCGACGAATCGGCAGCTGAAATCGGTATGGTTTTCATATTGCCGATGGAGTTCATGACCCCCGCCGATCAACAGGAGGTGTCGGCGATAGAGGAACAAACAGCAAGGTTGGCTTTAGAGCCGATGATGGCCACGTTCGAAAAGCCCGAAGATGACGAACGACAACATATGAAGGCATTGTTCCTTAAAGGGCATGTTGACGGTCGCCCCCTCACTAAATTGATGGTCGACGGGGGAGCTGCCGTCAACATCATGCCATATGCCGTACTTCGAAAGCTGGGAAAAAGCGACGACGACCTGACCAGGACGAACATGATGCTCAAAGACTTCGAAGGCAAGGTGTCAAACGCTCGCGGTGCCCTCTGCGTCGACCTCACCATCGGCAGTAAGACCCTTCCTACCACATTTTTCGTCATTAATGGCAAAGGGTCCTATAATATGCTTCTTGGTCGAGACTGGATACACGCAAACTGCTGCATCCCATCAACTATGCATCAATGCCTTGTACAATGGATCGGCGATAACATCGAAGTGGTCAAAGCTGACTCCGCGTACAGCATCGCAGCAGCCGACGCACAACAATGGAGCTGCGAAACCGTCAGATGCATATCAGGTAGGGTGTGGGAAACCGATTTCCTGAAGGTCACCGATTTTGGCCTACAGCCGATCCGAGCAGTCGGCTCCGAAGAAGCGCAATAAATGGATCAGTTCGCCAGAGAAGACGGGAAGCTGGGACACGGATTCACGTCGGCCGATTCATTGGAGATGGTAGATTTAGGTGACGGGACCAAACCAAGGCCGACTTTCATTAGTGCAAATTTAGATCCAGAGTACAAGTGTAAATTGACAAATTTATTAAGAGAATTCAAGGATTGTTTTGCGTGGGAGTATCACGAGATGCCCGGATTAGATCGATCTATTGTTGAACATCGGCTACCCATAAAACCAGGGTATCGGCCGTACCAACAACCCGCACGACGATGCAATCCTAAAATTTTACCGGACATAAAAGCCGAAATAACTCGGTTAATCGAAGCAAAATTTATTCGGCAATGTCGTTACGCCGAGTGGATTTCTAATATCGTACCGGTGTATAAGAAAAACGGGAAGTTGCGCGTTTGCGTCGATTTCAGAAATCTTAATCAGGCCACACCGATGGATGGCTACCCCATGCCTACGGCCGATGTACTGATCGACGCTGCCGCAGGGCACAAAATTATTAGCTTCATGGATGGGAACGCCGGATACAATCAAATACTTATGGCCGAAGAGGATATACCCAAAACGGCTTTCAGATGTCCAGGCCATCTTGGTCTGTTCGAGTGGGTGGTGATGACTTTCGGTTTGAAAAATGCTGGTGCTACATATCAGAGGGCCATGAACTATATTTTTCACAAACTCATCGGCCTCCTGGTGGAGATCTACATCGACGACGTTGTGGTCAAGTCCAAAAGCCACGAGGAACACCTAGCCGATTTGCGAAGGGTCCTAGAGTGCACCAAAAAACATGGTCTTAAGATGAATCCCAACAAATGCGCTTTCGGCGTCTCCGCCGGACAGTTCTTAGGATTCATGGTGCACGAACGAGGCATTGAAGTCAATCAGAAGACCATAGCGGCTATCAACAAAGTCGTCGCCCCACAAAACAAAACTGAGCTACAGTCTCTAATCGGCAAGGTAAACTTCATCAGAAGATTCATATCTAATCTATCGGGACGGATTCAGGCGTTCACACCACTTCTGAAGTTGAAGCCAGACCAGGAATTTATATGGGGAGAAGAACAACGCAAGGCGTTAGAAGACATCAAGCGATACCTGGTCTCACCCCCGGTCCTGGTCCCTCCTCAAACGGGTAAGCCGTTTAAACTATATTTATCAGCCGATGACAAAGCTATTGGGTCGGCTCTAGTCCAAGAGTTTGAAGGTAAAGAACGGGTAATTTATTACGTTAGTAGAAGACTCCTGGATGCCGAAACAAGATATCCTCCAGTAGAGCGTTTGTGTTTGTGTCTTTACTTCTCGTGCACCAAACTCAGACACTATCTACTGTCAGCAGAATGCATAGTCGTATGCAAAGATGATGTAGTGAAATACATGCTGTCACTGCCGATATTGAAAGGGAGAATCGGCAAATGGATTTTGGCTTTATCAGAATACGACCTACGATACGAATCGGCAAAAGCCGTCAAGGGTCAAGTCATGGCCGATTTCGTTGCCCAACACTGTGGGCCAGAGATCGCCTTCGTAGAACCAGCGCCTTGGCAGTTGTTTTTCGATGGGTCATCATGCGGAGCCGGATCGGGAATCGGCATCGTCCTCATATCGCCTCGGGGGGCAAGATATGATTTTTCTCTGCCGATAGAAACCGCCGCAACAAACAATCAAGCAGAATACAGAGCTGTATTAAAAGGCTTACGATTATTGAGAGAGATCAAGGCCGATTCTGTTGAGGTCTTCGGAGATTCGATGCTAATTGTGGATCAGCTAACCGGAAGAGCTGAGTGCAAAGATGACATATTGCGACTCCATCACGAAGATTGCTTACAACTGTTGAAAGAATTCAGATCGGCAGTAATCGAACACGTCCCAAGAGACCGCAACGAAGAAGCAAACAAACTCGCTCAACATGCATCTGGGTATCGGCCAATTCTAGGCGCCATGGCCTTAGAGCTTGCAGCTGATGATTGGCGTAAGGAAATTGCCGATTACCTAAAAGATCCTTCCAAAAAGGTGGAGCGACGAGTGCGTTTTCATGCTACCAAATACGTGCTGCTCGAAGATGATCTGTTCTACCGAACGATCGATGGTGTTCTTCTTAAATGCCTTGGAACAGAAGAAGCCAAGACTCTAATGGGAGAAATCCATGAAGGGGTGTGCGGGGCTCATCAATCAGCACATAAGATGAAGTGGATGATCAGAAACAATGGGTACTATTGGCCTACGATCCTGGAAGATTGTTTCAAATATTATAAGGGTTGTCAGGATTGTCAAAAGTTTGGAGATGTCCAGCGTGCACCCGCATCGGCCATGAATCCCATCATCAAACCGTGGCCGTTCAGAGGGTGGGGAATAGACCTTATCGGCCAAATTTATCCGCCATCAAGCAAGGGGCACAAATTTATTCTGGTCGCCACCGATTATTTCACCAAATGGGTGGAGGCAATCCCACTAAGGAATGTGACTTCGGCTATCATGGCCGATTTCGTAAGGGACCACATCGTCTACCGATTCGGTATCCCTCAAACTATAACGACCGATCAAGGAACAATGTTCACATCGGGAGAATTTGAGGAATTTACGACCGATATGGGCATCAAGTTGCTGAATTCGTCTCCGTACTACGCTCAAGCCAATGGTCAGGCAGAATCTTCCAACAAAGGAATAATCAAGTTGATCAAAAGGAAGATTGACGAATGCCCTAAGAAGTGGCACTTATGTTTGACCGAAGCCCTATGGGCATACAGAATGGCCTGTCACGGGGCTACCAAGTTATCCCCCTACCAGTTGGTATACTGTCATGATGCAGTGCTTCCATGGGAGTCAAGGGCAGGATCAAGGCGCATTTCACTGCAAGACCAATTGTCGGCCGATGACTACTCGGCTCTGATGAAGGAAGAACTTGATGACTTGGCCGGCCAACGATTGAGAGCTCTAATAAGCATCGAAGAGAATAAAAAGAGAGTGGCCAGGTGGTATGATAAAAAGGTCAAAGTCAAACAATTCTCCCCTGGAGATTTGGTGTGGAAGTTGGTACTACCGATCGGGTCGAAAGATCCTAAATTCGGCAAATGGTCTCCTACCTGGGAAGGGCCGTATAGAATCGGCAGATGCATTCCAGGGAATGCGTATATTTTGGAAACAACAGAGGGAGAAGAATTCACTAGGGCTCTGAATGGGAGATATTTAAAAAGGTATTACCCGAGTATATGGGTCGGGGCCTAAAGGGATAAACACAATCAAATATGACCGACACAACTCGGTTTGGAGATTCACATGAGATCGACCAGAATGGCCGATTATGTTCATAGATGGCCGATTACATTCATTCGGACCGATTACATTCGGTACGGGCGACCGATTACATGGCCGACAAAACACTAAGTCGCCCTTAGAATAAAAATACAACAACTAATTATTCTTGTTCTTACGCTCCCTCTCAGCCCTACCCAACTCTATCATGAGTCGGATGTAGTCTTCTTCTATGGCCTTCACGGAACTCTCTGCTTCGACTTGACGGAGATCTGTGGGAAGGCGCGAGGCCTCCGCCGCCGCCAGAGCAACGGGCCGAGGAAGCATGCGGACCCTGTCGATGGAAGGCCGCGGGTTCGGAGGAAGCAGACGGGCCCTAGCGGTAGGAACCCGCGAGTTACCATTCCTTTCCAGAAAGTCCAAGATCGAGCAGGCCGTCGAGGTGATGTCACCCTCGGGAACATTACGGCAATGACCCCTCATAGCTAGAGATCGATCGCGGTGTTCGTTCACCACGGCATCCAAGACCACTCGGGCTTCTGCGGTAATATGGTCTTCGAGCTCCTCTTGATAAGATAAAATCAGAGCCTTGTCCTCCAGAGTCAAGGGGTCCTCAGAATGTATGCACTCAATGGCACGCATGAGTCCCGGACTAAGGCGCTGAGGCTGAAACAAAGAAGGAGTAAGACGATACATTCCCTTCCTAAAGATCCAAGAGAGAAGGCGGAGCGTCACCTGGTTGACGGAAGAAGACGACGACGAGGCCATGACAATGTGGTTGCGCCGATGAGAGGAAGAGGAGAAATGAGATGGAAGCCAAATCGGTGTTATCGGAGATGAAGCGCCAGGGTCGATATTTATGGGGGAATACAGTAAAATTTGATGAGGCCACGTCCCATCGGTAATAAGGAAGGCAGTAAATAGAAGGCATCACGAAAGGTCGGTCAAAGACGGCAGTAAATATTCGTACACAACGGTCAGTGTTTTACAGATTACCCAAAAGGGTATCGATAGCCGTGACGGCCCGACGCCGGATCTGATCGGCGGAGTCAAGAACCCGTTGGTCTTCTTCTGCCGATCCAGGGACTTCCGATGCGGTGCGGTGGAGTCTTAGAGCCTCCTGAGCAAAACGCTGCCTCTCCCGTGTCAAATCGGCAATAGCCGAAGGTAACTCCTGGAGTCTGCTCTCCTCGGCGCTGATGGCCTTGGTCACTTGTTCCATCTGCTTTGCAAGGTCCGCTCTCCGTCGTTTGAGGCGATCTATTTCACTAATGATCGCCGGACGTGAATCTTCCAAGACATGGATCCGCCGATTTGCTTCTTGAGCCTGGTGCTTGAAAGCATTTTCATCTTCACGAATCTTGGCCAGTTTCGCGCGATCGGCCATATGACGAAGGGCTCTAAAAACGGGAATCCTCATGGACTCAATAAAAGCCGCCGGTGCCAATGCCTCTTCCGCTTCCTCTGGTACGCGTCCGCTGACATCGCTAAAAAGCTGCCGAATCGGCGAAGCATCTTCTACCAATCGGCCGATATCCCCTTGAAGGAGGGATCGGATATTGATAAGCTTAGCCCGGACGTCATCAGGGACGGAGCTTAAGGCGACTTGGCGAGAAGAAGTCTCCTCATCATCAGAGAGAGCGACCGCGAAAGAGAAGAGACTGTTGTTGGGAGAGTCCTGTTCCTGAAGGAATAAAGAAAAAAGGGTAAATCGGCAGGGGGGCAGAATAAATCGGCTGGTAAAGCTGGTTCAAAAAACTCACCATCTTAAAACGGGTTTCCTCGTGCTGCGCTTGCAGAGCTGTTGTACCTTGGTCAGTGACCTGAGTCATGGGTTCATCCGATGAAGAAGACTCTACGACAATCGGCATGGTGCTCGGACCGGCTCCCTGGGAAGAAATCGGTTGTCGAGAAACGCTTGATGTGCCGATGGTCTGCGTCAAAGGATCGGTTAAATATGTTATACAAATACCCGAAGGAAGGCCATAAGACAAGTACTGTACCTCAACGGATGAAGGCAGGGGCGTGTTGGCCTCCGGTCGAGTTGTTGCTGACTGTGGTATTTCCATCGAAGAGCCCTAAGAAGCACAACAAGTTAACAAGAGTAATTACCGAATTGACAAGTCGGAAGAGATAAAGCTTGAACTCACTTGTAAAGCTTCCAGCAGTAGTGAGGCGGCTGCCGATCCGGCTTGAGTAATGGCTTGAGTGTCATCACTTTGTATGGCCGGGGGCGGTGCAGTCGAGTCTTCTGCCGATACAGGTACAGGAGGGTCCGCCGATTCCGTACGAGCCCGAACTCGACGACTGGTTTTCTTAACGACCTTCTTCTGAACTCTCTTCGATCGGCCAGTAATTACATCGACCGATGGAGCGTCATGGCCGATGAGAGGGTAAGTGGTGTACGGATAACTTTCTATTAGCCGGCCACTGCGACTGTGCGTGGGAGGGATTTGATTCCCAGCCTAAAGGAGAAATGAAATCATTAAGTGATCAATTATGGTGAAAAGAGTACGATCAGTGATCAGAAATAGCTCGGCGTTGGGGTCAATGTTGGATGGATCCAGAAGGTTGCAGTACGCCGATGATGAATTGCAGAATAAGAATTGCTTCCATTCGGCCCACCAAAGCTTGAAAGGCTGGGTTGCAAATGGATATAATAGCCATTCATTCAAATTGATCGTACTGGAATCCGGAATTCGGTCTCGCAACCGACAATAGTCCAGGCCAGATTTGAGTGCTTCTCTGAACTTGATTTGGCCAGCGAAATATACCCGTATCGGCAGTTGACCCATGCCGAATTGCCGAGCAGCAGTAGATGGGTTGTAGAACTCATATGTGGGGGCATTTTTCCCCGAGAAGAAGTTGGCCGGTAAAAGTCCTGGTTTGATCAACTCTTCATAAAGACCTTCATCAAATCGGCCAGAAGTAGAGTCGAAGCAGGAGGGGCGCTCGAAGACTGGGATGTCTCGTTGGTATGGGAACCAGATAGTGGCGTCTTCATTGAACCCGTTGTAAAAGCACCGAAAGTATTCGGCTACTTTTGTGGCAGAATATGCACAACCTGGAAAAGCTGACGCTGCTTCGCCATAAGACATACATCGGCGACGCTCTGTAGGGTCTTCTGCCGATTCAATATTGGGAAATGACATGCGGTCCACTGGCTGCCGAGTGATCCTGCTCATATAGAGGTTCAACCATAAGTTGACAAACCACCAAGGCCCACCTGGGTTGCCGATTGGTTCTCCTTTGGAAAGTTTTGTGCCGATTTGGTGGAGCATGTGATACACAGCACCCAGAAGATGTTTCCCGAGAGGAATACGGCTTCCTTTGGACAGTGCCTCGGCTAAAGGTTGGGTGTTGGTTGTTGGGCCGGCGGCTCTTCCACAGAAGAAGTGTTTTTCGAGCCACATTAACAGGAAAGCGGTGTGCTCTCTGTTATCAACAGTACCGGTCTTCTTGTTATCACTAAGAAAGCCCTTCCAGCCGCCGATTCCTCTTGTGTCCAGCCGATGCGACGGAACGTTCAGAAGTTGATAAGGCGTGTCAGGGGAGGATACATCTAAGCCAGTCAAGAGGACCACATCGGCCAGAGTGGGGGTCATAGGACCATGACCAAATAAAAATGCGTTAAGGGCATCAGACCAGAAATAGGAAGCTGCCATCACCAGCGGCTCATTTTTCTCCATTTGTGACAGAGAAAGGTTGATACATTGGCCGATTTTAAGCTCATCCCATGAAACGCTCCTTGATGCGGCCATCCGTTGGTACCATTCTCTCCAACCAGGGGTTTCATTCGGCCAGGATCTAAAAGTACTTGCCCATTGATTCAAGTTCATATCAGACCGTTTGAAAGGTATCCGGTCAGTTTCCGAATCTATAAGAATCGCCGGATCTGGGTTTCCCATAGGACCGAGACAGACAAGGCCGGGACTATCCGTGAGGTGAATGGTAATTCTATCTCTAACCGCCTAAAAAAGGGAAAAAGGGGCATATGATTGGAAGGAGTAGATCTAAAATATTGCCGATAAGGAAAGGATTCGGTATTTACCTCCGGGATAAAATTCTGAGTAATCGGCGAAGCCGCCGACGTTGGCGCAGGTGATGGGGCTGTGAGGGGAACCGCCATTGGGATTTCTGATGAAGCCCTTGCACCTGTTGAAGAAGTGACGACCGTCGCTACCTCCACCGGAGGAGTTGTCCCTGCAGCATCGCGTGCTGGGGAGTTGCCGGGAGGGGTCGCCATTGAAGGGAAAGGGGAAGAACTGATTGGAAGCTGAAACTGGAAAACTTCGGTGGCAAGATTGAAGAAAGAAGGAGGTGCGTGCGCTGGAGAAGAGATGTGAGCTTGAGGATGAGTTGCGGTGAAATGATATTTATAGAGTGCCTGAAAGAAGGGTAAAAATGGAATTTTCACCGCGCCGGCGCGTCGAGTTTTCGGGGTAGTGGCCGTCGTGGGCGCCCGTTTCAAAAAATTGCAATGATCAGCCGGGAGACCGCGAAACGGAAGGATATTTTCACTGCGGCCGTTTCGGAGGAAAAGTTATAAAGAATTTCGAAGTAAAAGACTATGTTTTACTCCGAAACTGGGGGGCATGTGTTGACGCCGGATTTCGTCATCAGTAGAATCGGCGTCGAAGAGGAAGGAAATCGAAGGAATACAGATGGGAATCGGTCAAGAGATGCTACAGTATGGAATCGGTCGAGTGGCTTCTACTTCGCTTCAGGTTCCCAATCGGCAGCCCTTTGCTGATAAGAAATCGGCCGATCAGGAAGGAGGATTAAAGTGGGCCTGTATGGGCTTGGAAAGAAGGAAAGATAAGGTGGGGTTCGGCCCACGAAGCGTGGGGTAGTTAGTTTAGCACGGATTGGGCTTGTAGATATTTGTTTTCTGTTTGAATTAGAGATAGAGTCCTAGTCGGTTAAGAAGATTATTTGTACGGGGCTATAAATAGCTACCTTTGTAAATCTGTAAGTACAACAATCAATCAATACAACAAGTTACTTTATTCTTCGTACTACTTTCAAGCAGGCGAATTCGCCATCGTTTTTTCTTCTCACGAGTTCGTGCGGGTTGGCAGGGCTGCATCATCTTGATCTCCGGCCGATTCTGTAAGTTCCGCTTATCGAGTAATGTCTAAGCTTTAACTTCCGGCGTATCGCTGTTGTTTCGTTTAGACTTATTCACCAGTTATCGATATCAACTAGATTCATAGGTTTTTACCTGTTTTTCTAGCTTTTATCACCAGTTATCCTGCTAGGAATCGGTAGTATCGGCTTTCATTGCCTTCTGTTGTCAGATCCGTTCGTTGCCGATTAGATCTTTTCCTAGTGCTATTTTCATAAGCTTTGTACCGATTGCTTTAAGTATCTTTCTGTCTACAAGGCTATAAGGATCGCGCTATCTTGTGGCCGATTTCTTCATCATAGCCAATCGGCCGATCTGCCGATTAGCTATCTCGATCGGAAACTTAGCCGATCGTGGTTACCGAATCTGACACGTATTCTTCCTTGCCAATCAACAGGTCAGATTGGCTGGCACGCCGCGCGAACCGCACCAGGGCATTCACCCGAACAGGAGCTAAGCAGATTCTCCCGGGTCGTGTGTCGGCCGCTGGACCGATTTCTAGCGCCAACAGCATCTAATAATCCTCTTGATTTGATTTTGTCTGATGCATGGGGTCCTGCTCCTTTATCTACTAGTCGACATATATACTATGTCAGTTTTATTGACGACTTTAGCAAATATACATGGATCTATCTTCTGAAAAATAAATCTGATGTTTTTCAAGTCTTCCAAGACTTCCAACAACTTGTAGAAATTAAGAAAGTTTAATAGAAAAATCAAGGCAATGCAATCAGATTGGGGAGGAGAATACGAGAAATTAAACTTTTTTTTAAGAGAATTGGCATTGCGCATCAAGTCTCCTGTCCCCATGCTCATCAACAAAACTGTGCAGTTGAAAGAAAGCACTGTCATATCGTTGAAGTTAGCCTTGCCCTTCTAGCAAATGCATCCATGCCTTTGAAATATTGGGATCATGCTTTTCTTACAGCCACTTATCTCATCAATTTACTTCCAAGCAAAGTCATCCACTATGAAACTCCTGTCTCTCATCTTCTAAAAGAGACACCCAATTATACATCTTTAAGGATCTTTGGATGTGCATGTTGGCCTAACTTATGGCCATATAATTCTCATGAACTTGCCTTCCGCTCCACTCCTTGTGCTTTTCTAGGATACAGTGCTATGCCCAAAGGATTTAAGTGTCTTGATATCTCTAGTGGTCGTATTTACATCTCTAGGTATGTTGTGTTTGATGAAGAAGTCTTTCCCTTTGCCCATCTTCATCCAAACGCTGGTGCTCAATTACGGAAAGAAATTATCCTTCTACCAAATCATCTTCTCAATCCTGGGGGTGTAGGTTGTGTTCCTAATGTTACAAATGATCCTGGTGAGCTTGTTGATCATGCACAGGAAAATACAAGAGAAGATCTGGATCTAGATGGCTCAAATGCTGCAAAAAAATAATACAGGCACGGGGGCTGTGCTTGGAACAGAAGATCTCAGTGGCAGATCCAATGTCGATTCAGTGGAAGGCACAGGCATATCGGGCGCGGGATCCTAAGGTGATCCTTCTGCTACCTCCAACCAGACCAGAGCAACTACGAGCGCGCCGCGTGGGAGGGGGGGTAGAGATTCTCCCCCGCACACTATAACTGGAGCCCCATCCGCACCCGCAATGATGACTCCGGCTGCACCAGGTGGCCCGACCGCCCCGGTTGATTCCCCTATGTCGGGAGATCCCTCCGGCGGATCCTCTACGCCTAGCATGGAATCTGCTGTGCCACCGCCAGCTGAAGAAGAACAAGTTCTTCCTGATCCTCCTTCCCAAGACGTACACGGTCACAACATGGCATCATCAAGGCTAAACAATTCACAGATGGAATGGTCATATATGGTCATTTTTGTGCTCTGGAGAACCTGAGAGTCTACAGGAAGCATTGGAAGACTCCAGATGGAAACAAGCAATGCAAGAGGAGTTCACAGCTCTACTTAAAAATAATACATGGCATCTAGTTGAACCCAAGAACAACATCAATATAATTGACTGCAAATGGGTGTATAAAATCAAGAAGAAGGCTGATGGTACCATTGACAGGTACAAGGCACGTCTAGTGGCAAAGGGATTTCATCAATACGGAATAGACTATGAGGATAGATTCAGTCCGGTTGTTAAGATTGCTACTGTGAGGCTTGTCTTATCCATTGATGTAATAAGAGTTTGGTATCTTAGATAGTTGGATATTCAGAATGCGTTCCTACATGGTATTCTGGAAGAGGAGGTGTATATGAGACAACCTCTAGGATTTGAAAGTAATGATGCTCCACATCTAATGTGTGGACTTGACAAGGCTATCTATGGTCTAAAACAAGCTCCACGGGCCTGGTATGCAAAGTTGAGTTCTAAGCTCATTAATCTTGGTTTCCAGGCATCAAAGTTAGATAACTCTCTATTTATTTATCAGAATTCAGGAATAGTAATTTACATGCTCATATATGTTGATGACATTATTGTTACTAGCTCTTCTAGTGAAGCTATATCGGTATTGCTGTTGGATCTAAGGAAAGACTTTGCCTTGAAAGATCTTGGTGACTTACATTATTTCTTGGGAATTGAGGTATAGAGAAGTAAACAAGGTTTGTTGCTCTGTCAGGAGAAATATGCTCAAGAAATCTTGACACGAGTTGGTATGACAAATTGTAAAGCCTGTTCTACACCATTGTCAACCTCAGAAAAAACTCTCAAGCCATGAAGGTGAATTGTTAAGTCCTGAAGATAGCACACGCTACAAAAGTATAGTGGGAGCTTTGCAATACCTTACTTTCACACGTCCTGATCTAGCTTTCTCAATTAACAAAGTATGCCAATTCCTACACATGCCTACTTCTGTTCATTGGAATGCAGTTAAAAGGATTCTTCACTATGTGAATTATACAATGGATGCTGGCTTGAGTATAGAGAAGTTTAGCTCAATTATGTTAAGTGCATTCTGTGATGCTGGGCTAGCAGTATTGATGACAGGAGGTTGACTGGTGGATTTGCAATATTCTTTGGTCCCAATCTTGTGTCTTGCAGTGCCAGAAAACAAGCCACAGTCTCAAGATCTAGCACAGAAGCAAAATACAAATCTATGGCTAATGCTACAACCGAGGTGATTTGGCTTGAGTCTTTGTTAAAAGAACTAGGAGTACAGCTGAGTCAGTAGCCAATTTTGTGGTGTGATAACTTGGGAGCAACTTATCTCCCAGCAAATCCGGTCTTCAATGCTCGAGCAAAGCATATAGATATAGATTTTCTCTTTGTCCGTGAATGAGTGTCCAAGAAACAACTGCAAGTTAGATTGATTTCTACTCATGACCCGATTGCCGATGGCTTCACTAAATCTCTACCAGTTGCTAAACTTGAAGACTTCAAAAGCAATCTAAATTTCAAACGTAAAAGAGGTATAGATTGAGGGAGGATGTTAGAATGAGTTGTTATTTCAGTTGATCTTTGTAACTGAGATATTCTTGAGATATACTCAGGTGTCTGTTGTGATTAGGATTGGTATGCTTAGAGATTAGATAGAGATAGAAGAGATAGAAGCTTGCTTGTAATTCAAGTAGTTTAGCTACCGAGTCCTATATACAATCACAACAGACCTCATGTACAACTCCCTAGCGTTCTTGCCAATATATAAACGTGCAATCGTGGTGAGTTAAGATAGGCAACCATGTTTCCTCTATTCTTTACAAGATACACTCCTGATACCCTAATTCACACAACAAATTGTGAGGTCCGACATTTTGTTGTTTTCATTTAGTCGTATACTAACCCATCTACCCGTGCCTAACCTTATCTATGAACTCATATACCTTTTGTAATGTAGCAATCGATGGGTAACCAAAATTGCTTGTATTTTCTCTCTTCCTCTCCCATTTGTTCATTTTCAAACACAATAATTTACCTATGTCATGTGTGATATTTATCTGGTGATGATAGACTTGAGTTACCAGCAGTTACTCTCTCTACATGTTTTTTTCATCCCCTTTCATTATTTTTTCCCCTCTAAGGGAGCAATTGTTATGGGTCTCTGTACGTCATGGAGGTAGCTATTTCACCAGTATGTGATTCATTAATAGCCTATTGCTTCTTGCATATATGGTTGGCTAGCTCGGTGCCTCGGTGGCATGCCTGCATATACTTTGAGTTGGTTTTTCATATATTTGTAATGACGATAATGGCGCAAGTAAATAATTTATAATGAAAATAATGTGTACTAATTAGTATGACAATATATATTGAAAGGTGTGTAAAATTTGAATCGATCAATTAGCTAGGTAGACGTTCATATACAAATTATGCCTGACCTTTTCAAATCTTAGTACACACTGACTCCACATAACGTACAGCATTGACATATAGCTACTGCTCCCACGTACTGACGCACGCACACCTGCCGCATTTGTAGCAGGCCGGCGCTCGCGATGTGATCCTCCGGCGACTAGCGTCCATCAGCTAAAATAGAACTGGCCATACGCCTATATCGATCTATAGGAAAATTATAAAGACAAGTGTATCCCGATCTATATGCCGTGCCGACATTGACTCGTCGGCCCCCGGCCAAAATGTCATTCCAGGATCCATGCTGAAACGATGGTTGCTCTGACTTCTGAGGCCTGAACTTAACGAGTGTTTGGATGCTAGGTGCTAAATTTTAGGATGTTCGGATGCTAATTAGGAGGACTAAACATGAATCAATTATAAAACTAATTGCAGAACATCTAGACTAATTCGCGAGACGAATCTATTAAGCCTAATTAATCCATCATTAGTAAATGGTTACTGTAGCACCACATTATCAAATCATGTACTAATTAGGCTTAATAGATTCGTCTCACGAATTAAACTCCATCTGTGCAATTAGTTTTTGTAATTAGCCTATATTTAATACTCCTAATTAGTATCCGATGTGGCATGCGCTAAACTTTAGCGGGAGATACCCTTAACCTGTGCCAAGCTGCTACACACGGCATCATCAACGCACACATACTACGCGTCAGATCATACCGGCCGTCCAATAGTAACACGCAGACACAGCCGGTGGCAATCAATAAGGCGCATGCACGTAGTAGGGCGCAGGCCGGCGGCAGACGCAGATAGAATAGAACCTAACCGCGGCTGGCTGGCGCCGGGCGGCGTGCCGGCCGACGCGCACGTCGCGATGTCGACCCTAGGCAGCCGCTGGCGGCCGGGCCGCCGCGGCGACGGCCGGTGGCAAGATCGCTCCGCAGCTCCTACGTTGCCACTTGCCAGCTGCTGCCGTACGACGCCACGGCTAGAGAGGAGTTGTTGCGTAGTACACTGATTTGTCTCTTCTTCTCTCTTCTCGCGTACGATCAGCCGGTCGACCTGCCGTGCGGAGGCAGGTGTGTGTTGCGTCGATCGCGCAATAGAATATGCAGATCAGGTTACCCTAGCCAGTACTACTAGTAGCTGTGTACCGCGCGCGTACCTGTACGTGCTTGCTTATCCACCAATTTCGCCGATTTCCGCGAGACAGACGTAGGCGCGGCTAAACGCCTAAACTGGCGTGCTTGACCGGCGAACAATGCTGATGAGTTCCTGGCGCAGCTCTTTGTGCATTGATGCGAGATACTACGTGCTCTTAGGCTTCATGGGATACAAGAGCTCAGCTGGACTTTAACAGTAACCCTAGCCAGTTGAGTGCCGGTTATTCTCAATGCTAATCGCTATGGATACCAGTGGATTGAAGTGGAATGGGAGGGATTGAAGAGAAAATTAATTCATTTTAGACTTGATCCCCTTCATTCCCTTCAAATCCTCTTCTATTCAAACGAGCCTAAGGCACGTTCGGGATGGCTCCTTCCCACACCGCCTTTATGCTACAGTAGTTAGAGGAGAGTAAAGGAGAAGAAAAACTTCACCAGCTTATCAAACACGGAGCTTTTTTGCTCGGGACTGAAAAGACGAAGGGGCCCGAGTAACATCCGCAAAAGAACGCGATGCACGCTTAGATTGAACGTGAGTCCAATGAAAATCCGGTGAATGATCACCAACCACGACTGCAGCTTTGGCCAATTGTAAACCACGCTCATTCCAACGATTATTTTCTTCTTGATTTAAAAACTACGAATTACGGAGTATATTATTAAAACCCAAATCGAGATTCCTGAAATTTACCTGTCCAAACTTTTGCAAGCTCACACACAAACTGTTCACGGCGCGTGCATGAATGAAACATCCCCTCCTGGTCGTCCATTACTGGTCAGCAAAAACAAGCAAATTGCTCTTGCGTTTGCCACGGATGTTTCTAGCTAGCAGCACATAATCTGCAGGAATTCGCAGCGCCCGTGGCCTGGCTGGAAAACACATGCGCGCGGCAAGAGGGTGCATGTTCACCTTGATCGGCCCCGGCCGAATCCTGACGCAGAGATCGAGTAAATCTTTCAAAAAAAAGAAGAAGAGATCAAGTACACGACAAAACATGGGAGCCCATATCCAAGGAACACGATGGAAACAGTACCTGAACAGTCGGTTGCCATGGCCCCAATCAACGAAGACGAATGTATGCTCAGAGGTCAGAGCTCGGGCACGCGTCCACATCTGCTGTTGGAATGGATGTGCCGCCAAAATACAGAACAGACCGCGGGAACCAGCAGGGGGAGGCGCTGTTGGAGGAACGGATATTGTATATATCCTTTTTCTTTTTTTCCTGAAATTGGACACTGGTTTGCTGAATGTGATGTATGTTACTCCTACCGTGTTCTTATTAGGGCATGTGTTGTGGAAGGTTTCGATTAGTAAAATCTTATTGACATCATATTACGCTTTGTAAAATACTATCTGTTATTTGTAGCCACATGTCGCTCAACCATTGGGTGTCGTTGATTCTGCTTGCATACAACACTACTACGGAATGTGCCATCATTGCCGGCCCATCACCGCCGGTTTTGGGTAGGCCGGCCGTGATGGATCTTCACCGCCAGTTCAAACGACTACGCGCGGGAGTGCGCGTGTCAGAGCAGAGAACCGGCGGTGATGCCCCCCTTCACCGTCGGCTTGTGGTTAAAACCGGCAGTGAAGGTATCACCGCCGGTTCTTTAATAGGCCCGGCGGTGATATCTATCTTTTTTTTTGAAACAAAGCAAGAGCACTGCTACTTCTTTTAAGGAGATAGAAGTTCAAAGTTACATGGAGTTCGTTATTACATAAATGGAAAAGATCTCTAAGATAACTCATAAGAAACTAAGATACACTACCCAACTCAGGGGTACCACATGCTCTCTGATGCATCATCACCTCCTCTTGAATCAAGTCAAACACTTTTATTAGGGTTAGAGATTTTCCTTCAAAAACTCGACGATTACGTTCCTTCCATATATTCCATGTTGTCATGATCAAGTATGCAGGCACAGATCTTCTTTGCTTCTTGCTGAAAGGCTCCAATGATCTTGTCCACCATGTTTCCACTTCAACCTCATCATTTGCAGGTATACTGATAATTCCTCCCAACTAGTTGCTTACTAGCACCCAGATTTCCTTAGCATAACAGCAATTGAGACATAGGTGGATAGCTGTTTCATTTTTCTGATCACACAAAGGGCAGATCATGTGACATTCCCAGTTTCTAGCTATCCTCTTATCAGCTGTTAGGATCTCTGAATTAGCAACCATGCAAAAAACTTGTGCTTAGCTTCAGTGTAGCCCTCCAGATGTTACTGGCTTCAAAAGTAGTAAAGGATCCTTTGAATTGTGCCTCATAAGCAGATTTTAAAGTGTATGAGCCACTTGCCGTCCATTTCCATTTGATTTGGTCCTCATCCTCATTGAATTGTACCTCCTGCATCAAATCCCAAAGGATTATGAATTCTTCCATTTCCTCCATTGTTTGCATTCTCCATAACCCTCTAGTCCAATTATGATTAATCATATCCTCCCTGCCAGTCTTGTTCTTTCGCCATGCCAGTTTGTATAGTCGTGGAGCTATATCTCGAGGAGCCCTCCCATTAATCCAGGAGCATTGCTAGAACCTAGCCTTGTTACCATTCCCCAAGGTAACAACCGTCTTGCTCTAAATAGCTGCTTGTCCACTTCGTCATATGGAGTTTCAGATCCTACCCAAGGCCCGTCAATTTTAGTCCACTCATACCACAACCATCGAAGCTGAAGGGCTCTACTGAATGCTCCAAGTTCAAGGATACCCAATCCACCTAGGTTCTTTGGCATTGTTGTTTTCTGCCATTTTACTAAACAATATCCTCCAGTTGCTTGCTCTGACCCTTTCCATAGGAAATTTCTTCTAATTTTATCTATTTTCTTCTATGCCCATTTCTTTAGTGCAAAAACTGTGATGAAATAGATTGTCATTGGAGTTAGCACAGACCTGACCAGTGTGAGCCTGCCAGCTTTTTCAAGGCACTTGCTCTTCCATGCAGGGAGTTTTGCTGCTACTCTATCAATGAGTGGTTGGATTTCTATCCTTGTCAATTTTCTCAGGCTAAGAGGCAAACCCAAGTATTTGCATGGGAAGCTTTTGATTTGGCATGGCATCCTTTCCATAATAGAGCTGATGTCAAGTCCTCACATCTGATGGGATATGCAACACGTTTGTCCAAATTTATTTTCAGTCCTGAGACTCTGCCAAATGCATCAAAGATTGTTCTTATACCTCAATTTCCTCTCTAACTGGGTTGACAAACACTACTACATCATCTGCATATAAGCTTATTCTAAGCTTTGCTGTTCTTCCTTGAATTGGTGATAAGGTGGACTCATTTTCAACAATTGTTAGCAGCCTTTGCAGTGGTTGTAATGCTAGGATAAACAACATAGGGGACAGTGGATCTCCCTACCGAAGGCCAGTTCGATGCCTAAATTTTCTTGTTTGAGACCCATTTACTAGCACTGTTGAAGTTGCTGTGTGTAGTAGGATAGAGACCCATTCCCTCCATCTGCTCCCAAACCCCATATGTTCCATAACCTCCATCAGATAATCCCATCTTACTGTGTCAAAAGCCTTTGCAATGTTAATCTTTTGGAACAAAGTTGGCCTTCTTTGTTTGTGTAGCTCTCTGATCAGGTTTTGGGTATGCAAGAAGTTGTCATGAATGCTTCTCTTTCTTATGAATGCACTTTGGTTCATTGACACTAGATCATTTAGGACTTGGGCTAGCCTTGATGCCTGCAGCTTTGATATCAGTTTTGCTATACTACTGGTGAGACTGATTGGTCTGTAATCAGTTATTATTTTTGCCTCATTTTTTTGGGAACCAAAACAATATGTGCTAAATTTAGGATGTTGAAATGTTGTCCATGCTAGTTGTAAAAGAATTGCACAGCCAGGGTGAGATCTTCCTTTAAAATGTCCCAGTAGGTTTTGAAGAAGAATCCAATGAAACCATCAGGTCCTGGAGCTTTCTCTGATTTTTGATACATGATCATTGCCTTGAACTCCTCCTCTGTGAATTCCTCTTCTAAGCATTATGTCTCTGAATATTTAAATCTTCCCAGTTAATGAGCGTTCTTAGGAGATATGTTTGGAATAGATTCAGGCCAGAAGCGTGCATGGTAAATGGATGGTCTACAGAGGAGGCTATTGAGTTCTGCACATACTATTTGGATCTCGACAGAATTAGGGTTCCAGTATCTCACTATGAGGGGAGGCTGAGTGGAAGAGGAATGATCGGTCGGGAGTCGGTACGCGTTGTAGACCTGGACGCTTTCAAGCTAGCACATTACACTGTTATACAACAAGTGGCCATAGTTTCTCCACATATAGATATGCACAAGTGTGAACTACAACAGCAGAACAGGAACAAGACAGAAGCTTGGATCGTGAAACAACACATAGATTCATTTGGCAGCTAGTTACGATTGAAGTTAACATGTGTTGATAGCGGTTCTCGTGAGTTGGATCTATTGGCTAGGGAACCATCTAGTACCATGCTGATGTTCCAAGGATACGACATAAATGCATACACATTTTACACAAGAAAACAAGATGAAAAGAGTGCCAACCAAAACAGCGGTGTCCGTATTGATGCTTTTGATAACAATCATCAACAAGAGTCATACTATGGAAGCATAGAAGAGATTTGGGAGCTAGATTATGGACCACAAATAAAGATCCCTCTGTTTTGTTGTCAATGGGTTCGACTCAGGGGGGTCTTCGAAGACAATTACGGCATGACTGTGGTGGATCTCAAGGACGTAGCCTACAGTGATGAACCTTTTGTTTGGGCTAAAGATGTAGTGCAAGTATTCTATGCAAAAGATCTAGCTAACGAGGGCAGACATGTTGTGGTACCGGGGAAAAGAAAGATTGTCGGCATTGAAAATACAACCGAGGATGAAGTAAATGGTTATGCAGACATGCCTCCACTTGGCTCGGATGTCGACCTTCCTCTATTTGAAGAGGGTGATGAACCTGCTTACGTGAGGCTCAACCATAATGAAGCTCTCATTGTTGACAATGAGTGACAAGACGTGATAATTCATAAACTCTTTACAATATCTATGTACTTGTTTCATTATATGTACTATGTTGAACTCTGGTTGTATCTTTTTTAATATTGCATGCACTGTCTAGAAGATATGTTGAACCTTTTTTATTGCACTCTATATCATGTACTATTTAATTGTAATAAAAAAATTGAAAAAATCCATCATTGCCGGTTCTTGTGATAGATCGGCGTTGATAGTGACCTTCAATGTTGGTTTATATTTAAAACCAACATTGAAGGGCACTTTCACCGCTGGTTTATATCTAGAACCAGCGGTGACGGTCGCTATCATCGCCGGTGCTAAAAGAAACCTGACAGTAATATGCACGCCATCCAATAAAATGTGGCAGATGGCCCTTATTGCCGCCCGTGGCCTTACTCACTCTTCCATGGGCACGCCCAAGCCACCTAGCCAGCCGCGGCTAGCTTCGGCCAAGCCGCGGCCAGCCCCGGCCAGCTGTGGCCAGCCATGGCCAAAGGGCGGCCAGCAGGCAACCAGAGGAGGCGACCAACGGCTGGCTAGCTACGGCCAGCCCCGGTCAGCTGCGGCTAGAGGGCGGCCAGCCGCAGCCAGTAGGCGGCCCGAGGAGGTGGCCAGCCCCAGCTAACTGCGGCTAGCCGCGGCCAAAGGGTGGCCAGCTGTGGCCAGCAGGTGGCCAGAGGAGGCGGTTAGCCATAGCCGGAGATGGCTAGCCATGGCCAGCAGCGGTCGGAGGCGTCTAACAACATCAAGCTTGCACACGTCCACTGTCGGTACACAAAGCCCTATGTCCATTTTTCACGTAATATAATGCAGATGGATCGGCAATGGATGTACCACCTCGGCTCCTCCAATACCAGAGAACAGTATCTGCACATGGCATGAGTGTGCTTACACTATTCTCTGGTACTAGAGGAGCAGAGGTGGCTCTCCATAGACTTGGTGGGATCCAACAGAGTATTTACTATTTGATATAATTTTGATATAATTCTCTAGTACTGGAGAAGTGTCTGTAGTATTTAGCATTTGATATAATTTTATAGGATAAAATGCCGATACGTCGCCCAGACCCGACGCACTTACGTTTCCCCCGAATCCATCAGCGCACCCTGCTGGCGCTTCCTTCCCCGTCGGTCATGGACCCGTGTCCATTACACAACCACACTTTCGCCGAAGCGTGGTACTTACGCCCTTTGTATTCTAATACTGATTTTTATTACTCATTATATCATACTAATGATTTTTATAATTTGTATTGAAGCTTGTTTCACCAATCAAGTGGTTACGACATGCAATAACTAACGTGACTCAATAAGCTCCTATGGTGCTACATGAACAAACGAGTCCGACAGAAGAAAGATATGTGGTTTCTCTATCCATTTATTCTGCAGGCATGTGAGAACAAAGACTTGGTCAAACAATTATTATCCATGTCAATTCTATTGCCACACAACAACCACATGTTGCCGCATGTAGTGCCGTGAGGCAGGCACTGATCCAAATAGAACGTCAGACAAATCACGTATTTGCAGACTATAGTTACTTGAAGATTAAAACTTTCGAATACGATGAGCCAGACGTCACACAAATGCCTAAATGAATACCACCAGTGTATCAATCGCCCATTGTATGTAACTTACTGTTAGTCATTATTTATGAAATTTGTTTTGTAATGATCTGCCAATATGCATACTAACACTTTTGTTGGTTGCCATTTGACTCAAGAATGCACTGTATAATAGCTTTATGCACGCCGACGAAGGTCTAAAAGAAATCCTACGTCAGGTACTGGGGAACATTGGCTGGACATTCACAATACCGCACCCGGGTTGAGTACGCAGCGGTTGGCAAGCTGACATTACCTTATCATCATCCATGGCTTTGGTGACAATATTTGAAGAGACATTCCACGTGCCCTACAAGGCTAGGGATAGTGCATATATATATGCACTAGATTATGTCAATAGGTTCGTAGGAATCGACATTATCGATATTAATCATAATTTTTATGTCGCGATGATTAACGGTCATGATGTGGACGATCGTAGGTTCTAAGTATCTCGTTTATGTTGCATTTAGTTATGTATTGTACTCTATTTATGTATAATGTAAGACTTTATATATGTAATGTACTCTAGTTAATATTAAGATTTGTGGCGAATTTTTATCTCAACTATTTCATATACACGTGACAACCTTGTCATAATGATTGAAATATTTTATTAGAATTAAAACAACATTATTTACACTTTAATACACTAAAATTAACATTTCAAAATAACCAAATTAATATTTAAACAAGAATTGAAAAAGGGCATCACCGCCGGCTCCACGTAGAACTGGCAGTGATGCACATATCACCACCGGCGAGAGTTCAAAACCGGTGGTGATAGGGAGGCACCACCGCCAGCTCCAATTAGAAACTGGCGATGGTAGACCCATCACCGCCGGATCCTCCAAATAGCCGGCAGTGCTGCCCCTCCCCTTATAACCCCCCGCCTACTCGCCCATCCTCTCCATCTACAAATTTTCGTCCCCCACCGTGCCTCCCCAATCCCGCCATCGTGCGTCCACAGCCCGACGGCACCTCCTCCCCACCCGACGCCGGCCAGCCCGATGGCGCACCTCCGACGCAACCCTGCTCGCCCGCCGCTCTTCCGTGCCCGGTCGCCACTCCTCCGCACCTGGCCGCCACTACTCCAATGCCCCCAAGACCTGGCTGGTGCGCGCCCCCGACGCCGGCTGCCTCGCCCGATCTCGACGCCGGCCCTCGCCTCTCCCGATCCTGATGCCGACCCTTGCTGTGCTCCTCCGACACCCCTTCGCCTCTCCTCCGACTCCTCGCCCGTCCACGATGCCCCACACCTCTCCTCCGACATGCCCACCCCCCACGCCGAGCCTGCCCCCGACGCCCGGCCCCGATGCCTGGCCACGCGCCTCCCCGCCACGGCCGTCTCCGACACCCGGCCGTGTGACCATGTCCCTGCCCCCGATGCCTCCTGCAGCCGCACCTCGGACGTCTCTGGCCACGAACGAAGCTTCCCCGAGCCCACATTCGAGGACACCATCCTGAGGTAAGCGTTGTAACTCCATGCATGTAAGGTGTTCGATGAATTGTTCATGAGGTTTTGAATGTCCTGTAAACTTGAAAATTTGCCCATACCTAGCTATATTGTGAATTGATTAGTAAATGTGTTTCATGCCTAGCTATGTGTTCCTCACAATACTTTAGCTCCTGTAAGTATAATTCGCATAAGGAGAGGAATAAAGGGGGAGGTAGATACAATGTCATCAGCCACCATTCCCTGGATTATGACAATAAGTGCCTGTTGCCTGTTCGGTATATAAATAAGCGCAACAGAGACGGATCCTTTTTGGTTACTTGGAAACTCGTTTATGCCATTTGAATTACCATATCTTTTTAGTTAATATATGCTGGTTTTATTCTGTGTTACTACTAGGCGATGAATACGAATGGTGATGGCTGTTTGGAGAAATTGCTTTCATTCCTATTGTACTTTTATACGTTATCTAAATATTTCCCACCAAGGGTAGCAGTGGTCCCTCAGTAGAAACTCATGCATTTTTCCTTTTTGTTTCAAGGTTTATTAAGCCCATAGTTTAGAATGTTAGGTCTGTGGTGGCACACATAGTTTGTGCCACTAGATTGATTTAGCAATGCTATTTGAGATGTCATTTTTTTTCTGTTTCTGTTTTTCTCACTGGTTGACCTTGGAAAATGGTGTTTCCTTATGTTGATGAGTACTCCTCAGTTTGTTATATTATTTTTTCTGTATAGTGCTTTGTGAACCTGTCATCCTTGGATAGTAGCGTGTGAAAGTCTGCAATCCATGAGCTTGAACTATAACCCACTGCTATCACTTAAATTCAAATGGTGTAGTATCTGATTTGTAAAAAAAGTATCTGATCCCTTCTTGCTGTCTCATTTCAGTTCTTTGTCGCTTCTTTGCTTAACTTCTTTGCTTTGCTGATATGTCTCTGCCAATTAATCTTCTATATGTGGAAATGTCCTTTCATTAACAGTTTATTCTTTATATATGTAAATGCTGGTATATATGCACCCTTTATCACTCAATAAAGAATGGGACCCTTGTCACGATTTAAGTCCCGTCGTGGGAAAACAGTCGTGAATGACGATGAGAATGAAGGAGGGGCACCTACCACGGGTGATGGTGGTAACCAGGAAGACCAAGGGAACATGGATGGAAGCCCTTCTGCATACCTCAACCTTGACCAAAACAATGAGGTAATTCATGTTTATATATCGATGTCATCATTCGTGGACTCGTTTGTAGTACGGTCTGAAGAGTTCGACCTATTTGTAGGAGGTTGATCCAGAAGATGCTCCAGCTCCTCCCCGGAGCAAGAGAGGCCCCAGCAAGTTACCAAAGGGCAAATTTCATATCATAGAGGTTGATCCCCTCGGAGAGCCAGTTGATCCCCTCGGAGAGCCAGTTAATCCTCTTTCTATTGTCAGCCCTTACAAGACGGCCCTCGGGGTTATAGCGAGGGAAAACATTCCCATCAGATATAGGTACTGGTCCACCTAATCTCATAGTTCACTGCTCCACCTAATCTCAGCTTCATAAAAAATTTCATGGTGTATCATACTTCATATTGGTTTTGGAAATCAAATGAACAACCAGAGTGGGCGGTCCCAAATTCTCTCAAGGAATATTGTTGGGGAAAGGTGAAAGAACGTTTCATTTTCCCTGATAAGGATGCCGAGAAATTAGCAAAGACCAGGGCAATGACACTAATGGCCAACTCATTCAAGGGGCTGAGGTATAACTTAAACAAGCATGTGAAGGAGGGAATCGAGCCTGATTGGACAGTTCACTCTAAGCAAAAAGATTATTGGCCAGAATTTGTTGAATACAAGAGGTCAGAGAATGCTAAGAAAAAAGTCAATCCCCACGACATTGGTTCTAGGGGTTACATCAGGAAAATACTAGAGTGGCAGAGGCAAGTTGACGAGCTGACACAGAGTGGTGTTACGCTCCAGACAGAAGGGTGGGAAGATCGCGCTGTGAGGTATGTTCTAGGCCACGGTGGTCGCTACAACCCTGATGGATCCCTCAGCTACCGCAACTCTGGTGTCAAAGTAGTATCACATCAGGTTGAGGAGGTCACTCAAGGTCCTTTCAAGCCAGATAGGGAGAACGACATGCTCATTCGAGCACTTGGAAACAAAGAGCACGGTGGTCACACACGGGGGTTTGGACTCGCTCCATGGGGGCTCGCCTTTGAGGATGACTTGGCCATGTACATGTGGGAGGAGGAAAGCTCAACAAGAGGCAATGTGGAATGAAATGATGGAACGTATGGGTGAGCAAGTTCGTGAAGAATGCAATGCATCTAATGCTCGGTTCCGCAAAGAGCTTGAGCAAAGAATGAGCCAACGTCCAATAGAAGATGGTACCCAAGATCATGCAAGCCCAATGCTAAATCGTAGTAGCTATGGGAGCACTGTTATGCCTGAAGAAGATGCATTGGTCAGATGGCCTGTAGATGAGATCAAAGCTCCAAGAAATTGCAAGCTATATATCCAGGAAGGATTCATCAAGACCAAGGTAGCCATAGGTCAGGCTCATCCTACTGGACCAGATGTTATATTGCATTGTCATCCATTACCAGATGACTGCGCCAAAGTTACACTTGATGCTCTCATTAAGAGATATGGTATAGTGGAGTTGGACTTTGCCATAGGGGGTGAGTCGAGGAAACTAAAGCATAACCTTGGATCATTTGTAGCTTGGAGGAAATGCTACATATCCTTTGACTCATCAGACTCTAATGATGATGATGATAGCGATTGCGGACATGACCCGGTGCCGCCACAAAGGGATGAGAGCTCGTCACGTGAAAGGGATCCAAGCCCGCCGTCTCGAAGGGATCCAACCCCTCCACCTCAAAACGAACCAACATTGCCGCCAAGTTTGAGGAGCCTGCCATCAAAGAGGAGATCGTCCTAGGGGATACCTTCCGGAAACTCAGAACAAGCAAGCTTGATTTCTCAAGGGAAGGGCACTATGAAGAAAAAAACCAGTTAATGCTAGCATAACATCGCTCTTCAATGTAGTAGGTGAGGTGCCAATTAGTCTAAAAGTTGTTGCGCATTTCCAAAAGCATTTCATAAAGCCACAGACGCCAGAAACAGAAAAACTACCCTCAGACTTTGAGCGAACCATTAGCAAAGGCCATTTGATTAAATATTCAAAGGTTGTGCACAATGAAAATTTGGAGCGGATAGAGCAGAGGAAGGCCCTTTGTTAGGCGAACAACATCACTGAGGAACAACTTTGGCAATTGACTTAAGTCAAGATCCTCAAGTGGTGGGGCCTAGGCCTATTGCATGGAAGTTTGAGCTAGGAAAGGATCTAGTCGAGCTGAGCATGATCCCCAAGTTACCCACGAGAATGAGACACTTACATGAGTGGTACAAACAATAGAGCGCCAGCATGTTTGGTGCGAGTTACACAAAGCATGATATCCACAAGAAGGGTGACGGTGAATTATGGATTCCTTTCGAAGAACTATTTCAGTTCTACCAACAGCGAGCCGTTGGTGTCTCAATCATGGCCTTGTGGACTTTGTAAGTATCATCGCTAACATGTAATACGAGTTCTTTACTAAGTGGCTTGTACATATAACTTCATTCTTTTGTAGGATGGAGTCTTATACGTGCCGCGAAAACAGGATTAAGGACGTAGGCTTCTTGGACCCTACCGCTGTCCATGAGAGGACATTAGAAGCTACAGACACGGAGAGTTACTTGCTTGATGCTTTTTTGGCCTTGAATGACGAGAAGCACATACTTTTCTCCTACAACTGCTTGTAAGTGAATATGATCCTTACTTATCATAAGACACTTGTTGTCAAGCACTTAATTCATTTATTGTGTGAAATATATGCAGTAACCATTATGTCCTCATTGATATATGCCTTTCGGAGAGTACACTCAGCATATATGACTAAAAAAGAAAGCCTCGCTCAAATGTCCAACCACTCATTGACCTTTTGAACAAGTAAATAAAGAAAATCACTCTTTTTTTAAGTGTTAGATTTCTTTTGTTAGATTTTCCTCCACCTAATCGTATTCACTGTTTGTAATGTCAAATAGGGTCTTCGCTAAATATCGTAAGAAAAACAGGGTTCATAGACCTTATTGGAAAGACTTCATCGTTAATGAAAAGAAGTGGATCCTAAGGCAGCCTGATGGTAACGTTCATTGCGGGTTTTATGTTATGTATTGGATGCATTGTTATAGTGGTGATGACTTCAATGTAGCATCCGAGCATGTACGTTTGAAACCCTCCATAATTGCCATTCATGACTTGCACTTAGTATTTGAACATAACTGATACATCTTTGATTTGTTTTGCAGAAAGAAGGGATGTCCATTTCCGCGCTAATGATAGGCTAGCTAATATCACTTCAAGAATAACTAGCCATGTTCATTCTCGATCAGGTTATCAATCCAAGGGGGGAGTACTGCTTGATTAGGAGTGATTAAGTATCAAGTTGTTTGTGAATTTATTGGATCTATGGACCTGTGGTTTATGAACTGATGTATGGACTTGTAACAATATGTTTTATGTGGACTTGTAACAATATGGTTCATTGTGGACTCTTGTATGGATTCTTGCATTCCCTTGATTTTTGTGATAATATATATATATATATATATATATATATATATATATATTGCTATCAAATGGGTGATTTTAATTAAATTTATGATTTTTTTCTCTGAAAAAGCTCATCACAGCCGGTTTGAACTGGCGGTGAAATAGACTCATCACCGCCGGCCTGTGTAGTTAACCGGCGGTGATGACTCCATCATCATTGCCGGCCTGAGAAACAAACCGGCGGTGATGGAATCATCACCACCGGTTCCAGTACCGACGGTGATGGCGTACCCCCATCACTGCCGAATTGGATACGACTAATTCCAAACCGGCAGCCGGTTTGGGGCCGGTGGTGATACCGCTTTCTATAGTAGTGCAACCAACCTCATAATGGATTGTTTATTATGTACGTGACCTTGAGGACGTCTCTAACAAGGAGGTGTTGAGTTGATAGAATCTTATGCTGTTGGAGATGCTCTAAGAGAAATTTAAACATGCTTTTTTAACATTTTACATCCGAACACCTTTAGATGAATCATTATATGCATCCTAGTCTACAAATTTTTCTTAAGGTTTGGAGTCGGGACGGATTGAGTCAGACGTTTTCCCATTCCATGTACGTCACTTTCCACATTTTCCTTGTGAAGTCTAATTCATACACAGATAGTGTTGGATAATTTCTTCATCATGTACTCCATCCGTCCATGCATAAATATATGACATTTAGGACAAGATAGTTAGTTAGCTTGTTCTAAATGTCATATAATTATTGATGGAAGTAGTAAATCGTAGTTGATCGTAGTTGAAATTGCGCACACCAGATATATATGGTTAGATGGGCCAGGCCCACTGGACAGCCTGAGGCCTGGCACTAAAAAGCCCTAAAAAGCCCAGCACTAACACAGCCTAGCACTAGTTGAATAGTGCCCGAGCCAGCCCGGCACTATGCATCGGGTAGTGCCTGGGCTGCCATCCTAGCCCATAGTGCTAGCCCAGGTACGGCATGATTTTTGGGCTGGTTCGATGTGGCCCGACAGCCTACTAGCAACTTCCCACTAGCCCATATAAATATGTAAAAATCCTAACCCTAACCCCTCATTTCTCCCCATCCCCAACACCCAGCAGTCGCCGGCCCTCCCTCCCTAACCTGCTCACCCACCACCACCGCCCCCTCCCTCCCCTGCTCACCCGGTCACCCCGGCCGCCCCCCTCCCTCCACTGCTGGGAGAGTCGTGCGCGCTCGCTGCTAGGAGCCAAGCTAGCTGATGTTGCGGTGCCAGCGCGGCCGATCGCCTGTGCTGTCATGGGGCGCAGGTGGAACCTGCACCGGTCGCTGCCGCCTGCTATGGGGGTGCGGCTCTGCGGCTGGGAGCCACGCTGGTCTTCACCGCTGCCACAGGTTGTGCGTCCGCCACCGCTTCCGCTGAGGATCGCCACCAGGTGGCACGCCCATCGCTGCCAAGGGGCGGTGCGGCGGCCATGAACGACGCCAATCCATGAAGCCATGCCCATCGTCGGAGATTCATTTTGATTGATATTGTTACTATGATGAATTTCTTGATTTTTCATCTTGGTTCAATTTCCTCTTCGATTTGCTGGTGGTTGTAGCGGTTGGTTCGGCATAGCACGGTAGGCACTACCGTTGTGTCGGGGAGAACTCATATTGGCCGTTCGTTCTTGACCATCCCAGCGATGAGCGAGTGACAGCTTGGGGAGAGAGACTAAGAGCGGTTGTAGACTATTCATACACCGTACCCAAGCAAGGCCATCCAATAAAGTATAAAGAAACGGTCTCTATAGAAAGAAAGGGAGGGTCGGTCTCTCTCTCTCTCTCAAGTTGCACCTATAGAAATAAAGTACCACTCATCATATGGCCTACCACACCTATAGAAAAATAGCACACATGCAGCAGCAAGCACGGCCACAACCTACGCTCCGATCCAGCTGCTGTTATATATATCCGAGGATGCCTTGCCAGATTCACCTCACAAATGCATCCCCTTTTGCTTGATATATAGCCAGATAGATACCCCTGGCGTGGAGCTCTAGAAGAACTTGACCACAGGTATGCAAGCTTCTCTCAAAAACTAGTCTCAAAAACTTGACCACAGCATCTCATATACATGTGTATTTCTTCTGGTACGGTGTGTGCTCTTACATCATTCTAAACATAATTCTTTGTGTTAATTGGCTTTATGTGGTGAATGAAACGCAAGTCGCTGCTCTGCAAAAGCTAGTGCATCTGTTCTTCGTTCCATGCGTACGTGCTTGGTATTGCCAGACTATAAGTTGAAGTCTCTTTAGGAGGGGTAGTCAGTACTATATATCTCTGTGGTTTGAAGTTAAGAATTAATAAGTATGCTAGTTCCTACAATAGTACTATCACCACTAATCATGTGAACTCAGACGACAACACAATCAGACTATTGCATTGACCTACCTATAGTTCTGTTCTACTTTCATTTTGCTAGTTTTTTTACCATTAAGCAGCAGTGAACGTACAATAAACATTAGTTGAAAGTGGAGTATATATGCATCGACTGGGTGAGTAGGAATACAGAAATTTATCATCTGAATCATCTTCTAGCATATTTGATCTAATTATATTGATTCTATTATTGCTGAACATACTTCTAAGTACTAAGTGATGAAATGTGTATGGCATGAAAATTGTAGTACTCTTCTAAACTCATGGTAAGTACAAATAACTTATACTATTGCTCTTATATATTTGATCAAGTAAAATTGTTCTTCAAATGCGATTGACTATATATTAGAGAAACTGCAGGAAATTCCTATTTCAATGTGCAAATTTGAAGTTCACTAAATCTCATAACATGGCATGAAAAAGGTTTCCTACATGAGGTACATTCTTGAAGTCAATAGAATAAAATTATATCATATTTTTAGCACACCTAGCATAAGATGCTTACATAGCCACTTGATTAGTTTGCAGCAAGGTTAGGCCTTTAGAAATCAGGAAGAAATCCAAATTTGTAAGTCTACAAATACCTAACAAAGTTATATATATTTCTTAAATAAAAACATTTGGCTTCCTAATTACCAATAGAATAGAAATATTATTTTTAAAATACACTCATCAAACTACTTTTCTGTGAGTGTAACCATTGTTTATATATATTGTCCTGTAATCCATACGTGGATCTATGGTTCAAGTCATAGAATCATCAGATGAATTTCATATCATATAGGAATTTGCTATAGATATATATACATGCTTGTGGGTCAAACAATCCAAAACATGTCATGATAGATTGATACTGAAAACATCTTATCCATCAAAATAAAGAATTGAATATGCATAATCCAAAATTCATGAAGAATAAGTACACAGTTCTCCTCATGAACAATATGGCAATAAAAAACAGCCTTCTATGTACAATAGCTAGAAACAGGACTATCAAGGATATATATATTATATCAGGTGACCAAGGTCCTCGAATAAGCCAAAAATTGGCTTATGTGCTTTGGCTTCGGGTGTCTTTAATCTTTAAAATTCTAAGACTTTCCTGTACGTTCTCACCCTTTTTCGCCAATTAATTATATGCCAGAATCTCATCATTGTATATTGGGATGACATTTTTAGTTGCAAAATACTATACGATTTGTCCTTATTGTTTATTATGGTTTTCTGTAGTAGACTGTAGATGATAATTTCAGTAAACTACCAAAGAGGATGGTAGATTAAATTGGACTGCCTAGCTACCTACATATTCTTGAGCATGCTGCTAGACTACATATATATCTGATAGAACAAATCCATTTCCCTAAAAAAAATCCATACAGTTACAACTTTAATTTTCATTGCAGAAATGTACAAAACCCTGCCAATAGAACTTCAGATAGTCTAGTTGCAGAACATATAGCCTTGATGTTTGATTTCTTTGGACTATATTTACTTTCAGCCTTGCTAGCACAGTTCAACTATTATGTCTGTCTGTAACGAAATTAAGTGCTTGTAATAATACTTTTAGTTCAAGCCACAAGTAAAGGGGTTATCAAATAGAGCTTTGTCTACGTACCGTACTGATATGCCAAAATTGGCAATATGCAGAGTGCACAAGCTTGGGCTAGCAGGTATACCCCACGTTTCTTTGCTGTCATATGCAACTTCCTACAAGATGTTCATCAATGATTGAACGCACAACTTCTTCTTTACTTGCTGTCACTCAAACAGTACCTATTCCCTCCCAACTTTTCTTATGCATTTGACATAATACCGATCACAAGAGCAAATTCTGAATTCCCGTGCTTTCTGATCATGAACAGGACTGCAATCGGTAGTTTTTCTAGGACCAGGGTGAGGGGTTTGCTTTTTTGTTTTCTGGTGATCGAAATGATAGCAGCATTCCTCAGTTCCTCTACACATGCAATTAGCAGTTTCAGTAGTAAGAAAAGCGCTATAATAAGGAGAACACCTCCAGCTGCAGCTGTCTTTGGTCAAAAAAAATTACTACCATGATTAGTTTCTTTAAAAAAAATGTATGGTAGACTCATGTTACGGAGCAGGTGAAATAACAGAGAGCCAATATGAAGCATATGATATTCCTATGTATATAGGTAGATATAAATGTTCCTAGATATATATATGAAATTAATGTATGTTAATGGATGGTTCCCCACATGTATATGAAAAACCGTGCTCTACTGATTACTACTAATTTATGTTGTAAGTTTATGTTAATTTTGTGCAGTGTTATGAAGAATAATATGTTGCAAACAACAGATATAAATTTGTTAATGAGTTGCAAATTGTTCAGATGTATATTTTGGGATACATTTTGACACAGGTACTATTTCTTCCACATGGATTTAGTGTGTGAAGAGGTTTGAGGTGAGGTATGTAATAAGGAGCTCAAATGTGATGATGATTCACCGATCCAGATAGACTATGCTAATTCTCGTTTCTTTGTCAACCATTCAAGCTCGTCAACGATTGATGGAAATGCATAGGCTAGACTTAGAAAATTTAATTTGTGCTAATGAACTGGGAGTAAGTCAGGTACCATCCTCTGGTGCTCCACATGATGAAACTCCAAAGACCTGAAACCTTACTAGTACAATATACCAGCTAGTTCAAGAAAAATCCCATTTAGATTGTCATGCAAATCTGCCATTTATTTCGGCATATCCAAATATTCATATCCATGCACAGTTTCCCTACCATATGTTAATTTCACCAATAACTTGTCTGAACTCTGAAGGGTAGTATGCAATTCAATTGCTAGCTTTAGCTAGGGTCCATGATTTCTCCTGATAAAACTGTGTGTCAAGGATCATATGCCCTTGGAGCTCTAGAAAACTCAGGACATGCAACTTCAGGAAAAGCTTAAAGTTAGGACATCAGCAAACTAAAACCAACAGACATCATTAGCCGGATTATATGAAGAATTCAATACCATCAGCAGCAAATTAATTATAGGGTTAATTGCCTTAACCGAAAATCGATACCACAAACCCATCAGCAGGCTATTGTGTCTTGACTGATAGAGAGGTGATGTATATGTACTATATATCTACTAGCATCGGATCATGGCAGTAGAAGCCTAGCTAATTACGTTATAGAAGCCTCCAAGCTTTAATTATAGAGTGTTTAGACCTAATATGTTTGCATACCATGCATACAAGAAATCACCTTGGCACTCCTCCATTGTTGCATCTCATCATCTCCTCAAGCTGCAGGTAGTACTGGTAGGAGTACTCCAACTCGTTGATCGGCTGCGGCGGCGCTGCCGCTACAGCGGTGTCGGACGCGATCCAGCCGATCTCGCCGCCGCCGTGTTCTTCCATGAGCGCCGCCGATGGCCCATCACGACCGCCTCTGCTTCTTGATCCCTTCTCCCCCCTCGGGTCCTTGTTGAAACAGCACGTGCTCGAGGAGCTCCCCTCCCCTCTCCCCTTCACCACCGCCGGCCCCGAGGAAGGCGCCGCCGCCGGTTCGTCGGCGTCGTGGAGGCGGTCGATGGCCGGCTTGGACTGGGTGAGGAGCCAGTTGACGGTCTTGCTGGCCTTGTCGAAGCCCAGGCGGTCCTGCAGCGCGAAGAACTCCCGCGCGACGCCCACCGACAGCCGCATCCGCCGGTCGCGCACGCCCTGCGCCGTGCGGATCTTGCTGTGCCGGTCCGTCCGGAACGGCCGCCTCCGCGGCGCGGCGGCGGCGCCATGGACGCCGCCGCCGGCATCCACCACCGCCGCCGTCGCCCCCGCGTCCCCCGCCGCTTGATCCGGCTCCCGCAGGGGAGCCACCACCGCCACCGCCGGCTGCTGGAGCACGGCCTCCAGGGTCTCCTGGTGGTGGAGCAGCACGTCGGCGGGGAAGATCTGCCCGCCGTACCCGTCCCAAGCGGACATCGCGGTCGCCGGCATGAGGAAAGCAGCTGCAGTAGGGTTCGGTAATAAGAATGATGACTGCTCTTGCTGGTAGACGCACTGATGGTGATGGCGATGAGGCCGGCTGTTAGGGTAATGAGGTAGCATTTGCTGTGATTGTGCACTAGCCAGTGTGCTTAGCAGAGCCAGTGGTGGTAAACTAGCAGAGGTAGAAGTACAAGCTTCTAGTCCCAGAGGTATATATATAAAGCGGCCCAGCTTTTTTCTGTTAGTGCAATGGAAGAAGAAGAACATCATGCACCTATTGCTTGCTAGTTTTACTTTTACCCCTACTGCTGCTGCTTACAATAAACATAAAGTCTTTTTTTAGGGCATATATGTTTGTAAAGTTAGGTCTCCATTGTTGTGTGATCACTGATCACTGGATCAGAGATAAAAGATAAGCTAAAAAAGCAGGAGGCAGGGTGAGGGAGGTAGCTAGAGGTGAAGCTGTTAAGGAGAAAGGTTCACACAGTACTCTCTAAAAAACAAAGTGCACACAGTAACTTACTGGAGAAGAGATGCATAGACTAGTGGGCATGAGTCAGGGTCAAGGCTGAACAAGCTATAGCAAGCTATGTGTAAAAATTATTGAGGATCATGTATGCATGTATACATATAATATTGTTTTACATCTCTAGGTTGTACTGTGTTGTTTATTTTATTGTCTCTCGCTTCTGTACAGCTGAAGGTTTGTGGCATTGATACAAGTGGCCCGCTAGAGTCAAGAGTCCAAACGCTGTGAAAGTACTACTGCTTGCAGTGTGGGGCTCAGTAAAGGTAAGGCTGTCTGCTGCTGCTAGCCTACTGGTGGTGTCCCTACTTGGTGGTGTCCCTACTCGTGCTGGCGTCGTGGATGTGAGAATGATAAAGTCATTATTAGAGCTCCTCCGGTAGTCCTCGCATAATCTTAAAGTGTGTATAAGACTATCTCTTCATCGAGAGATAGCTCTCCTCTCTCTCCTATTAAAATATGAGAAAATATTCTATAAGTCAGCTCATATGCAACCATCGGAGGAGGTCTTATTGTGAGGCCTATATGTATACTGTATGGGCACGTGAGGAGGCTTATGCGTATCTGGGGGCTTGGTGGTGTAGGGATTTTGTAGGTGGCGCACGACACCCTCTTTCTGCGCTCGGTTGGAATATTTCTAGTGTAGGAGTTAATTGTAATAGATGTATATTCATAGGGGTGGAACCAGACCCCAGCAACCCTGACCGTCTACCCAGGCTCCAGCATAATTAACGCAAGAGACTATAGCCATTCGAATTGTAGTCGCAACCCTTTTCTACCCGGAGACGGGGGAGAGAGTTGCATACTCACATAGGGCTTTGGGCTCTATTTGATCCTTGGGTTCACCACTAGGTATTCACAAATATATTTGACAACTTTACATAAAAAGAGATTTGCTAGATTAATAGGACAATAATGATCTTGGAAATGTTTAAATACGGGAAGTCCTAGAGATTTGGGTTGGTGAATTTAGGGTTTGGATTCGGGGATTTAGGTTTTGGTGAGGATTTATTTGTTCATGATGAGTTTAGAGGGAAGCCATCCTAAAGACAATGGCATAAGGGTGGTGAGGCGGCATGGATGCCACTCTGATGAAGGATAGGGTGGAAGCAACTACTAGCATATTGTCGAAGAAGAATTATCTGGTGGAGATTTTGGCATACACCAAGAGTTAATCGAAGATGGGAAGGACAGGATGGTGGAATCCACCAAACTGGGAGAAGAAAGGCACTTGTAGCACTATGCTAGGAGAAACACATGGAAGGAAGGGTGTGCCTCAAAGGGTCCCCTCAAGAAGGGCACCGATGAGGCCATGGTAATTATCCAACAATGGTCCATGGTAACATTGGGAGGGTCGATAAATCGATGGAGGTACGAGGCTCATGAGAGAGCTGTGAGTGAATGGCACTAGGTGGGGTGGTGCTGAGGGTGTGTTTGGTAGAGCTCTCAAAGCTAATTCTTTGCTGAATCCAGTAGGAGTTCTGACAAACAGTTTTTCGGAGAGAAGTGATTCTATGTTGATTCTGTGAAGTGATTCTCTAAAATGAACTAAGAGGTTGGGAGATAAAAAAAGTAGCTTCTCCTAATTCTGTGAAGTGATTCTCCATCCTGATTTTAAGAGCTTATGCTAAAGAATCAAAGAGAATCACCTTCAACCATAGAATCACTTTTCTTATAGAATCAGCTCCCATAGAGAATCAGAATCAGATGGAGCTCTACCAAACAGGCTCTAAATTAGAAATAGGGGTGAATTTCACTAAATTAATCCATATCCAAATATAATAACTTTACCTAGACAAGTGCAAGACAAGCAAATTATATTATAGGGATACACACACTATATATGTAAAATTTGTTTGAGGTGTTACTTATTACTTCTTTTACATAAAGAAAAATATTTTGAATTTGCTAACGTCCAATGCATAGAACAATAGTGCTCGACAAGGAAAACGCTCAGAAAGGCCGCTCAACTATTACAGAAAATCAGAAGAGGAGCAGCCATAAATAGAGAATGAGATAGCTATTGTTCTGGAGCACAAGAGCCACAAAATCAAGGACAAATACTTGCTGAAATTTATAGAAAAGAACTCCAGAAGGATGCAAAAGAAGAGCCTGAGGTACAAATAGAAGAAGAACCAGCACACATAAAGGAGGAACTAGATTGGTGCATCAAAGTTGACAAACCAGAAACATCAGAAGCTCAAAGCCTGGTGAATGCAAAACTCCTGCGGGAGGTTGAACAAATGGATTGGATTCCTACCAATTTCAGTGAGATATTTGATAAACATAGGCCATATCCAAATAAAAGGGGTCAACCAGCGCTATAGAGATAGATTTTCCATCAAAGAGACACACTGGGTATGTGCTTGACAAGGAAACAGCTGGAGAAATTATTCAGAAACTTTTTAGCAAAGAAGAAGTAGACTCAGAATACATTGCTGAAGTAAAGAAAGTCATGGGAGTAAAGCCCAAAGCATCACCGTTCACCAGTCTAGTGCAAATATACGCAATTGGATCCAATGAAGATGAAGGAGCACATTTGCCTACACCGCATATTGGCTACATGATTAATGGAAATATTATTGACAAGCCACTCTGTGATATAGGAGCACATGTAAGTATCATGTCTTCAAAACTAAACTTTTTAGTAAGACCTTGCAACTTGCCCCAACCCCGATTAAATTGATCATGGGAGATGGTAGAACAACCGAACCATTGGGTGTGCTTAGATATCTAAAAGTCAATGTCTCAAATAAATCTATACCAATTGATTTCTTTGCTATTGATGCTTGCCACGATGAACACGATGATATAATTCTTAGTAGACCTTTTGTTAAGTTGGTAAATGCTATGCTTGATGCCGGAGAAGGCAAAGTAACAATTAATCTTGATGGTACTAAATACACTTATGATTTTCTGTCCGCATCTCGGAAAAAGTTGCATCTATCTCTTGATAACAAGGAGGTAGAAAGTGTATATTTTGCTGAAAATTTCAGGGATCCTCTACTTAGAGTAATGAAAAATAATGAGGATGACCAAGAAAATGAATTAGGAGAAGCAACCGATGCATTTTCACCTCAATATGAAACTCTAGAAGAAGAAAAATTTGAAGATATTGAAGAATTGGTGCAATAAGAACTAGAAGCACCAGATGTTGAGCAAAAGCCACTACACCAGATGCTTGGGTGTTGAGGTGTGACCTGCCGAGCTAGGTACCCCTGCGCTCCTTTATATACTCCAAGGAGCAGAGTACTAGTCGGATTACAAGGAGGACTCCTAGTAGGATTACACGGGATGAGTCCTAGTAGGATTACAAGGGAATCCTAGTAGGAGTCCGACTTTGTCCTTCCTTGCGGGTACTGGGGATGTATCCCCGACAAGCCCCCGAGCACTTCATAGTTGAATGCAGCAGTCTTCGAGTACTTTTAAGATATTCGCCGAGTAGTCTTGGTGTTCCTCGAGTACTTTATCTGGCGGAATCTTCAAAGCTTCTCAAAGCTGCCATGAGGCTATGGTGTGCTTAAAGCCTTGATCATCTTGATATTGTAGTCTTCATGTATGGAGGGCGGCGAAAGTCGCACTCCATATGGAGTAGCCCCCGAGCCTTAGGTTGAATCGCAGAAACAGGCTGAGGGTCAAAATCTTGAATCTTGTTCTTCCGGCTTGAAAAATTATTGGGTGTAGCTTATCAGCCCCCGAGCCTTGAATTGATAGAATAATCAACTCAAGGATCTTAAATCTTCACTCCAGTCATCATCCGAGTAGTCTTGTGGCGTCTAGCCCCCGAGCTTACGCGCCAGGTGAACCGTAGAAGCCATGTCGAGTAGCTTTGCAGCATTCAGCCCCCGAGCTTGGGAGCTAGCTGAGCCACTGGAGATATTCTGAGTAGTGGTTGGTGCTTAGCCCCCAAGTTTGGGAACTAGTCTGTACCTCTGGAGGCACGCTTGGTGTCACGACGAGCGTCGTCGCCAAAGCTTGACCTGAAAGAAAAGATGCGTACATTATGTAGCATATTTGTAGGATTTTGAAACTGTTGAAATTTATTCAGTGATCAATATGAAGTTGCGAGTCAAGCTCTTGTTTCAGTCATACTCTTCCCGGGTAGTTAGCCTGTTACGCTTAGACTCTCAGTCTCCGGGTAGCCGTTGCCACTGCGTGTGTGAGACCTTTGTCTCGTATACGCGTATGGGTTTAGGTGTGACAGATGCACCTGAGGCTTTCATGAGTTAACGCGTGTTCTACTCGAGAAGAGTAGTGAACTTAAGAGAAGACAAAAGTGAGAGTAGTCGCTGCTGCAACAAGAAAGAGACTGCGCGATTGTGCAAGAGTTTGCTACCCTACGGCGAGTAGAGTGCGCGTTGTGCGCAAGAGTTTGCTGCCCTCCGGTGAGTAGAGCGCGTGTTGCGTGCAAACGGAAAATAAGCCAAAAAATAATTTAGAAAAGTGACTTAGTTTGATTCATGGATGATTGTTGACGAAGCCATGACGGTCGTTGATGAAGCCGTAACAGTTGTTGACGAAGTCGACTAGTCGGAGGCAATTCTGACTAGTTGTCGATGATGCGAAGTTTGCCCCGACTAATTGTTTAGTCGAGACGAGGAGTTGGAGTAGTCCGCCCTCGACTAGCCTTGTAGTCAAGACGAGTAGTAGAAGTAGTCATCAGCAAGCGTCGCGATATGGTCGGAGTAGTCGTCGGCGAGCCGCCTGTGGTAGTTGGCGAGTGCCACGACGTACTCGGAGAAGTCGTCGATGAGCGTCATGACGAAGTAGTCGTCAGTGTGTTGCCGAGCAAAGTAGTCGAGGAGAGTAGTCGAAGTCGTTGCCGAGCCACCCGTAGTCGTTGGCGAGCTCGCAACGTAGTTGAAGTCGTCGACGAGCTACCCGTAGTCGACGGAGTCGTCGGCAAGCCGAACGTGGTTGTCGGCGTGCCCACGACATAGTCGAAGAAATCATTAGCGAGCCGCCCGTAGTCGTCGATGAGCTCGCGATGTAGTTGGACTTTCGAGTTGTAGTCGAACTCAGAGTCGCTGTCAGACTTCGAGTCGGAGTTGAAGCTGGAGTCGCCGTCGGACTCCGCGTTGCAGTCGAACTTTGAGTTGTCGTCGGACTCGGAGTTGTAGCCAGACCCGGAGTCGCCGTCGGACTCCGAGGTGTAGTCGGACCCGTAGCTGCCGTCGGAGTTCGAGTTTGAATCGCAGTCGAACCTGAAGTCGCCGTCGGAGTATGAGTTTGCAGTCAAACCTTGATCCGAGGTTTAATTTGTCGATTTTCTCGATGAGATTTTTTGCTTCTTGTGGAAGAGAGTTCCTGTCGAGGCGCTTCTTCTCCTAGTTGTTGATGATGCAGCATTGGAAGGATCCAGTGCCATCGGTGATGCAAAGTCAGGAGTTGAAGACGAAGGTTGCTCCCGCTTTGGAAGCGAACGCCGGCTTGAAGATGAGGTCCTTCAAGCTTGCCCGATGATCTTGACGATCTGCCCCACGGTGGGCACCAATGTCGGTGTTTTATACCGGCCATCTACCAAGGGGTACCCGAGGTAGCAGAATGTGTAGTGAGGGATCGCCGGACCTGAAACTTGAAGGTAAAAGCGAGGACACAAGACACGGATTTAGACAGGTTTGGGCCGCCGGAGTAGCGTAATACCCTACGTCCTGTTTAGGGGTGTTTGTATACTGCGCCCTGCGCTTGGGTGTTGAGGTGTGACCTGCCGAGCTAGGTACCCCTGTGCTATCCTTTATATACTCCAGGGGGCAGAGTACTAGTCGGATTACAAGGAGGACTCCTAGGAGGATTACACGGGATGAGTCCTAGTAGGATTACAGGGGAATCCTAGTAGGAGTCCGACTTTGTCCTTCCTTGCGGGTACTGGGGATGTATCCCCGACAGGTACACGGTCAAAGATTTAAAAAGAATCAGTCTGGCCTTCTGCACTCATCGGATATAATTAGAAGATCAATATAAGCTAGTTGTGGAGGGACAGAGAAGACTAAGCCATGCCATGCGCGACGTAGTAAAGAAGGAGGTGATCAAATTGCTTAATGCTGGAATAATCTATCCAGTACCGCACAGTGAATGGGTAAGCCCAGTGCATTGCTTACCAAAGAAAGGAGGACTTACTATTGTGACAAATGAAAAGAATGAGTTGATCCCCCAGAGGGCAGTGATAGGGTGGAGGATGTGCATTGACTACCGGAAGCTGAACAAGGCAACTAGGAAGGATCGCTTCCCCTTGCCTTTCATTGATGAAATGCTCGAAAGGTTAATAAAGCACTCTCACTTTTGCTATCTTGATAGATATTCCGGGTTCTTTCAAGATTCCTATACACCCGGATGACCAACATAAGACCACGTTCACTTGTCCATATGGAACTTTTGCTTATAGAAGAATGCCTTTTGGCTTATGCAATGTGCTCGCATCTTTTCAACGCTGCATGATGGCTATATTCTTGGATTTCATTGAAAATATTATGGAGGTATTCACGAACGATTTTTTTAATACATCGAACAAGCTTCGACAACTGCTTGGAAAATCTTGATAAACTTCTTAAACAATGTGGAGAAGTTGATCTAGTCCTGAACTGGGAGAAATGTCACTTTATGGTGAAGCAAGGAATAGTACTTGGGCATATCATCTCAGAAAGAGGGATAGAAGTTCATAAAGCAAAGATTGAAACTGTGGTAAAGCTACCTCTGCCTAGAGACATCAAGTCATTAAAAAGTTTTCTTGGACACACCAAATTTTACAGGAGATACATTAAGGACTTCTCAAAAATTACAAAGCCATTGATATAGCTCCTACAAAAGGATGTGAATTTTGAGTTTGATGAAGACTGCTTCTAGGCTTTCAAAACTTTAAAGCAATCACTTATCAGTGCACCCGTCATTCCACCTCTAGATTGGAATCTACCTTTCAAAATAATGTGCAATGCAAGTGATTATATTATTGGGGCAGTCCTTGGACAAATAAAAGAAGGGAAGGTACATGCAATTTACTATGCTAGCAAGACTTTAAATGAGGCTCAGATAAATTATGCAACTACATAGAAGGAATTGCTTGCGGTAGTGTTCGTTTTTGAAAAATTCAGATCTTATATTGAGAACTCTAAGGTGATTGTGTACACCGACCATGCTACAATTAAATATCTTTTATCCAAGAAAGATGCTAAACCACACCTGATTTGCTGGATATTGTTACTACAAGAATTTGATGTAGAGATCAAAGATAAAAAGGGATCAGAAAATGTGGTGGCTGACCACTTGTCGAGAATGTATCAACAAGATGATGGAAAAGAGCCTATTGAAAATCGAAAGAGACGATCATCTATACAGAATCTTCAACAAAGACAGATGGATGAATGACATTATCAGAGTAATAAAAAGAGCTCCCTTAAATCACTTGACTGGAATCAAAGGAGAAAAGTAATTGTTGAAAGCAAGAAATATTATTTGTTTGCACCTTATCTATATAGATATGGAGCGGATGAGGTATTGAGAAGATGCATTCCAAGAGAAGAAAGGGAAGCGATGCTTAGAAAGTGTCATTCATCAGAATATGGAGGACATTATGGACACTTCAGAACTCAAGCAAAAGTTTGGGCAAGCGGATTTTATTGGCCAGAAATGCATGAAATGCAAAGAGATTTGTTACTACTTGTCCTGATTGTTAAAGAACAGGAAATATTTCAGCTAGAAATTCTATGCCATTGAACTACAATTTGCAAGTAGATTTATTTGACGTTTGGGGTGTAGATTTCATGGGAACATTCTTAAACTCACATGGATTTGAGCACATCTTGGTCATGGTTGATTACGTGTCTAAATGGGTAGAAGCTATATATATTCCATGTCGGAAGGTGTCAACAGAAGAATCAATTCATATGATCAAGACTATAATATTTCCTAGATATGGAGTGCCAAGGATTTTGATTAGCGATGGAGGATTGCATTTCACAGGAAAAGATTTTGGCAAATGTCTATTAAAATTGGGAATCGAACATAGAGTATCTACAGCGTATAATCCTCAAACAAATGGAGAAGAAGACGGTAACTAAAGGAGGGAAGGATTGGTCAAAGAAGCTAGATGGAGCATCATGGGCATACAGAATGGCTCATAAAACACCTATAGGTATGACCCCGTATCAATTCGTCTATGGAAAAACATGCCACCTTCCCGTCAAACTCAAACATAAGGCTTATAAGGCTATAAAGGAGATGAATCTTAATGTTGATGCAGCGAGAGTAAAAAGAAGGATTCAAATTAGTGAATTGGAAGAAATGAGGCTTGAAGTTTGGAAATGTGTGGATCCTTAGCCAAGACTTCAAGAGTATATAATGGAGGCCAATTGGAGGTCGAATTTCGCATCTATACAAGCAATTCATATCCACCAAAATGAGAAAAAAAAAGTGCAACAGAGGCGACCAGGAGCTCAGGAGATGAGAGGGGGGAGCCGGCAGCTAAGGGAGAGGCCAGGCCGATCACCCTGACCTCCCCAGGCCGATCGGCCCAGCCCCCTATTAATGGTCATTAAGTACCAAATATGATTGTCAATATACCCAAGAATAAAGGAGGATTGGCGTTTCCTACACGCATATTTGGTTTCAAATAATGTAGTTCCACTTGTTCTTGGAGATTATGTGATTGTAGGTGAATTAGCACAAAAGGATGGAGAAAGCACCCTCTATGGATCCAAGAAACACGCTTCTGACCAATGGGAGGTTGCCACGTGTGCATTCCATGGATTGAAGGGCCCACAAAGTACCACAACCGCCTCAATCCATCGGATAACACACACAACCACCATTGGGACCCACCAGGCAGTCACCTAGAGAAAGGCCATTGCGAGCCGGGCCCATAGGGGGTCGGCTGAACCAGGGGTCCACCCGAACCGCTCTTGTCCCCCCCTTATCTCCAGCCTCCACATGGTGACAGTTTACGTCGGTTATGGGATATTCCTCGAAGATTCCCTCACAAAACCACCTCTTGGAGCCTATAAATATGAGGGAAGGGGTGTTGGTGTTTTATACCTGGCAACCTACCGAGAGGTATCCCGAGGTAGTAGATTGGTTGGTGGGGGATCGCCGGACCTAGAACTTAATGGTAAAAGCGAGGACACAAGACACAGATTTATACAGGTTCAGGCCGCTAGAGTAGCGTAATACCCTACGTCCTGTTTGGAGTGTTGTATATTGCACCCTGTGCTTGGGTGTTGTTTGGTGTTGAGGATTTGGTCCTCTATTGTGGTTCTATCAGGTCTTCGCCTACCGATATAGGGACCCCTGCCCTCCTTTATATACTCCAGGGGGTGGGATTACTAGTCGGTTAAAAGGTAGGAGTCCTAGTAAGATTACAGAGGAATCCTAGTAGGAGTCTGTCTTCTTCGTTCCTTGCGGGTACTGGGGATCTATCCCCAACAAGCACCGGATCGCTTTGTAGTCAAGTGCAGCAATCCTCGAGTACTTTTCAGATCCTTGCCAAGTAGTTCTAGTTCTCTTCAAGTACTTTATCCGGCTGAATCCTCAAAGTGCTACAAGGATGCCAGAGGCTATGATGTGCTCAAGCCCTTAATCATCTTGATTTTGTAATCTTCTTCTTTGGAATGTGATTGGAGGGCAACAAAAATCGCACTCCATATGGAGTATCCCCCAAGCCTTAGGTTGAATCGAAGAATCAGGCTGAGGGTCAATAAAATCTTGAATCTTCTTCTTTCATCATGAAAAAATCAACTGTTGGATGTAGCTTATCAGCCCCCGAGCCTTGAAATGATTAAATAATCAATCCGAGGATCTTTAGTCTTCATGCAAGTCATCATCCAAGTAGTTTTGCGGCGTCCAGCCCCCGAGATTTTAATCCAGGTGAGCCGTAGGAGCCACATCAAGTAGTTATTTGGTGCTTAGCCCTCGAGCTTGGAAGCTAGCTTAGCCATTGGAAATATTTCGAGAGCTAGCGAAGCCACTGGAGGTACGCTGAGCATCCTGGAAAGTCATCGTTGAGGCTTGACCTGCAAAAATAGATGCATACATTATGTAGCATATTTATAGAATTTTGAAGATACTACCAAAATTTATTCAATTTTGAATGTAAATGTTGTGTGTCATGCTCTTGTTTCGGCCATATTTTTCCCAAGTAGTTAGTCTGTTATGTTTAGGCTCTCAGTCAATGTTTAGCTATTGCCACTACGTGTGAGATCTTTGTCTCATGTATGCGTACTGGCACTGCTGCTACGCGTCTAAGATTTTTTTTCTCGTGTACGCGTCCTAGCGTTTAGGCATGATAGAAGATCCGAGGCTTTCATGGATTGAGGCGTGTTCTGCTCGAGGAGATTAGTGACTGCTAAGAGGAGACAACAAAAATAAGTAGTCGGCATTGCGACAAAAAGAGAGCGCGATTGTGCGTAAAATAGTCATTGAGACTTTTCTGCCTTTTGGTGAGGAGAGCGCGTGTTGCCGCGCAGAGGATTTGTGCCTCCTTAGGGTGTAGCCGTTGTGAGCCTCCAGCACTCAGTGCACCAAAACCGTGTTGTAGCCTCTGAAATTCGATGTACCAAGCCTGTTGGTGGAGCTTCCGAAACTCAGTGCACAAAACCCGTGGCTATAGCCTCCATAATTCAGTGTACCAAGCTCGTGACTGTCGGTTAACATGCCCCAAGAATAATTGGCAAAGTGTAGCTCTGGAGGGTAATTTCTTTTGAGAGGCGTACACAAAAAAAGTACTCAGTGTGTTGCCTTGCATGCGGAAAGCAAGCCGGAAAAATTATATGAAATAATTGAAAAAGTGACTTAGCTTGATTCATGGACGATTGTCAATGAAGCCACGATAGTTGTTGGTGAAGCTCACTAGTCGAAGTCGATTCCAACTAGTTGTTGATCACGTGAAAACCACCCTCGACTAGTTTGTAGTCGAGACAAGAAGTTTTAGGTAGTCGCTATTGTGTCGCCGAGCGTTCTGGTGAAGCCAGTGCAGTCATGCATGCTAAAGTCCCACGTGCATTTCTTAAGTACGCAGATCTCCTATGGCCTTCCTGGTACTGAAACTCCAAAAAGTAGCCTTGCACGAAGAGTACTCAAGCTGATAGTTTTCTCAATCCGTGCATGAGCAGTAGATGGAATATTGATTGGCCTTCATTGCTTCAATATAGGATTCGGCAACTCGAGGCAATTAGCTTAAGATGCATCGTCGGTGACTTCGACTTGGAGATGGAAAAATAATTCTGTTGGTATTTTTTCTTCTTACGGGCGTGGAGCAGTAGCGGATCATCAGCCTTGAGCGACGCACGGAGCCACGAAGGATGATCAGCTATAGTAGTGTGACCAGTCCTACAACTTTTTGCAGGCAGACGAGCCAACAACCGATTGATATCCCGCAAGCTTCTCGTATCCGCTTCGAATTGAAACTCGGCGACTTGGTTCTCGTCGAGTAGATTGATTTTGAAGATGAGGTTCTTCAAGCTCACCCGATGATCTCGATGATCACCCCTACTTGGCACACCAGATATCGGTGTTTTATACCCGGCAACCTACCGAGGGGTATCCCGAGGTAGTAGATTGGTTGGTGGGGGATCACCGGACCTGAAACTTGATGGTAAAAGCGAGGACACAAGATACAGATTTATACAGGTTCAGGCCACCAGAGTAGCGTAATACCCGGAGAAAGGCGGTTGTGAGGCGAGCCCACTGGGGTTCGGCCGAACCGCCCTTGTCCTCCCTCGTCTCCAGCCTCCATGTGGCGACGGTTTACGTCGATTATGGGATATTCCCTGAAGATTCCCTCACAGAACCGCCTCTTGGAGGCTATAAATATTAGGGAAGGGGCTCCATTCTAGGACACACACCACTAGTGAATCACTCTTTCCCTCTTAGTTTCCAAGTTAGTGGAGTCAGGCTAAAGTAGCTCTCCTTAAGGTTCCAAGTCTCCTTAGAGTCTAGGGTATGACTCTTGTATCTTTTATTCGTAGGTTGACTTTATTCTATTCAAAGTATTCATCTTCTTTATATAGTGTTGTGCTTGGTTCTTATATGCATGAGTTAGATGTATACCCTTGCTATGTTGATATGCTAGGCTTATACGCTCGTATGCTAGTCGTATACCGTTGCTATCGTAGTATATACTTGTATACTCTCATATATGCCTTGAGACCATGCTTCAGCACATACTATGTGTGCATATATTCCTTGTATAGCTTAGTTTATCTATGGTATGATATCGGCTCAATGGCCATGCCTGTGGCGGCTTCAGCCCTTGTCACAATAGCTCGGGTCGGCTGGAGTGTTGTTAACAATGCAAGCATGGTGCTTGAATTTCTTAGCTTCATTGGATATGAGTTTTCCCCACGGGTTGCTAAGGGTAGACGGCAGGTGGTGACAGCTCTATCCATCCTTCGTAATCTCCCACGTTCGGGTACACTGTACGAGTTCGGAAATTAGCAGTAACTTTACTGGGCGGAACCAGTATGGGTACTGTCTCCCCGTGTATGCCTGGGTGCATAGGCCTGAGTTCTATACAATGTGTATGTATGTTATGCTTGTATGATCTGTGTAGTATATAGGAAGTACATATGAACCTAGAGCTAACTCTTAGTCTTTCTCCCTAGCTTAGTTATCTTGAGATGATTCCTGTGTGTGTCACACTACTCCTCTATCATTATCTTAGCCCTGCCTTGTGTTTTGTCTCTATCCATCTATGGTATACTCATATGCATAGTAAACTCTTTTGACCTACCCACCTTCCTTTGGTAAATACGATACCCTTAGGAATACTCTTGGGTGAAATGCTACAACGGTATATCCCTGCGCTTGCGGATTTATTCGTGATCGTTAAATATACCAACACTCTACTCCGGTCATGTACCTCTACGGATGTTGGCTTCCTATTGAGTTAAGTAAGTGAGTATTCATGATTCCTTCTTTGATTTGGTACTTATCTGTAAGTGAGATCAATTCTCTTACTTGCGGTTCGTCGCTCCTATTTATACGGAGTGTTGTATATCTGCTACGGGTCTACAGACGTAGTTGGGCTGCAGTAGTAATCAGTAGCATAGATGTGGTGTCTAGGCTAAGGATTATCCTTCGTTTGCCTTATGTCCCATGGGCCGCAGAGGTAGGCCGTTTGCCTTATGTCCCACGGGCCGCAGAGGTAGGCCGTAGGTGGTGACAGCCCTATTAATCCTTCGTAATCCTCCATGTTCGGATATAGCGTAGAGCTGTTGGCCAAAGGCACCTGACTTATTTAGGGTAAGCCGATACCCGAAGCGAGTACCTTGACTCGAGAGATCGGCCTTTAACTTATCTAGTGCTATCCATGGAATCCTCTCTACCCTTCGTCTACCTTTGGTTGGTTGTCCTTGGATACTAGAGTCGTAGGTATACACACATGTTCCCTTGGATTCGATACCCTTGGAATACTCTGAGGTGAAAGTTACAATGGTATCTGTGCGCTTGCGGATTTATTCGCAGTCGTTAAAATACCCAACAATCAACAAATTAAAGTTCATTATATCCCAATAGGGAAGACTATATATGTAGCATCATCTCCCTTGAAAATCACATTAAATACCTCCACAAGTGGAATAGTTGTATTTATCAAACCCCCCGCCCCCAAATAACTTAAACCCCATTGCAAAATCTCCCTAATGAAATGCTTGGCGCAATATAATAACGTGCTACCACCGTTGACAAGAGGGATCGAGGGAATGTTTAACCGCACATCAGAGCACACCAGGGCGGAGCTAGAGCTGTTTACTGTCAACTTTCAGTAATCTAGTGGAAATCACTGTTGTTAGTGGTCAATGACTCCTATCACGCATTCCTATTGGGGAGAAGACCCAAGTCATCCTTTTTTTGACCCGTCAATCAAACTGACCAAGAAGTCTGACTGATGACCATGTTGGGGACTTATCATGAACTGCAAGAAGTAATTATCCTACTTGTACAAGATAGTACTCGGATTGACTTTGGAGGCTTTGTGCGGCTTCACTCTGTTTCCGGTACGTCGACAACATCTCAACTTTCAACAAAGCCGTCCAGCCTCCAAAGTACTCGACACTGCAAGACTTTACATCTTTCCCAACAGTTTCTTTTATAAGTGCCCTACAGTGTAGTATCCATTAGTATTTTTCTCTCCAATGGCCAACAGTTTTCCAAGTATAATTGCTAACTTTCCCTACAGTTTTGCAAATTGCCAACAACATAATTTCCCACAACGTCATTGCCCATAGTTTTCTGATTAGTTAATCCATTATACTAAAACTGTTGGCCATTTGGGAATAAAAACTTTTGGGAAAAATAAATAACCTTGTACTGCGACGGGTCAAAGTGTGGTTCGCGTGACATTATATTGGTCTGAGCATGCATCAACACGAGTTAGGTAGTTATTCCATCTGTTTCAAAACGTAGGTCATGTTTTGACTTTTCTATATATAAAGATTTTACTATGTATAATGGTACTGTGCCCGGGAGTAACACATTTTCTATGCAAGTGAAATCAGGGCTTCGTTACCAGCTGCAGCCTGCAATATGCCCACAACGCACACTGAACTTCAGCATGTGAATTAAGAATTTTAATGTGGCAAAATGAGTGATCTATAACGAACATTTTTTTTCTTGAGATATTACTTTGGTATACATCACTCATTTTGCCACATTTCAAAAATGCATGGCAACATAAATTTTGGATAAAAATAATCGGTGCCCCTTATATAGATGACTTGAACAATGAGGTCACCTTATTTACTTTGAAGTTGTACCTATATCGTCATATATGGTTTTTTAATTTAGCATTTACTACTCGTCAACGCCACCGTGTGTGTTTCCCCTGTATCATGAGTTCATGACCGCGTCTTGTTCTCGCCTAACCAAAACTGCCAACTTTTCACAGTTTTTCTGCGTGAGGCTGCAGCTGTCCATCCATATAGCTATCTACTGTCTTTCCTCAGTCACATCTTGTACATCTCACCTCAAAAATGGCCGACGAGTGGGGAGTTTAACTATAAAAATAATCCCACCACTAAATCTATTCATTGTATTAGTATCTTGTGGCTTGATTTATAGTTTATAGTTTTAAGGTTAAACGGGATAGATAGTTTATATCGGATACATTTTTTTTTCCTCTCCTTTTCTTTTAGCCGTGGCCTTTCCCATTTCTGGACCCAAGCGGCCGCTGGCTGTGGGCCGGGCTGTGGCATCTTGTGCATGCACGCATTGGCCCACGAGTACGCACTCGAGTCTCGTCGCTCGATCGCCATCGCTGGCTTTGTTGTCGTCTGCTTTGCTTGCTCAGCCTAGCTTCATTCCCCGTGCGTTCGTTACGATTTACGAATACGCTTTCTGGGATTCCGCGACACACGTAAAGCTATAGCTACCAAGCATCGATTGCCCCACGCAACGTACTGTACCCAGGTGAGGAGGTGAGTCGCGCGGAAATAATGCATGTGCACCGGTGACCGGCCGGCCGGCCGGCGGCCACGAGGCCAGCGCGCGGTTAGCTTGCTTGCCAGGCGTGGCCGGCCGGCGGCCGCGCGCTTAATGGTCAGCTCGTCGCAATGGCCGACGCGCGGTTGGGTGCGCGAGCGACTAGTGGCAGCCGACAAGCAACAGCGGACCGGTCGGCGGGTGAGAAGCTAAAGTGGCCGGCCGTCACGTACGTGGAGATCGACGGAAGGAATCGATGTCTCACTAGGCGCTAGCTTTCTATTTGACGCCTGTCGTCACACGGCGAAGAAATTTCAGCGCTCGGTCGTATCGATTATGCCTTGTGATTCTGGAACTCTTGTCGCAATATATACACTGGAGGAACGTACAGACCGTTCGTGCATCCAATCAGTGAGTGATCTGCAAGATAGTGCCTCGAGAATCGGATTCCAAATGCGCGTGTCAAAAATCAAAATATGCGCATCGACATCATTTGGCGTTTGCAAATAAGACAAGCAGCTACTCCCTCCGTCCCAAATTACTAGGGAGTACAAATTTAGTAGATTTACTAAGGTCTCTGTTCGTTTTCTTTGGATTGGTTCCAGTCCAGGAACCATTCCTGATCAGGATCAAGTGGATCCCCTTCCTTCACTCGATCCTGGTCCGTTTCAAATCCTACCTAGGAACCATTCCAGACCATAGAAAATTGTCTTCAACTAGACAATCCAATCACATATACAATATTTAAAGAGTACCAGAACAAGACTACCTGATTATGGTACTCAAAAAAAAAATTCAGTTCAATATTCAACCAAATCACAGATTCACCAACGCAATGATTTCAGTTAAAAAATTTAAATAAATTTTGAACATGAGCAATGATCAAGGATCATCAAATAGTATATTGAAAAGGAAAAAGAGAAAATCCCCATACTACTATAGACTATAATTTCTGCTAAAGAACACATGCTAGAGAGTACAGAGCACTCCAGCTGAAGCCACAGATTTCAGAGATTCCATTTGATCACCAAGAGCTTCTGAATTCAGATTATTCCCTGCCCTATCTGAGCTTCTGTACCCATGCACTCGAGCTCACCAAACTTGAGACATCACCTTTCCGCAACACTTTCCATCCCTGCAAATACCAGTAATAGCTGGTTAGAGAGAATAAACTAGCTTGATTATTGAAGGTCAACATAACAACCACTGTGAACTTGTTCATCCAGATACAGCAAAATATGAAAATGTTTCCTAATAGCATATGTTTGTGCAAAAGAAAAAAGGAACAATGATTTGACTCATATCACAACCCATGTAGGTACACCAAAAACACGTTGCTGCTGTGTCTCATGAAAGGACAGTAACACGAAGATCTAAGTTGTGTTAAACAAAAACCCAACACAAGAGGACGGACAATCCTCTTTGTATGGTGGCTGACAATACCAAAGTGCGACACATACAATAACCGACTAGTACTGATATTTCTGGATACAGATATAGATGGCAATATTCGACATCGATAGGTAGATAGCATGGCTACAGACCAGAGCAGGTTACTGATATCAGTCTTGAGCAAATTAATTTTGAACAAATAATGGTAGGAAACAAATAATGGCATGTGAGAAAATATAAACAAACTGAAGGCATGTGCTTATCTCATCTCACCTGCTAGGCCATCTCATTCCTGAGCCAAATCAAAGCGGATTCTTCATCTTCTTCACTTGCACAAATGAAAGTCTCTCTGTTTTCTTTGTTCTTAGTGAAGACTGCATAAGTTTTAGCCTTTTCCTATTTGGTAACTTCCATTGTGTTGATGATTGATATGCACCTTTTGATGGAGAATTCATCACTTTTAGCAGTCTTCTTATCTCTTATCTCATTTTCTCTTGCCTCATTTTCTCTTGCTAGCTGTTTAGCTTCATCTTCTGCTTGCTTTGTCCTTGTTTCAAGGAACCTCTCCATCATGGCTTCAATTTTTGCACTCTTTCTAGGCCTTTGTCCTTCCTTTTCTGGTTTCTTTCTTGATGCAGCCATTCTTCGTTGTCCACTTCTTGCCTCCTCTTCATCTCTTGCATCTTTTTCTTCATCGTCTTCATCACGTGTCTCATGAATTTCCTATAGGGCTTCTTCCTCAGCTTGTGCGCCATCTTCTACATCATCAATTTGGTGAAGGGGCTCTTCCACACGTTGTGACTCAATAGAAGTGAAATTGTATGTCCCTTCAGCCAGATGGCCTACATTTGGCACAATGCATTTAGAGAAATAGGATAAGCACCTATTTTACATCATAGAGATCTGACTGGGAAAGAGGTTACTATAAAGAACTTACCATCATAGAGTTCTCCCAAAGCATCAAAGAGTGGAAAGCTTGCCTTGTTATTTTGAAACTTCTTGATTTTGGGGAAAGTCTGCATATTTGAAGAAAACAATGATCAAATACAAAATTATCACTATGAGGTTATCCATAGAATTACTTCAAAAAATTAACTTACCACCATGAGGTTCTCCCACATTGCTGCTGATCCTTCAACCATATTTCTTTGTTCATTCCATTTTGACCCACTTTGCATTCTTGCCGCTTTGAGCATTTTGTAGTACCTCTTAAGCTGACATTCTTTATCTTGAATTTGTGCCCTTGTGTACGAGACAGACTTGTTTCTCCGATGAAACTCCTTCACCATCTTGTTACACCCTTCAATGTTCCAACCGTTGTCACTTCTATAGCCACTATCTTTATACTCATGCAGAATTTCAACAAGTGATTTATCAAAAGTTGGGTTCCAGTCCGCTCTTTGTTTTCCTACATAAACAATGATCAAGCATTAGTAATAGAAATTTCATAGAATCAATAATACAAAATTGACAAGAAAGCATGAAGAAACATTAAACACTATACCTTGTGGTGAACCTCCACTCCTCTTTGCCCCACTGCATTTAGGAGAAGGGTACTTTTTGGTAGCACTTGTTGTAGGTAGGAACCTACTCAACTTTGGTGACCCCCTTGCAATCACATTGAGCTTTGCGGAGCTTTTTCCAACCATCGCTTGTCAAAGAAAAAACTTATTCATGATACAAGCTTATTAACTTATTCATCAACTTATTCATGATACAAGCTTATTAATTCATGAAGACTAATTTACATGTTGGTATTGAACCCACATTTCTTGGGCGATGGTATCTCTCAAAGCATTGCCTTGTGCAGTGCCCGAGTCATTGATTTGATCACCATTGGGTAGAGAAACAAAGTGTGTTGGATTGATATTATCCGGTTGATGATCCAACCATTCCTCATCTCCATGAAGTAATCGGATTAGATTGTGGAAGATGGCTGCAGCTACTAGTATTTTCACTTGATTTTCCAATGTATGGAATGTGGAAACTTTGAGAATGGGGAAGCGCTTCTTAAGCACTCCCAAAGTCCTTTCAACATGGTTCCTCAGTAGTGCGTGACGGTGGTTGAAGAGCTCCTTTGAGTTTTGTGGTCTTTGATGTCCAGCTCCAAATTCTTTCAAATGGTATCGAACCCCTCAATATGGAGCGAGAAAAGATGGAGTATTTGCATACCCTCCATCAGCCAGATAGAATTTGCCTGGAGGTACCTAGAAGCCCTTGCTCATAGCCGATCTTAGCACTCTGGAATCTATAATTGATCCCTCCCATCCACTAGAAATAAAAGTGATGTTGAGATCGAAATTACATGCCACCATCACATTTATGCTTAGTGTGCCCTTCCTATTCCTAAAAGGAGAATTCTTCTTAGGGGATATGGAAACGGGGATATGAGTTCCATCAATAGCACCAAGACAATTCTTGAAGAATGGATAGAATCTAGGATTATCTTGGATGTTCGGATGCACTTGATTAGGATCGGGAGACTGGAGGAAACGACGAGAAAGTGTGGGAATGAATTTCTTGAAGAAGTGGTTGATGTGACGATGAAAGGTGTCGTTGCTGTGCCCAAAGGTCACTGCAAGATCCTCATATGAGGTGTTGCGACTTAACATGTATAGGAAGAAACCCAACTTCTCCTCTATCATAATCCTTGTATCAACAACGATCCTTTTCCTTCTAAGATAAGTCGCCAACTCTTTGAAGATGTGAGGTTCCATCCTAAATGTAACTTGACAGTTCTTGATATGTCCCTCAAGGAGTCGACGAACCTTAACCTCTCCTGTTTCTTCTGATGTATGACGTTTCTTCTTTACTCCCCCTTCTCTAGCAGAACCCATCAAATATAAGGCAGGGAATAGAAACATCATCATGTCATCATCTTCTTCCTCCCTCCTCTTTCTAATACGATCTCTCAATGAGATATTCATTGCAGAACTAAAACATATAAATTTATAGTCAAATAGAAGCTAAATAGATAAAATGGAAGGCTAAACATGTTTCTAAATAGGTTTCTGTACCTATGGGATTCTGTACCTATTTTAAATAGAAAAAAAAGAAAGACTTAAACATAGACATAATTCTATACCTATTGGAGTTGGTACCGAATCCCAAGAAGGTGGAGGTTCACCTTCCCCAACTCTTAATGGTGCTAGTGGGATCTACAAGTAACAAGAAAAAGCATTAAGTTATTTTGTAAAACAGTGCACTAATACTAGTACATCAGCAAGTAGCTGTGGCAAAAAGAATTGAAAATCTAAAGCTTGAACTGCTTGACTGGAAGGGAGAATACAATCTAAAGCTTGGACACCCATGAAAATCTTGGATACAAATTAGATTGCAAATGGTACATTGTTTAAGCTAAAATATGTCATGGCGATAGACCCTGGGTCTATACTAACTTCAGTTTCTATTGGACTGCATGTTGTCATACAACAATATCAGCTGTTTGTGGCAAAGCCATTCTTCAATCTGAAATACAATGCATTATCCTCTGGTTACATATTTCTGTAACTCAAGGATTGCAATATAAAAGAGGAGCATGCATTTGATGAAAAACCAGCCACACAAATCTTAGAACAATTGAACATGTCTACTGGCACTAGCGGACCAATTCCAAAGCATCCAGAGCATCCCTGGCAATATAGAAAGCACCGAAGGAAAGCATACAAATTATGATTCTGAATGGCTATCAATCCATAATAATTTTTCAAATAATAACATATGTTGATACAGGGCCGAGACTATTTTTTAACAATACTGTCAAGCACATAACTGAAAAGCGCACAACACGACAACCACTGATTAATCAAGATAACCCGGCTCTTAGTTTACTCATTATGAATCACATCCTGTTGGGGGGAAATATTAACGACCTCTCGAAGCCCATGGAAACAACAAGGCCCAGACCCACCTAAGGTAACAAAGACTCCCATCGGCCCAACATGGGGAGCGAGAATCACATTCTGCCTCGCCCGACCCCGTATGCCGGGTTCAGGCACCCCCAACCCGCGGAAGAGCAAGCTCCGCCTCGCCCGACCGCGGGTCTGGGGTCGGGAGCGCCCGACCCCCCGCCGCAGGTCTCCGCCTCGCCCGACCCCAGGCGTAGGTGGTCGAGCTGACCCGGGCCCGCCAGACAAGTATCCGCCTCGGGCGTGGATCTCGTGGGTCCCCCTGTCGATCTCACCATAAATGCGCCGCAAGTCTGTCAGGAAGAAGGAGGCCCGCGCCCCTCACGCAACCTGCTGCAAGTACCCATGCGCGGCCGCACAGTACAAGCTACAGTAGTTGCGGCCTCCTCCTATTTGCCGCAGGGCACTCATGGCCTGCGCTGCCCGGAGCAGGGGGAAACCTCGCCTGTTCTCGCGTCCCGCGCGCCCGACGGCAAGGATGCGATGTCCGCTCTCCGCGAGCCATCAGCAGGATGGCGGGATCTGCCGCCTCCCCCAACGGACACAAGGGTTACGACGAAATGCCATCATCACGCCCGGCGGCTACAGTCGCCGAGGAAGCCATCGACAGGACGCGACGGCAGCCACCCTCCTCCGGCAAACGCGCCGGCCGAAGTCGAAGGCCGGCGAGGACGCCCGTGACCTGGGAACTTGTTTCCCCCATTTCGTGTTGTATTTTACCTAGCTATGTTTATCTCTTTACTCCTGCCCACACCCAGGTCTCGCCTGTAACCTCGGCGGTCTCCTTGCGCTATAAAAGGAGAATCGGGGGCCTGAGACAAGGGGGGAGGCTCCTCAGACAAACCCATAGCACAACAGGCACTCCCAAGCGAACAGAACACTCAGATCCCATCTTGAGGATCAGCGCACGCCCAAGAGACTTGGGATCAGCTCCCTCTCTCGCACTCCTGTTACCCCTACTACAAAACCCCGCGTGGGCAACACGAGCAGCTCCTGACACTTTACGTAGGGTATTCCTTTGCCCGAACCAGTATAAACCCCGTGTCTCCCACGCCACCATCTGAAGTCTTACGCGCATAAAAGAAATTTACTAGTCTAAGTCTTGACCCGCTAATCTTGACGACGACAGTTGGCGCGCCAGGTAGGGGACCTTTGCGTGTACAACACCGGCTTGGGATGGCCAACCACGACGCCAGCTTCGCCCCGGGCTCCCTGATCCGCGTCGGGAGTCTAGACTTCCTCACCACCGGGAAGGGGATCGAGCTGATCCCTCTCCTCATCTTGCCCGCTCGTCCCACCATTCCCGGCTCCGCCGCCGGGATAACGGCGAGCAGCCAGGCACGAGCCGGAGGGCTTCCCTCAAAGGGGCGGCTCTTCGGGCTGCGAAATGCCGGGACGACCTACGGTCGTCTCTTGGCGCGGTCCATGACCGCGTCGCCCACGAGCGAGCTCGTGGGCGTCGTGAGGACAATTTCCGACGCCGGCTCCAACAGCGGAAGCCACCACCCCTCACGCGAGTGCCTCATGATCGATGTGCACTCCGAGGGGTCCAATGATGACGGCGCCGAGGGGAGGTAGAGGACTCCCCCACCGCGCGCCACGGCTACGATCAGAGCTATCGCCAAGGTCCCGGTGCGACCCCAACAGCCGAAGGCGCGCGCAGCACCCCGCCAGGAGGTCGAGCGCATCCGCAACAAAGGCGGTGCACTACGACGAGCGCGCGACGTCCAGCAGCGCATCTGCGCGGACGAGGAGCGTCCTCAGCTCTTCGCTCGCGCCAGCCAGAACATCGCCGCTGCGGCGGCCCTACTCCGATGACTCCCCGAGACGGCGATGCCCGAGGAGCATCAGGCGCGCCAAGAGGTGCACAACCTACTCGAGTGTGCCGCCGTCCAGCAGGCGGAAAGCTCCGCGTCCCGGCGACGTGGGCAGAACGCCAGCAGGGCAGCACCCACCGTACCCCCGGAAAGGCAGGGGGAGTCTGTTCATCAACCCCCACCTAGGGCGAACCAGGCCACGCCCGCTTGACGGACACCGCCACCCACAGGAGGCGGGGCTCAGTCCGTCCACCGGCGTATCGGTCCCGTTCGCGATGCCCGCGACACCCTGGACGCGCGGAGGCGCTCCCGCGCAGATAGGGAGGAGGGGGCGGATCGCGGCTACTACGTCCACCGCGGCGGCCGCTACGACAGCGGAGAAGACCGCAGCCCGAGCCCCGACCCGGCGGGGCCTCGGGCCTTCACCACGCGCATCCTGAACGCGCTATTTCCGTCGCGCTTCAGACAACCGACAAATGTGGCCAAATACTCAGGGGAGACAAACCCCGAGCTATGGCTTAGCGACTACCGACTTGCATGCCAGGCCGGTGGGGCGGACGATGACCTGTTCATCATCTGCAACCTACCACTCTTTCTGGCCGACTCAGCGCGAGCCTGGCTAGAACATATCCCTTCAGGTCGAATCCGCAGCTGGAATGACCTGAAGCAGATATTCGTGGGAAACTTCCAGGGCACGTACACGCGCCCTGGCAATTCCTGGGACCTCCGGAGCTGCCGCCAGGGGTCAGACGAGTCCCTCTGGGACTACATCCGACGCTTCTCCCGGAAGCACACCGAGCTCTCCAATGTCGCGGACGTCGACGTCATAGGAGCTTTCCTGGCAGGAACCTCCTGCCGGCCCCTCGTCCACGAGCTGGGGCATCGAGGCCCGCAGACCACGGGAGAACTCCTCGACATCGCCACCAGCTTCACCTTGGGCGAAGAGGCTGTCGGGGCGATTTTCGATCGCTCCAAGGGCAAAGCGAAGCGGGACGAGGATGCTGACGAAGGCACCTCCAACCGCCAATAGAAAAAGAAGAACAAGCAGCGGCGTGAGCCACCCCTCGTGGCCGCTCTTGAGCGCAAACGGGGACAGCCGCCTCCAGAAGGCACCCCCGGCTTCTTCGATAAGCTCCTTGAGGGACCATGCCCGAACCACGAGTTCCCCATAAAGCACGCCTACAAAGACTGCAACCTCATGAAGAGGTACTTTGTAGGCAACCCGGTGAAAGGCGACCGGAGACGGAAGCCCGACGAGGAAAAGAAGGGTGGCGAAGAAAAGGAAGACGGCTTCCCCAAGGTGTATGGCTGCTTCATGATCTTCGGCGGCCCGGCGGCATACGACTCCAAGCACCATCAGAAGTTGGAGCGCCGCGAAGTCTACGCGACCGAGCCTGCCACGCCAGCCTTCCTCGACTGGTCAGGATCCGCCATTACCTTCGACCGGTCCGACCACCCAGGGCGCGTCCTGCAGCCAGGACGCTACCCCCTCGTCGTCGACCCCATCGTCGGCACGACGCGCCTCACCAAGGTGCTCATAGACGGAGGCAGTGGCCTCAACATCCTCTACGCCGAGACCCTCGACGCCATGGGGATCGATCGTCCCCGCCTCCGCCCCAGCAAGGTGCCGTTCCACGGCGTCGTGCTGAGGAAACAGGCAATGCCTCTCGGGCAAATCGACTTGCCCGTCACCTTCGGGACCCCTTCCAACTACAGGAAGGAGGTCCTCACCTTCGAGTTGGTAGGTTTCCGTGGAACCTATCACGCAATCCTGGGACGGCCATGCTACGCCAAGTTCATTCGCCATCCCCAACTACACCTACCTCAAGCTCAAGGTGCCGGGGCCCAATAGGGTCATCACCGTCGGCACGTCTTTCCAGAAGGCGTACGAGTGCGATGTAGAGTGCTGCGAGTACGCCGCAGCCATCGCCTTCACGGAAGATTTGGCGGTCCAGCTCGCGGAAGGCGCCGAGGACCAGCCTGACTCCAAGCAGTCGGCCACCTCCTTCGAGGCCACCGAGGCCGTCAAGGAGGTGCTCCTCGACCCCAACAGCTCCGACAGCCGGACCGTGCGTATCGGCGCTACCCTATCACCCAAATAGGAAATCGCGCTCGTCGACTTCCTACGCGCGAACAGCGATGTTTTTGCGTGGAAACCCTCGGACATGCCCAGCATTCCGAGGGAAGTCGCCGAGCACTCCTTGAACATCAAGGCCGGCTCCAAGCAAGTGAAGCCAGGTTTGCGCCGCTTCGACGAGGAGAGGCGCAAGGCCATCGGGGAGGAGCTCCAGAAGCTTTTGACGGCCGGATTCATCAAGGTAGTTCACCACCCCGAGTGGCTAGCTAATCCTGTTCTCGTACGAAAAAAGAATGGGAAATGGAGGGTGTGTGTTGATTATACTGGTCTCAACAAAACGTGCCCAAAGGATCCGTTTCCTTTGCCGCGCATAGATCAGATAGTCGACTCAACCGCTGGGTGCGAAACCCTTAGCTTCCTCGACGCGTACTCTGGCTACCATCAGATCGCGATGAAAGAGTTCGACCAGCTCGCTACCTCTTTCATCACCCCCTTTGGCCCCTATTGCTACGTTAAGATGCCATTTGGCCTCAAAAACGCGGGGGCTACATTACAGCGATGCATGCTCAAGTGCTTCGGGGACCTCGTCGGGTGAACCGTTGAGGCTTACGTCGACGACATCGTGGTCAAATCCAAAAAGGGCGACCAGCTCGTCCCCAACCTCGAATTGGCCTTCGAAAGGTTGAGGGACAAGCATATTAAACTCAATCCCGAAAAGTACGTTTTCGGGGTCCGAGGGGCATGCTGCTAGGTTTTATCGTCTCCGTGCGCGGCATCGAAGCCAATCCAGAGAAGATAGCGACCATCAGCGACATGGGGCCGATCCAAAATATAAAAGGAGTCCAGTGCGTCACGGGATGCTTGGCGGCCCTGAGTTGCTTCATCTCGCGCCTCGGCGAGCGGGGGCTCCCTCTCTACCGACTCCTGAAGAAGACCGACCGCTTCGAGTGGACCGCCGAGGCCCAGGAGGCACTTGACCGGCTCAAGGATCTCCTGACGAAGGCCCCGATCCCAGTCCCGCCGACCGACGGCGAGCCCCTCCTGCTCTACATCGCAGCAACCACCTAGGTGGTTAGTGCGACCCTGGTGGTGGAGCGAGAAGAGGAGGGACACGCTCTCAAGGTGCAGCGCCCGGTGTATTTCGTCAGCGAGGTCTTGTCCGAGTCCAAGGCACACTACCCGCAGATCCAGAAGCTCATCTACGCCATCCTCATCACGAAGAGGAAGCTGCGCCACTACTTCACCTCCTACCCGGTAACGGTTGTTTCGTCGTTCCCTCTCGGCGAGGTAATCCGAAACCAAGACGCCACGGGACGGATCGCGAAGTGGGCGCTCGAGCTCATGGACCAGGGCATCACCTATGCCCCCTGCACTGCCATCAAGTCCCAGGTACTGGCCGATTTTGTAGCAGAGTGGACGAAGATCCAGACGCCACTGGCGCCGGAGAAGGAGGAGTACTGGACAATGTACTTCAACGGATCGTTGATGAGAGCCTGTGCCGGAGCGGGCCTCATCTTCGTCTCTCCTCTAGGCGTGCCCATGAGGTACATGATCCGCCTCCACTTTCCTGCATCTAATAATGTCACCAAGTACGAGGCCCTCCTCAACGGGCTTCGCATCGCTATCGAGCTGGGCATCCGGCGACTGAACGTCCGGGGGGACTCTCTGCAGGTCGTCGAGCAAGTCATGAAGGAGTGGAGCTGCCACGAACCCAAGATGGCAGCTTACTGCAACGAAGTTTGCAAGCTCGAAGACAAGTTCGACGGACTGGAGCTCAACCACGCTGCAAGGCGTTTCAACGAGGCAGCCGACGAGCTGGCAAAAGCAGCGTCCGGCTGAAAACCCGTACCCGACGGTGTTTTCATCAGCGACCAGCTCAAGCCCTCAATCCGCTCCCGAGAGCCGGGAAAGGTCGACGCCACGCCACCTGCCCCGAACTCGGGCCCCGACCTGGGAGAAGTCGGCAACGCGCCACCCACCTGGGTCGGTAACGCTTCGCCTGCCGCGGACTCGGAGGCCGACCCCGAGGTCATGGAAATCGACGTAGACCCAGTAGCGGGGCCCGACCCCCCGCCCGACTGGAGAGCCCCATACCTCGACTACCTCGTCCGCGACACACTCCCGGCGAACAAGACGGAGGCTCCCAGGATCGCGCGCCGTGCCAAATCCTTCGTCATCATCGACCAGGAGCTCTACAAGAAAAGCCACACTGGCATCCTCCAGCGTTGCATCCCAATCGAGCAGGGAAAGGAACTGATCCAGGACATCCACGCCGGAGCCTGCGGCCATCATGCCGCGCCAAGAACCCTCGTTGGCAATGCCTTCTGGCAGGGTTTCTACTGGCCCACGGCGGTCGCCGATGCCACCCGCGTGGTCCGCACATGCGAAGGGTGCCAATTCTTTGCACGCCAAACCCATCTGCCCGCGCAGGCGCTCCAGACCATCCCCATCACATGGACCTTCGCGGTCTGGGGGCTGGATCTCGTTGGGCCCTTCAAGAAAGCGCCCGGGGGCTTCACCCACCTGCTTGTTGCCATCAACAAGTTCTCCAAGTGGATCGAAGCACGACCGATCGCGCAAATCAAGTCCGAGCAGGCGGTGCAATTCTTCACCGACATCATCCATCGCTTCGGAATCCCCAACTCCATCATCACGAACAACGGCACGCAGTTCACTGGAAAGAGGTTTCTCCAGTTCTGTGACGACCACCACATCCGAGTGGACTGGTCGGCCGTGGCACATACCCGCACGAATGGGCAGGTTGAACGAGCCAACGGCATGATACTCCAAGGTCTCAAGCCACGGATCTTTGACCGCCACAAAAAGTTTGGCGGCCGGTGGGTCGCGGAGCTTCCCGTAGTCCTTTGGAGTCTGAGGACAACCCCCAGTTGGGCGGCTGGCTTCACCTCATTCTTCATGATCTACGGGGCCGAGGCCATCCTGCCCACCGACCTGGAGTACAGATCGCCGAGGGTCAGGGCATATGACGAACAAGGGAACCAGGCATCGCTCGAAGACGCACAAGAGCAGCTCGATGAAGCACGCGATGTGGCCTTGCTGCACTCGGCCAAGTACCAGCAGGCCTTACGACGCTACCACAGCCGCAAGGTGCAAGGGCGAGCCTTCAACGTCGGCAACCTGGTGCTCCGTCTCGTTCAGGACAACAGGGGTCGGCACAAGCTGACCCCTCCGTGGGAAGGTCCCTTCATCATCGTGCAGGTACTGCGGCTAAGCACCTACAAGCTGGCGACTCCCGACGGACAGACCTTCAGCAACGCTTGGAATATAGAACAGCTAAGATGTTTCTACCCCTAGCTTTCATTTCCAAGTTCTGTACATAGACACTTCTGTACATTTGAAAATTTTACGGAAAAAAGAATTTTGAGTTGGTTCCATTCAAGTTTCACTTCGAACTCAGGGATATCCAACCCTGGCTCTGCCTCAGGGCCGCATATCCCTCGGGGGCTATCAGAGGCTCCGGCCTAAGCCACTTGACACCCTCTCAAAATGCTTTCTCTTTCCGAGCCGACCCTCTTTCTGAACTTTTGGGCATGAAAAGGAGAAAGTGCACGAACGGTGTTCAGGCAAGATTGATCGGACTGCGAAAAAACCTACGCCCCAGCGGCTACGGTGCCTTCGCTCATCAAAGCTTACTGACACGCCCAACAACGCGCTCTAAACTTTCCTAGTCAAAAGAACAAGAAAGGGAATCGAAAACTTTTTTATGACAATCCATAGAAAAAGCCCCTGTGTCCATCACAAAATAAGTCTGAAATTAACGTATTTACATCTTGGGCACAAGCCCGATACAGTTAACTCGTCCGGGGATCCTCGTGAGGGACGGCTTCATCCTCCAGGAGCTTCGCCAAGGCCTCCGCCGGGTTGAGCACCGACGCGTCGATCTCGTTCAGCTCAGCCTCGGAGTAGCCAGCGGCGTACCCTCCGCTCATCCCGACAAAGTTGATGCCGGAATAATGGGAGCCGAAGACCCCAAAGGCTCGCCTCATGCCGGTGCGGAGCGCTTCCAGGGCGATCTCGGGGGTCCGGCGATACGTCCCGAGGACACGAGCCGCCAGCGAGCTCGTCCCCTCTCCCTGGATCACGTTGAGGCCGTTGCAGACGACGCGAATAGCATCTCGCAGGTCGTCGTGCTCAGCGCGCTCCGCGTCAAGCAACTCCCTCAGCCGGGCGAGCTCGCCTGCAAGGATCACCCAGAAGGACCTGCCAAATCAAAAATCACCACAACATCACAAAGACAAAGAAGTAGACGGTCATACCCTCGGATTGGGCCTTCAGCTGGCGCTCCCAGTCGAGCCCCTGGGCCACAGAGGCCTGAAGCTCCCGCGCTTGCACTTGGAGCTGGCTGACCTCCGCCCCAAGGTTGGCCGCCACCTTCTCTGCCTCCTCCTTCCGGACCTTCTCGGCATCCCGGGCCTGCCAGGCCTTCTGCCGCTCGCGACGGATGCACTCGACGGTCTTCTGAAGGGCCTCATGCTCCCCCTTCAGCCATGCAAGCTCCTCGCCGTCATGGAGGGACTTTTCAACAGCGGTCTGGAACTCCTCGCGGTCGCAGTGGGCCCTCTCGGCGATGACCTTGAACTTGGCCTCCGCCTGCCGCGCGTCCTCCTGCGCCGCTTGCTCGCGCCTCCGTAGATCATCGATGACCTGCTAGGCGGCGGCGACCTGCATGGTCAGCTCCCCGGTCCACTGCCTCTCCAAGTTGAAGCGCTCCTAGAGCCCCCGCTCGAGCTGGAGGAAATCGGATTTTCCCCGGCTATATTCTTTGAGGGCCTGCAGGACAATGTGCCATCAAGGACAAAGCAACGGGAAGAAAATAACCGTCAACAGAGAAAGTACCATACCCGGCCACTGGGGAACACGACGCCGTCCAGCTCCCCCAACACCGAAGACAGAGCCGTGCGGACGTTAGCGAGTCTGCCCTGCAGCGCCTGCCACTTGCCCCATTCCGTGGCGTCATCCAACGTAAAGAAGGGTCTCTGCGGGTCGTCACGAGATGACCAACGCAGGACAGACCCGCTCCATGCCTTGGGAACGGGAGTGGTCGAGCCACGGGCGGGGGCCGACCCCAACGACGCCGTCAAGACGGGCACCACCATCCCGGAAGCCGTCGGGCTCACCGACGGTCCCGACGCACGCACCCCCGCCCCCGTCGAGGCCGCCGCAAGCACCCCCGGCGCCAATGCACGACCCGATCCGCCCGTCGGTGCCACTACCTCCGACGCGGGTGCCGGAGCGAGTGTCTCCGTGGCCGCCTCACCCCCCGTCGTGGCCTCCGGAGTAGGCGATTCCGCCTCCACCACCGCTGCCACCTCCGCCGTTGCTCCCCAAGCGGAAGTCCCCATCACCGTCACCGCCTCCTCCTCCGTCGAAGCGGCCGGGGCAGGCGTTTTCCCCTCTTCCGTCGCCGCTGTCCCCGCTGTGGCCGCGGGGGCAGACTCTCCCTCCTCCGTCGCCGCTGACGTCCCTGTCACGGCCGCTGGGGCAGCCGCCCCCGTCTCCACCGCCGCCGTTTCCTCCGCCTCATCGGCATCGAGGTCAATCACCTCCCCGGCCTGAGGGCCCCCGGGAGCGATACTCTGCACTGCAGGGTCGGCCGAAGAGGCAGAGGGCGGAGCGAGGTCCTGGCCCTGTCCCGTGCCCGGCGGCGGCACCACTCCACCGGTTGCCACCGTAGGGGCCACCTCCGCGGTAGGGCCCGCGGTCTCACCAGTGACCCCGCCGCTCGCCGCCGGTGGGGCCGCGGCCCGCCCCGCAGAGGCGGACAACACCCGCAGTGCCTTCTTGGGCGCTAACTGCGGGACAAGGCCTCGAGGGGCGGCGCTGCGAAACAACAAACAGCATCAGCAGAAACAAACACAATGCATGGAAAGGAACGAGACTCGCGAGGAAATTCAACTCACGTTCCCCCAGCGCAAGGGCGGCGCGCACGCTTCACCTCTGAGCCGGACGCCGACCCCGGGGCATCTGGCAACGGCCGCTTGTCGCCGCTCCTCTGCTCCTAGGCCGCAGGCGCAGGGATGGGGGTCGGCTCCATCGACCCCCAGGGGGCGCTCCGCGCCGACCCCTAGGGTGCGGCCCCAGAACTTCGCGGGACCGGGTCCCAGGCAGGTGGCTCGCCCGCTTCATCCCTCGCGGCCATTTGGGAGCGCGTCTCCCGGATAACAAGCGCGCCCGATCGGGGGGACAGGATAAACTCCTCCTCCTCCTCCTCCTCCTCCTCCTCCTCCTCTTCCTCCTCCTCCTCCTCGTCGTCGTCATCGTCCGACACGACCTGTCCTCATCACCGCCATTGGAACTCCTTGGCAGCCTTCCTCTTCCTCTTCATCGTCTCCTTGTCCTTCCGCCGTTTCTGCTTCTCGGCAAAGAGACGGTTCTGCTGCCGCTGCTCGGCGTCCTCCGGCACCGGCAGACGCGAGTCGACGACCCGGGTCATGCTACCCTGCAAACACAAAAGGCCTCGCGTCAGAGCAGCATACCAAGAAACGCGAGAGAGGGAAGCTGGCGCACAAAATCCTTACCAGGTCAATGAAATTCTCGTCCGGGCGCATCGGAGGGTGGCCGGGCACCGGGTAATCGGCGTCCTTGTCCTCCAGCGCCTCCCGGATCCGCTGCCGGATCTAAGAGGCAGCGAGCGCACCCGTCGCGAGGACGGAGCCATCGGTCGGGGCACCGGGGGTCATGTCGGCGAGCGAGCGGATCCGGAGCATCAGCGGCGCCACCCGCCGGGCGTGGTACGCCCCGATGACTCCGGCTCCAACCAGTCCCCTCCCCTTCAGATGCTCGATGGCCTGCAGCAGGCCGGTGATCCGCTTTTTCTCCTTCTCCACCAGGTCGTACGCCTACACCTCCGGCGCCGCTTCAATAATGCGGCCAGTGAACTCCGGCAGGGGGGAGTTGGAGTAGTTCTTCACGTAGAACCACTGCTGGTGCCACCCCTTGTGGGATGTCGCGGTCTTCATCGCCATATACTCCTTGGTGCGAGTATGGTGGAGGTGGATTCCGGCGCACCCTATCGGCACCGGGGCTGACCGCTGCTGGCTTCCCCTCTTCTCGGCCTTCTGGTACAGGCTGACCATGAAGAAGTACTTCCACAGCGAGAAGTTCGGCTCAATCCCAGGAACCCCTCGCACAGCGCGACGAACGCTGCGACGTGCTGAATCCCGTTGGGGTTGAGGTGCTGCAGCTCAAGCCCGTAGTAATGCAAAAGCCCGTGGAAGAAGTGGCTCGGCGGAGTCGCAAATCCCCTCTCGTGGAAATGGGCGAAGGAGAAGACGTAGCCGGTGGGCGGAGTCGGCACCTCTTCCATCTCAGAGAACCCCCACTCATCCGCCTCCGTCCTCTCGCAAAGGAGGCCTTTCCTCACTAGGCCTTCGGCGCGCGAGGGGCCGAAGTGGGAAAGCGCCCAGGATCCCATCGCCGGAGGAAAGAGAGCTCAACGGGGGATGGGGAGAAAGGGCGTGGCACTGGGCGGAGGAAGACGAAGCGGGCGCAGGAGAGCTAAGGGTGCGCGAGGAGGCGAAAAGGCTTGAAGGCAGATGGCGGGCGGAACCGGCGAGTTGAACTCCTCGTTTTATAGGGAAGGTGCGAGGGAAGCAGAACGGACGCCCCCTCGCAATAAATGCGGCGCCAGGTACGCCCCGTCACGCCCGCTTCCTTTTCGGAAACCGTGCGCACGACCTGCAGCAGAAACATCCCTTCCTCCCTCGATTCGTGGGTCGGCGTCCTCCACCACTTCGTCTCCCGGAAGACACACACGACGCCTCCCGCGTCCGGCCCAAGGCGCGACCTCCTTCACGAGTCGGCCCAAGGCCCATCAAAAGGTAAAAAGGGATACGGGGCTGAAAACGCCCCTACGGCCCATTACGATCCAGGGGTTCGAAGGCTGGCCCACCACGGGTTCGACAGCCGCCTCAGGATACCCCCGGCGAGGGGTGAGAGGAGACGGGTCCGCTAGCGGCCATCACCCAGGCACGCGACAGCCCCGGGTGTCTCAAACTCACATTCGAGTCTGGACCGGCATCAAAGTTCATGGTTTTTCCCCGAGGAAAGGCAACGAGCCCCCGGATCCTACCGAACGGACTCGGGAACTATATGAACCGGCCGACCGAAGCCTGGGGTACGCCACCAGCTTGGCCCAAGCCAGACCCCCCCGAACGGGGACCGGGACCCCACTCGAATCAACCCGTCAGTAGCTCAATGAGCACCACGAATCGTCCAGCGAGGATAACATGGCACGGCTTGCCCCCTCCGTCTCAGCGAACGGACGCTTGAGGGGTAACGTACGAAAGTCGACCTAGCCTCCGACCGGTCCCCTGCAACGCGCGGGAGCTCAGGGGCTGGCCTCGCAACCAAAGGCCACACGGGTGGTCTCGACCTGAGGCACTCAGACAAAAGGGAACGACAAGAAATCCTCCCACGCCGAGTCGCTCGCAGGATGTGTCGCCTGATCGACCCCCTCGGTCAAGCCACGCAAGGAACATCTCCTGTCCCGGATCAACTGCGAGGATCCCCTACGAGCGATGACAACAGCCTCTGGAGGAGCGTCCCCGCTCCACCATAGGCTCGGGGGCTACTGTCGGGGGGGAATATTAACGACCTCTCGAAGCCCATGGAAACAACAAGGCCCAGGCCCACCTCAGGTAATAAAGACTGCCGTCGGCCCAACATGGGGAGCGAGAATCACATTCCGCCTCGCCCGACCCCGTATCCCTGGGTCAGGCACCCCCAACCCCCGGAAGAGTAAGCTCTGCCTCGCCCGACCGCGGGTCTGAGGTCGAGAGCGCCCGACCCCCCGCCGCAGGTCTCCGCCTCGCCCGACCCCAGGCGTAGGGGGTCGAGCTGACCCGGGCCCGCCAGACAAGTATCCGCCTCGGGCGTGGATCTCGTGGGTCCCCCTGTCGATCTCACCATAAATGCGTCGCAGGTCTGATAGGAAGAAGGAGGCTCGCGCCCCTCACGCAACCTGCTGCAAGTACCCATGCGCGGCCGCACAGTACAAGCTACAGTAGCTGCGGCCTCCTCCTATTCGCCGCAGGGCACTCATGGCCTGCGCCGCCCGGAGCAGGGGGAAACCTCGCCCGTTCTCGCGTCCCGCGCGCCTGGCGGCAAGGATGCGATGTCCACTCTCCGCGAGCCATCAGCAGGATGGTGGGATCCGCCGCCTCCCCCAACGGACACAAGGGTCACGACGAAATGCCATCATCACGCCCGGCGGCTACAGTCGCCGAGGAAGCCATCGACAGGACGCGACGGCAGCCACCCTCCTCCGGCAAACGCGCCGGCCGAAGTCGAAGGCCGGCGAGGACGCCCGTGACCTGGGAACTTGTTTCCCCCCTTTCGTGTTGTATTTTACCTAGCTATGTTTATCTCTTTACTCCTGCCCACACCCAGGTCTCGCCTGTAACCTCGGCGGTCTCCTTGCGCTATAAAAGGAGAATCGGGGGCCTGAGGCAAGGGGGGAGGCTCCTCAGACAAACCCATAGCACAACAGACACTCCCAAGCGAACAGAACACTCAGATCCCATCTTGAGGATCAGCGCACGCCCAAGAGACCTGGGATCAGCTCCCTCTCTCGCACTCCTGTAACCCCTACTACAGAACCCCGCGTGGGAAACACGAGCAGCTCCTGACACTGGACGTAGGGTATTCTTTTGCCCGAACCAGTATAAACCCCGTGTCTCCCACGCCACCATCTGAAGCCTTACGCGCATAAAAGAAATTTACTAGTCTAAGTCTTGACCCGCTAATCTTGACGACGACACATCCAATCTGGCACTTATTTGTCGCAAGGCGTGCAGCATTTTTCTCTCACTATCCACACAGCATACAACCAAATTTCTATAGTTTTGTGATTAACATGATACATCATGTGAGAAAATGTACAAGTGATCTTGTATGCCTGATTTCCTCACAAACTCTAGAAAAAAGAGCTGTTGTGTGACCGTGTCAGAACTAAATGGGCACATTTAGATGGAGCAACCACTGAAACTGAGAAATATCCTAAACCAAGTTTTAGTCATCAGTTCAGAGCATAGCCTCTAGATGGCACTCCATGTGTCCCTGCAGATCTAGTTGATCCTTTTTCACCTCAACTAATACTATCAAACAAGAACCACAGCAAACAAGAAATGCTATCAAGTTTCGGTTAGCTGGGATCTCACTGCCTCACAAACTATTGCACAAGATACTTATATGCAATTCGTGAGCAAGCTGACCCAAGATCCTAAGATCTTGCAGCCGCCACCCGCCATGGTGCTACCCCTACCTGCTGGCTAAGATCCAGAGGCGGCAAGCTGACCCAAGATCCAGAGGCGGCAGAGACAGAGACAGGTTACCATCGATCTGCTTCCCCGGATCCATCGACAGGTTACCAAGAAACCTAATCGAGCGCCCAGATCAAGCGCCAGTGAAGGCAGCAGCTTACCAGCGAGAAGGCGGTGACCGTCGTCGTGGTGGTGGCCGTCGAAGATGTCTCACGCCGCCACATCATCACCTCGCGTCGCCGCCTCGTCGCCTCATGCGCCGCCAGCGGAGCCGCGCCTCGCGTCGCCTCGCGGAGTCTCGCGCCTCGCACCGCTAGCGGAGTGTCGCCTTGCGTCCGCTGGTTCCGATCTGGGGTTGAGGACATACGGTTCCGATTCGAGCCGTATAGTGTGGAACAATTACAATCCAGGCCCGTTTTCATTCCGGGCCATATCTAGCCGAACGACCATTCTTGGTCCGGCCTAGTTTTGAACCAAGCCTATTCGATCCGGGTGGAACAGGCCATGTTTCGGGCCGTTCCCGCCAAAACGAACGAGGCCTAAGGGAGATGCTAATGCTTAGGTGCTTGACTTCTGCACAAATCTCAGACTAATCCTAGCCATCAGATCACCATACAACTGTAGTGATCAAGTTATAGTTTATCTCTCTTTTTTCCGGTTCCTCTCCGACCCCGTGCAATCTCGCCCGCGCTAGCTTGTCTGTCATCCTAAACGCCGAAATGCAGCCGGGCACCAACTGAAATCGATTTGAGGTGTTAATTCGGAGCGTGTGAATACGTCTTGAATTGAGCATATCCTAAATGTGGGCACTGACTCCTGCGCCCTTAGGCCATCTCCAACAAGGTAGCGCTACCAGAAATATTATTCTAAACAGTGAACAGTGAAAAAATCAGCAAGCCAGCGCTTCGCATCGCGCTAGTCTCGCGCACAGTCCGCGCAATGCTTTCTCGTCCGTCCTTCCCCTGGCTTAGAGCTGTTACTCGCTTGGAGACGGTCTCAAAGCTAGTCCCGGTGCAAGATTTCATTACACTGTTTCCAAGGATGTCACATCATCTCATGAGGTTTATTCTCATGAATGAAACAGGGAGTCTCAGTGCACAGTTTTATTTCACAATTTCATAGGATACCGATGACATTTAATTGTGAGGCATGTGATTGGATATGGTTGGATGAAATGAAACTCTATAGCCCCAATGCAAGTTTCAATAGATTTCATAGTCTTGGAAACAGTGTATACACAGTTTCATCCTGATGAAACTCCTTCCCTCTCACTTCATAACTACCATATCATGTCATCACATATGCTGATGTGTCACCGTATTTAATGTGCATGAAACTTCTATGAAATTAGCCTTACGGGACGATTGAGGTGCTCGATCGCATCTCGCAGCAACATGATCGAACAGTACAGTACGGGAATCTGCTGGTTATCAGATTCCTCGTGAAAACGACAGAAATAAAGCAGAGACCCATCCGGAGTTTCGGAACTTGAGCGCGCGCGCTCCGAAAGCAAGAGCAAGCCTTTGGTCGGGTCAGGGGAATTCGATCGTCTATCTAGGAGGGGGAAAAAAGGCCATTCGCCGGTGGGCCTGTCCGCAGGCCGGCCGGCGTCGCGTCGCCGTCGGCCGCGAAAGCCGGTCGAACAGTCCCGGTCTGATGATCAACGAGCACCGAGCATCCGTGGCTGGGGAACCATGATGGGTGGGGCCGGGGCGCAATGCGGAACACGTGCGTGATTGCACGCACGGGCCGGCGGAAAGCTCTCGACTCGTCGCCTTGTCATTCGTGCATGCGAAAGGACGACGAGAGAGAGAAGGGCGGCACGTCATGTGCCTGGGAAGAAAGCGGAAAGGGAACAGAGCAAGGAAGAGGAAAGAGCACGCGCGCGTTTAGTCTGTGGCTGGCCACGAATGTTGACTAGTCTGGCGGCCGGCCGGGGCAGGCAGAGAAAGGCAGGCGAGATGAGCGGTGGCCTTGGGCTGCCCATGGAGTAATGGATCGGATTTATGGATGATCACATCCCATGGCGGGAAGGTAAAAGCATGCGATGCGACAGAGAGGGCAGACAAGGGGGCGATCACACCTCCGATTTGCTTGGAATAATTAAAGCAGGTGGCACTATGTGAATGCCCCGAAAGGGGTGATCACATCTCTTCTGAGATCTCGCTAGACCCTTATTTACTCCACCCCCAACTTCCAACTTTGTCACTATGAAAAAGAAGATTCCCCATCACATCAAACTTGCGGCACATACATGGAGTACTAAATGTAGATGAAATTAAAAACTAATTGCACAGTTTTGTTGTACTTTGCGAGATGAATCTTTTGAGTCTAATTAGTCAATGTTTGGACAATAATTCACAAATACAAACGAAACGCTACATTGTGCTACAGTGCCGGCACAGTAATTTTGACACTCCCAATTTTAGCAACTAAATAAGACCTAGGATTGATACGGGCCGCTGGAAAGGTTAACAGAATAACAGTGTCGTCCTAGATGATTTTACTATACATGAATGAATGACGTAAAAAGCAAAGAACAGCCGGGATCAACCAACAACCCGGTGCACCATTGTTGCTCGTGTCCATCCAAGAAGGTTTCGGGGAGCACGCTGGAAAGGAAACGGGAATTTCGTGGCCGGCGCGGCGGCCCGTCCACCGGCACGTACACCGGGCTGAGTCGTCGTCGTCGTGTGTGATGGCCTGCGGAGGGGGTTTGGGGCTGCGCGGGCCGGCTTCTCGTGCGGCCCGTCTGGCTTTCACGGGCTTTGCTTTGGTGCTCCAGTGCTCCACCAAAGGTTTCGACATCTGCTGGTGGAGTGAGGCGTCCAGGTTTATTACAGCTCAAAAGGACTACGGCGTGAGGCGTCCACTATTTCTAAGCTTTGTGTCTAACCTCGGTGTTGAAACAACAAGGTATCTGGTTTGACATTTGAGCATGACTGCTCGCTCGGTTGAAACTTGAAAGTACTAGGTTGGTCATCGAACTAGTACCCTTTTTGTTTTTTTTAATCAAACGCATGTTGCTTCCTAGGCTCGTTTAGGATTAAAGTTGAGCCCTGTCACATTAAATGTTTAGATACTAATTAGAAGTATTAAATATAAATTAATTGCAAAACTAATTATATAAATGAAGGCTAATTCGCGAGATGAATATATTAAACCTAATTATTTGACCATATCATACAACCGTAAATATATACTAATCATGGATATCTAATGATATATTTACTGTAGCACATATTTATTGTAGCATGGTTAAATTATAGATCAATTAGGCTTCATAGATTCATCTCACGAATTAGTCACGGCTTATACAATTAATTTTATAATTAGTTCACGTGTAATAGTACCAAATACCCTCTAAATTTTCCTCGATGATGACTTTCCAGTCGCCCGTGACTAGAACATGCACGGTTGATTCCACCGCCTCTCCATTCTCTGGCAACATTAGCAGCACAGCACATGGTGGGTCCCGCTGTTCCCACTGAACTATTTTCTGTCACCTCTCTGCTCTCTCTCTCTCTCCCCCCTTCTCATTCTCTTTCTCTGACGCTCCCAGTCCAGACCACCGGTGGAGGTCCTCCGCCGGCGCTGCGTGAGGCAGCAACGACGACGCTCGCTCTTCACCGGCGAGGCACCAGGATGTAGGGCTCGCCTCCACCGGATCCGGCGAGCGCCGCTCGCTGGCGCGAGGGGGAGCGGCGGCAGAGGGGCTCGACGTCCGCCATCGAGGCAACACGAAGGCGGCCGCGCTCTCTCTCCTCCGGATCCAGCGAGCTCCACCCGCTGGGGCGACGGGGAGCGGCCTCCGGAGCGGCGCGCGCCTCCCTCCGGCGTCGCGACGGCGTCGGCCAGGCGTAGGAGTGGCGAGTTTTTTCCTTCTTTTTTCTTTTTTCCTTTTTCCGTGACTTTTGATGTACACAACTTTTTATTCAGTTTTTTCAAAACTTTTTCATTTCCATTTTTTGTGCAGAACTTTTTTTAAAAAAAATTGTTCTTATGTTTTTGCTTCAAAAATTTATGCTCAAACTGTGTTAGATTTTTTTGCCAAAAATTTTTTTCCAAAAACTTTGTGCACTAGATTTGCCAAAAAAAATTGTATTAATTTTTGTCGATATAAATTTTGTGTCAATAGGTTCATGTTACACTTTTTTTTGATAATGATGTTACACCTTCTTATGATGTCAATTTCATAGCCATCATAAACATCACAAATATATAAGAAAGTCACGGTCAAAATATGGCGTTAGAGAATGCACCAGAATACCGAATTATACCATCTATGGGCATTGTGTATATGCATAGACAACTAAGACAAGCAGTGTGCTTCTTGAAACACACCTAAAATTGCATAGGCTAAATTTTACTAGCCTATAAAAATATGAATGCATGTATCCATTGAGGTTTCTACCCTTTAGAATTATATAGCATCAAATAAACTTCCCATCTTGATAGTAGAATGAAGTCATTAACTTACTATTCTGCACAAGAGTAGGAAGTAATAGAGTTAAGTAATCTTTTAGAAAATACTTAGTACTCTATTTTCCCAGAGGCAATTACGACACATATCTTGCCAAAGAATATATTCGGGAGAATTGGAAATGGGAATTGCCATGTTTGATGTTTATAGTCTGCAATGGGATCGCAAATTTTGAACCAGCAGCTTCTTGTTGTTTCTCTTGCACACTGATCTGCCTTGGATGCTGGTTGGCTCACTGCCCTTGGGATTTCTCGATCTGCACGCTGTGGATGGTTGTGATCGCAGCGAAACCACATGGTCCTCCAACATGGTTTTGCAAGATTTCACGTGCAGGCCGCTAGGAGCACGCCCAGAGATCACCAAAATCCTAGCACATGCACATGCATGGTTGTCTGGCTTCCCCTTTTCGTAGTGTGACGCAAAGCTAGTCAAACAAGAATACCAAGATAAAGAGACGCTAAATGGCTTGAGTTCATGGGCGGGCTGTTATACCGTGTCAAGGGATTTTGCATCCATAATATCTCCAACAATCAACAGATGTTTCTTCGCAAAAGAAACAATACCAGTGTAGAGATTACACCTTATTGCAATCGGTACACAATAGCACAAGATCAGAATTTAGACAAATTTATCGTCTTCCTATTGAAATGCAAACAACCAACACGTTTGCTAGCTAGATGACATGTGTAGCCATCCCTTGGTGCAGCGGTGGAGAAGTGAGGATTCAGATCATGGTACCCATGATCATACACGCATTCCGATGCTTTTAGAGATTTCATTTATAGACTTGTGATAGGGGTGTGCACTCTTATGTGTACGTGACCTTGTAATATAAAAAAAAATGCATCTCATCTTCGCTCTTTGAGCCTGTGTGTATAAACCAGTAGCTTTATCTGGCAAAATTTAATTAATATCGTTTCAAAAAGAATTAATTAATAAGTTAGGAGAACAAAAGATTAATTCCATATTATTAAACTAGATGACCCCTTCCATCATGGACCTTGATTTGTGCAATGTGCCTCGTCTTTTCTTTTCTTTTCATAAACTGATGGGATCGGAAGATTTCATGCATAAACTGTTAGAATTAAAACCAGCGCTATCTCCGAGAACCGATGGGATCGGAGGATGTACTAGTGCTCGCAGCAGAAGCAACAACAATATAACAGATGTCAGAGCCAAGGATCTACAGAAATGAGAACGACTCTGAGCATGATATGCATATATTTGTTCATGATAGTCAGCTACGTACCCTGCATCTCTCTAAAGCATGACTGTGGATGCTCCATAATCTCTTTCCTCGCAGTCAGGGATCATATCGTCTACATATATGTACTAGCCACTGCACTAGGTCACAAAGTCCAACTCAAAACTCTAGTACAGCTTAACAAAATTTCAGTGACCTATTTCGTTGATTCAATCTCACTTATAAACCACAAATATTTTGGCTACAACATACCATCTTCCGAATCACTCATGGATACCATGCTTTCAGTTGACATGGACCCTCATCAAGATAGTGCGGATACACCTCTAAAACGCTGCCGCAAAGATGAACAACCTGACGATGGAGCAAAAGAAGAAGCCGCATGCTTAGCTGATGATGTGAACGCTGAGAGCGAGGGCTGGATTAAGAAATCTGCAGCGTGATGGGCATCGACACGCACGCGCACGCGTCAAGCGCTGATACGACAGAAGTGGCAATCAGCCCTGCAGATTTGTTTATTTCGTTCTAGTGAGGTTGTACTAATCAACAATTAGGACGAGGTAGCTAGACGAAATAAAGCAAAACGAGGAAGAGACCTTTCCAAACGTCTTGTGTACTTCTATATATGCGTTTTTCCCTGCTTGTCCTAGAATACTTTCTTGGGGAACCACAGGCATCTCTCAAGGCCGCCGCAACCATTCTCAAAAGGGGATTGGACAGCTTCCTGCAAGCAGGATCAGAGAGAGAGAGAGAGAGAGAGAGAGAGAGAGAGAGAGAGAGAGAGAGAGAGAGAGAGATCAGATATTAGGTCTCTCCAATTAGCCGGAGGAGAGGGAGACTTGGTAGTGCAAGGTGTAGTCAGGTCTCACCTCTTTCTCTTTCTAGATCTGTGCTGTGGGGGAGGAGAGATGGGGAGAGGGAAGATAGAGATCAAGAGGATCGACAACGCGACGAGCCGGCAGGTGACGTTCTCGAAGCGCCGGAGTGGGCTGTTCAAGAAGGCCAAGGAGCTCGCCATCCTTTGCGATGCCGAGGTCGGCCTCATCGTCTTCTCCAGCACCGGTCGCCAGTATGACTTCGCCAGCACCAGGTTTGATAATTTGATTGCTTTTCCGGATTGCTACCTTGCTGACTTTTAATTGTTAGATCTGCTAACTACAGATGAAACATATATTCATAGCACTAATTGTTAGGTTTTTTTATACGAGAGAGAGAGAGAGAGAGAGAGAGAGAGAGAGAGAGAGAGAGAGAGAGCGAGCAGAATTTAGATACCTCGTACCAAGTACCAACTTGGTTGGGGGCATGTTAATTTACTAGTATTATCTCTTGGAAAGTAAAAATGGTAGTAGAAATTTGGGTAGGCACTGTTTTATTTGTTGCTCCTACCTTGCAAAGCTTTGGTAGACTTTTATTTGCATGCTAGTGTAAACTGATCGATCTGATGGTAGAATCATTGTAGGAGGGGTTGTACATATATATTTAAACATATCGAGCTCGTTCGCACCTCGAGTAGTAGCAATTATGCAACCAATTTATCTTTTGGGCATCAAATTAACATAAAAGACTCCAGAAGGGACTATGATCACGTGCCACCTGTTCATCTTCTTACAAGGGATTTGTCCTCTTTCAAGGAGCAATGATCGTGAATGAATTAGAAGGGGAGACTATATAATAAAGCTCTTAGAGCAGCTTTTAGGCTGAATCCAGGAGGAGTTTTGCCAAACAGTTTTCTAGAGAGAAGTGATTCTCTACTGATTCTGTGAAGTGATTCTCTTAAATGAACTAAGGAACTGGGATCTGAAAAACTAGTTCCTCCTGATTCACTTCTTGCACATGAACTATTTCTCCATAAAAGTTAAACATAGAGAATCATAGAGAATCATTTCTCTTCAAGAATCAGCTTCCAATTACGGGCGTAAATTTGTCCTCCCCTTCTCCCTCCTTTTTCCTTTTGTTTTACACTTGTCAGGATGTTCAGCTTTTTCTAATCTTAACATAGAACGATCGATGAGTAGTTCGAACTTTATAGTTTTACACATAAGAATATTAAGATGAGAATTATGTGTTTATTCCTTTGTTCTCTTGAATTGTTATATATGTTTTTTTAGGGTGAATTGCTATATATGTTGATTCGGTGCCTAAACCAAAAGTAATTGAATGATTGCACCCAAAATATGATTTGGGCTGTCTCCTCAAGTGCAATCACTTTTGAGACCTTGAGGGTCATCTTACAATTGATATTAACTTATTAAGTGTGGTAGCTAGCAAATCAACATGTAAGAAAATCTTAAGAGAAGCTTGATTGAATATTCTTGAGATTTTCTTCATAAGTTATTAAACCTATGGTAGCATTAAATTAAAATTATTCATGTTTTGGGTAATAGCATGGCATTTTGACAAATAATAAGTACCACTGGCATACTATAATCCTTTGCTTATTCATTTCATAGCAACCGCAATTCAGATATAAATTTCACGGTTAAATTTGTTGGAACTTTTAATGTTTATTAGGTGCCTGAAACCAACTTTACACTTTTTATAGCTGCAATTGATATGTTGAATTAATCATATACATAGGTTATGTACATATTGCTCACATTCAAAGGTGCACGGTAATATTTTTGACCCATATAGTTAGGTATATATCGTCAAGGAACAAGATGCCAAAAAATCTGATTCTATATAAGACAATAAAAAAAATTCAAGTACACAATTTTCACTGTGGGGCATATTTCCAGCCTTTGTTTCACCGCTTTATTAACACTCGTACAATTAAATAGGTGTGTACTTCCTCCCGTAGATGGCTATTTTCACTCGGCTTCTCCAATCTCAAGCCAACAGTAATGAATCAACTTATAAGTTGGTGATTTGGAAAGAAAATAAACTAACCTTTTTTTTTGTCTAGTACATAGGGAAGCACCTTTCGTGTGACAAGGCCAAATCCTACTGCACGCATTTTAGAAAGATGTAATGATTGTTTGCCTCTGGTTGATACAAAGGCTAGAGATGGCCACTCTCATCTAAAACCATAGGGAATAACAATTGGCATCCTACCCCTCATGCATATAGAAATTTCATAATCAGGAGCGGATCCAGCATGGAGGTTGGGGGAGCTGGAGCCCCCCTACCCGCGTGCATCCCATGGAGTCCCCCTCCCCCCCCCCCCCACCCCAAAAAAAAAAACCCTAAAAAATCCAGCCATTGATGAAGAGGGGGAAGAAGAAAAGGAGGAGGAAGAAGAAGAGAAAGAGAGGATAGAAAAGGAAGAGGGGAAAATGAGCCTCCCTTCCTCGAAGTCGTGGATCCGCCACTGTTCATAATAGAAGATGGTTGAAATGCACTATAGCCTCCATTACCCTCTAAAGTACACTCATAAGACTGGCTAAGTTTTTTGCATTAGGCTAAGCAACCCTTAGCTGAGGACACTAGTTGTGGGCTTATGGCAACATACATCGCGCTTTCAAAATTTAGAAATTGTTTTTTGTCTAAAAACTTCTAAGATATCATGGCTCTATTTTCCTCGTGCATTTTATGGGATAAGGTTTATTCAACCACCTATTTATTGTGGCATGTCCATTGTACCTTGAACTGCTAACAAAGCATGCCGTTCTTCCTCAATTTCATGAAAGCAGAGAAGATAACCACCCTAATATAGTCTTGGGGTGATGTTACACCGTGAAGAAGACATGATTGATGACGTGCTGATGATTCAGCAAATTAACAATCTAACCATCTATTAGTTTCATCAGTGTAACCTCTCATAGTATGCTTTGCTAATTATTAAGTAATTGTTATAATAGTCACAAGCGTATACCTGATATGTCAGGTGTTTATTAGCACAATGTTTTTTAGCTTCAAATCATCCAATGCTTAACAAAAACAAGAAATAAATACAAAATGCAAATTTGCATAATTGTTCACTTGGTAGTTAACGAAGAGATATACACAATAACTGGTTGCTTGGATTAGCTACGGATCTTTTTTATCTGGTTTTCATAATCTATAGCTGATCCAAATACCTCTATAAGCATGGCAACCTCATGTTACAATCCAAACAGGCTAGTATTCCTGCAATGCTGCGTTTGCACAGGCAGCTTTGCCAGTGTCTAGACTTGGGGGGCATAAGCCAAGTTATTTCTGTAACTAATTCTAACAAATATTTTTTGGTTTTTTCATTAGCCAGCATGAAATCTGTGATCGAAAGATACAGCGAGGCAAAAGAGGACCACCATCAGACTCTGAGCGCTAGTGCTGAGGCCAAGGTATGCCATGTGTGCAATTCATATTCTTCTACTCGTATGTGCAAAGTTGCAAAGCGATCCTCCAATACGGCCCCCATCGAGCAGTGATGATACCTTTATGCATCGTGGGACAAGAGCTACTTACCCAATCCTTTTTTTATTTCTTTGCAACAATTAATCCTAATTTCCTCTAGAAATTGCAGTAGACATCCGCCCACAACAAAAGGTGACCGCTTGAAAGATTTTTGAACTGGCATTCTGAAACTCCCACGAAAAAAGTTCCATAAATCCAAATAAAAATGCTAGCCAACTGAGCATTACGACGTCCAGATTAAGCACAGTGGATGTCAAAGCTCTTTTCCGTGAGCCACTGAATCAAGCGAGGTATGGTGCCTTTCTGCCTGGAAAACAAGATGTTCACTGTTTGTCCCATTGGGAACTCAGGATGGAACACAACTTCATTGCAGGCCCAAAAGCTGAATATGTGACTTGTGGGCTGGGTCCGGTTTGAAGCCCTCACAAGTCATAACGTACCAAAATCTTCACGCACATCTATTTAAGAAAGACCAAAAGTACTACACCAAAGTAGACTGTAACAGAAGGTATTGGTAAAAGTCGTGAGGTGTATCACCGAATGTCCATCCAATAAAATAAAACCTGTTGTGCCAATTAAGATTGAATTTGCAGTAAAATGCCTTCAGATGAACAGGTCTGTTTGTCACTCAAAATTGTTTTTAGTTGCAAATTAAACAACCATAACCAGAAAGGAAATGTGGCATTAGAGTGGTGAAACTAACACATGCACAAATCATGGCATAGCATTTCACACAGCTTTCACAGTTAATTCATGTGGACTAGTTGAGATTTTAGATTTAGATGTGTTGGGCAGGTTCTGTCAGATGAGCTGTCAGTGTATCTTAGCATATTGCACATATAACCTTCTCGTCAGTTGTTTGCATGCACTCATTGGGGGGCAAATACACTTGTCCAATGTGCTGACCAATGTCATTAAAACCTGAAACTTTACATGACACATTCAGTGACAAACATGAACTGCAAGTCGGCACCACCAAATCGTATAGATACACAAGTCTGTAATCACGACTGTTGAACTGGAAACCAACATGGTTACCAATAAACAACTTTTACCACAATAACTATTACCAGTCATGTGCAAATTTGAAAACCAATTTAGATGAGAAATCTATGTAACATTTTCAAAAGTCCAATTGAAATGAAATATTCAAAGATCTTGACAATGAAAATTAAAAGATGACTGGATGGACTAATACACAAAGTTAAATTCATCAGAAGTCAGAACCAACATATGCGTGTTAAAATAACACCATCTTAACACAGTGCAACTGTGGCAAGACTATCTTGACTTGCTTGGTTATGCTGCTCAATGCCACCTTTGCATGGCTGAAAAAAAAATGCTAAGTAATATGTACTCTAGTTTGAATGAAGGGCAGGTATTTGGCTGTAAAATTTGTTTGTGATGTCAATGATAATGTGGAGCTAAGTAAAACCAAACCTGCGCCTTTTTCCTACTAAAGTGGAATAAGCAAGCTGTACTATACAGCTCCCGCAATCTGATTTCTAGGAAGAAATCAAAAGCTTAAGTATTTATTTCAAATGTACAGCTCAAGACAGTTCTAATTATGGCTGCAACACACTGGAACATGGATGGGAATTTTGAGCGCAACTTCTTAGAGAACTGACCTACGTGCATTTTCTGCTGGTACAGACTGTTAACATGTTAACTGGACCAAACTGAGTCTGAAACACAAACCATGATCAAATTCTTAACTGAATCTCCAACCAGTATATATTCTGGTTCCATTCTGAGCTGGTAGACACAAGTCTTATTAGGCTAAGCAGAAAAAAAAAACAGAACAGTTCTTAACTGAATGAGTGAATGTTACAATGATCAGGCTTACAGTCTCAGAACTTTTCTGCACTATTGACCTGGTGGCAACAAGTGCTATCTTACTATATTTGGAGAAAAATGGAAAGGTAGTAGTAAACTAGTAACTGAATGCTTTTTCAACATGACAGATTAAAAATTGATGAAAAGGAATAATCTCTGGATGCTTGTTCATAAACAGCTTGAAGTTGATATTTGGCTTCTGAGAAATAAAGCACCATAATGTATCATTAATTAGCAAGAAGAACATAAATAATAACCTTAAAAGGTTTAAACACTCTAATATAGGACCCAAACCATAATAAGACTTTCATATACTATCATCAATGTGCAGGATGATCCTGATCATTGCAACCACTTAGTGCAGTAGATCTACAAAGGGCATTTTAAGTTGATAAAAAGTCTTTATGTAATTGTCAAACTGCCATTTGAAGATAATGAAGGTCCTCTTTGATAAATTTTGAAATAATCTAACTTGGGTATTACTTCAGTTCCTGTAACACTCCAGAACAGCAGCAACATTATTTTGGAACGTTACCACACTACACTACAACTACTACAGGCACACACATAAAAAAACAGTAACAAAGATAAATAAACAGAGCACGTGGAAGCAACTTAAATCATCTAGATAGAACATCTTACAAACTGCCAAATATGAGATTAAAAGCAAAGCAAAAGCCTGCACAACCAAATATTTTTATTACAACACATGTGTCCAAAATATATGTATGAAGAAGTGTGAGCATACGTGCTGCTACTCCCCATCCAACCAAGCACCCTCCAAGCTCAAGAACCTGCGGAGGGGAAAAAGCGTATGAGGTTTATGGAAAACCTCAGCAAGCAAACTGCTTCAAACAAGTTATTTAAATCACAATATATTAAGCATCAATTTAAGAGTCAGAAGCAGCACATAACTTCGGGTAGTAAGATAAATAAATACTTCACAATAACATTTCATAATGAAATGCGAATGGTGCAATGCAATGCATAACTTCACTTCTACCCATATATCCCAAGGAAGGAGGCAAGGAAGGAGGTGAGAGCTGCAACCACATTATTATATCTCAACGTGCGTTGCTGTACCGGTACTTCCCGCACCAATCCGGCTACGGTTTCTTCGTATGCGTAAACAACATGAGAATGCGAATGCAAGATTGCAATGCATGAACTTCATATACTTCAAATTCATAACTTCAAAAGTAAAGCCTCAACTGGAACAAGATACTTCAATATAAAGAAAAATTTCAGATTTATCTTGCTAGTGTGAGGTACTGAAATTAAATGGAGGCAATTCAAACAACAAAGTTACAGCATGTAGACCACATCGCTACGTTTACTTACCTTCACCGAAGACTAAGACCGTGAGCTAAGCACGATCCAAAGGTGCACCACCTGTTCACAAATATAACTCAGCACCAACACAAACACACAAGCATAAACAACATAATTCAAAGTGTTTCTAGGCTCGAACCCGACATTCTCACAAAAACACACACAAATCTAAACATGATAGCAGCTCTGTTGCTTCTCTTTTTTTATCTTTTAATCTTGACAGCTAAAAATTCTCATCTTGTGCCATCTGAAGGATAACTTCATAACTTACAACTTCCTCGTGATCCAAAAATAGAAGAAAAATTCTGAACATAGGCTAATCTTGACATGAACCTCAAACTAAAAATCTGACAATAATTGCAAAACAATCCTAATAAAACAGGTATACTTAGAGCTCCAAAATTCATATGAAGATGCACTTCATCAATCTGAAAATCTTATAAAATTTCCTACAACTTCTTTATTCATTCAAAGATCCAATTCTATCGTTTGGGTTGCCTAAACTTTAGGTGAACAGATTCTCCCAGAATTACGAGGCTGAAAAACTGATAGAATCAAACTCCAATATCTCTCAGCTATTAAATCCGATTGTAGTGTTCTTTACGGCTATGGAAAGCTCTGCAAATCTTCTACCACTCATATATAGGTTTTATATTTTTTTGAAGCCATTAAGAGGACGTAAAATAGCCATTACTGAAAACTGCGCAGATTGACTACACGCTAAAAACAGTGATGAGGGCAAAACTTTACCTACCCCTTAACGGCGTCGAGTGCTGCTACACCACGTGCTAGAACATCTGAAACCTTAGGGAAAATATGGATTACAGCGGGGGCATGCCTCACCTAGGGTTTCCCTTGAAAACAGTAAGGGCAATGGCGACGGCAGCGATCCCAACAATGACACTCGGTCGTTTTCCTCTCCCTAGCAACGAACGTCATGGCAGCCCCGTCGATTGCATCTAAATTGCACCACACATGGGGGCACCACCTTAAACAGCGAGGAAAGGCAATCAATCGAGGAAAACGGAAGGAGGAAAGGAAGCCCAACCAATTTTTGGAGTAACGGTGATGACAGATGGCGTACCCTAATTTTCTTCTCTTCTCTCCTCTTCTCTTCTCTCCTCTCCCTCTCTCCCTCCTGTGGAGCACAGCAAAGGGAGGTGGCCGTGCACGGGGTAGGAGATAGGGACTTTGAGGGTTTCGAAAAGAAATGGGGTCACGGTGGAAAGGGGAAAAGAAGAAAAAAGAACTCTGACAACAAGACCAACTCAGCAACTGTAGCCACGACTACTGTAGCTGAGCGCGGTTAAAAATGCCGCATCCATGAAAAAGAAATGGGGTCACGGTGGAAAGGGGAAAAGAAGAAAAAAAGAACTCTGACAACGAGACCAACTCAGCAACCGTAGCCGCGACTACTGTAGCTGAGCGCGGTTAAAAATGCCGCATCCATGAGTTCGTGACCCAAACTCCCAACGATACACTAGTGATCAAACGGAATAAATTTAACGAGCTTTACGCAACTATAACCTCCATTTATCCATACGAGGGACGAATCTAAAAGTCAACTTCCGCCTACCATCTTTACATATTTTCACGTATTTTAACCTTTGCGCATACTGAGTGTTACAGTTCCATTGATTTGTCTACAAATAATCTAACTTGTCAAACAGTACAGCAGAGGCAACGCTGATTTGTCTACAACCAACGATGAAAAAAAAATGCACCCATAAACATTTTTGGTGCAGAATATGGTTCCAAACATAACTTGACAATCAGATCTTTTCCCTCCATTGCTGACTATTACTCCCTCCGTTTCAAATTCAAATTGTTCCAAATTGTATGTAAGGTCGTTTTAACTTTTTTAGATTCATAAATATTATCATCTATGAACCTAGAAAAGTCAAAACGACCTACAATTTGGAACGCTAGAAGCCCTTTTATTCCTAAGTCAAGTAACAAAACTCCAAAGAGAACCTAGTAACATGGTCCAACAGAAGAACTATCCAACAAAAGTTTTATATCAATTGACTGATAATAGCAGCAAAGATTATCATTTATTTCTCAGTTTTTTACACAATGTGCCACTTACATGTGTAAGCCATAAAACTGCACTTAGAATTAAAAGCTGGGAGATTTAGCTACCATATATGTGTTAACAAGTTCGATATTCAAGGTCACTATATTTTTGTTGTAGCATGGATAGCTGAATCAGAGAAAGGAAAAACAGTTGTGATCAAGTTATTGTGGTTTAGCTGCCATATATGTGGTTTAACAGGCAGATCGTGTATAAATTGTACATTTGTAGGCCTGTAAGGCAACTTATTGATCGCCATAGTGTTAGCACAGACCAAGCCATAAGCACCTGAAATTTGACATATCCTGACCCTGATATAAGCACCATGAACATCATGCTAATTGTAAATGACTCGAATGCAATATAATGAAGTAGCTGCTATGAAGCATCACCTACTATATCCATGAACTCAGTTTACCCAATATATTACAAATTACAAAACTGAGAAACATTTCATCTGCCAGTTACCTTTCATCCTCCAGAACTTGTGTTGGGAGACCAGTACTATTGGCTGTGGGTTCTTGATCACCAGATGAAGGTGGTCTAAACCAGCCAGGTTTATAAGTGATAAAGCCATAAGCACCAAACCACACAACCTTTTTCCATTTGCTTCCAAAATAGTACAAAATGGTGTGAATTTACAAAAGAACCAAGAAAATTATTTCCAAGAGGTGTTAAAACGTTTGTAGCTTAGCACGATATATCTATCATGCAGTGGCATCTTGGCTCCCTGAGCCTGAATGCATTTTACACTATCTCAACTATGCCGATAGCACTTACTCAAGCTGTGCAGAACAAATATCGCAGTTAAGTTGTCATGTTAAATGGTAACATTTTCTGATGCATATGTACGACAGGAGAATATCAAAGTGAACCAAGGTTAATAGAAATGGTAAATGATGTTTAAAGGTGCAATGAATGTTCTGATCAAGTTATGTTGAAAGCAAAATATTTTCGTGAAGTAAACAAGGATGATAAAAGCAGTACAGCTACCAATCTCAAAGAATTGCATTACTGCATAAACAGTTACACAGTATCCAAAGACTTAATTGCTCTTGAACCATTAATAATTTTCAAACCATAGATGTCCTTCACAAAAATGCTAGTGTGTCTACATGTCGCTGTAGCATCTGATTGCATGTTGCATTTTTATTTCCTTTTTATTTATATATCCTCATCGGTGGCTCTTGTTGGGTTTCATATCTAAAAAATCAACTTCCTTGGAAGCAAAAGGTTTTGCTCTTTTGTTTGTTGTTGTATTTCCATATCCTAAAGTACAGAACATATGGCTGCAAAATCACTCGTCTGTGTTAATTGAAAGCTTTTTATCTTACTAGTTCTGGCAAAGGGAGGCAGGAAGCTTGAGGCAGCAACTGCATAACGTGCAAGAGCATCATCGGTATGACCCTCAACCAACCTACAATAAAAATTTCAAATCATTATGAGAAAAAGAATGTGTCCATTGCAACTTGTGTTTTTCCCTAGTATGCTATTAGTACTGATCATTACAGAGACATTGTACTTCAATCAGAACAAATTCTCAGCACATGATTAAGAATTTCAAGATGCAATTGGTTCAATGTTCTAGGTATCTATTAATGATATGTAAAGGAAGTTGAAGTCATCAAAACAAAGTTTGACCTTAAGAGTATGGCTCCAAAACCTTCCAATACATTAATAAGCAACAATCTGCTTCAAGCGTGTGTCCTTACTCCTCCCATAAAGAACTTTATTTTATATATTGGTTCATTCACCACTCAACTTGATAGCGCATATAAAAGTGAAAAGACAGTTTGAGAATGGCACTTTATTTTAATCTTTTCACATTAAACGTGAGATAGGGTTGTAAACGATGTGCATTTTCAGAAAAGCATAAATGAATGTTCTATACAATGTGCAGGCAGTTGTTGGGCCAGCAGCTTTCTGGTCTGGATGTAAAAGATTTGCAGAATTTAGAAAATAAGCTGGAGATGAGCCTAAAAAATATTCGTATGAAGAAGGTTACATTACAAATTCTCAGACTCCATTACATAGTTCTTTCACAACATAGATATCAATTGCTACTTTTGACTAACTTTCACTTTACAGGACCAACTCATGATTGATCAGATTCAAGAATTAAACAGGAAGGTTTGTTTACACAATTTATTAAAAACACTGATCTATTTAGGGTTTCACTTTGCTAAACAAACTTCTTGTTTGAATTATAGGGAAGCCTCATGCACCGGGAAAACATAGAACTATACAACAAAGTTAACCTTGCTCATCAAGAGAACACTGAATTACGGAGAAAGGTACATGCATCTGGGAACAGTTAGCCAAACAGAGATGCAGCTAGTACAACTCATATTTTGTTTTTTATTCCATGTGTCCAGTGATTTTTTTTATATGTTAGCCAAAAAAATCTAATATTTTAATAATAACCCCTACCAAGTAATCCAAAAGCTATCCCTTTTCTTCATGTCAAGAACTTTGGCGTGACCGAGTGGCGCTGACGAGGGCTAGGCAGAGTCATGCCACATACTTTAGTACAACTGATCACGGCAAAGAGCCTACTACAGATGCGCACGCAACCCCCTTTCTTCCTCCTCCCTCTCTCCTCCCTTCTCTCCACCCCTAGCCGACCTCCAACAATGGCAACCCCCCCCCCCCCAACCCTAGATATGGCCCATCCTCCACCCGATTTGAAGGGGAAACAGGGGGAATTGATCCTAGAAGGTAACTCCTCCGATCTATCCAATTGGTTTTTGCCAATCCCGTTGATTGGATAGAATGGAGGAGTTACCTTCCCGAAGCAAATTCCCTTCAAACCGGGTGGAGAACAGAGCGGATCTAGAGGGGGAGGAGGAGGCGTGGCACCATGGGAGGGAGCTCAAGCTCGGCCTGGTAGAGAAAGAAGGGAGGAGGAAGAAAGGGGGCAGGGACGCACCCCATGCACAAGGCACGGTCACGCCAGGCTCTTTCGCACGACTCAGGTCGCGCCATAGCATGTGTTGTGACCACGCCACCATGTAACTGCCACGTGTAAAGGGCTCAAGTGGCACTCCAACATAGAGGCTCAGTCATGCCACTGCATGTGGTGTGACCAAGTGGCAAGGCACGCCAAAAAGTTCTCTGCATGAAGAAAAGGGCTACTTCTTGGAAATTTAGTTCTTGAGGAGTTATTTAAATATTAGATTTTCAGGGGCTAAAATAAACAAAATCGTATCCAGTGTGTGAATCACAAAATAGCATTTCTTTTACATTTTTCAGGTGTATGGACATGGAGTAGATGAGCATCCATCAAGTAGTACCGTTAGACACAGTATTCAGATCACAGAGAATGAAGATGTTCATGTTAATCTTGAGCTGAGTCAGCCACAGAGTGTGCAACGGGACAAGTCAGAAACACCAAGTACAGGATGAGTTTTTGTCCAACTTTCAGGAAAATTCGGCGGAGTCAGTAAACCTGATGACTAATAGTTCACTGGAAGTGCATCAGGCTTCAACCACAGTGAAGATGACCAAAACTGAGGGACCAGCAACCGATATCTTTGGTTGAATTACAAGACCTAACAGCTAAACTTTATGCTACAAGATGCAACAATTTCTACATGAACAAGAATGTTGGTTGTTCTTTAGCTTTTCATATTAGTTGCTTGGAATTCATTCAGGCATGTAGAGCTTGTTATGTATACTATTGGTCTCAAGATTATAACTCTTCTAAATTGTAATTTTAAAAGGTAGTGCAGCAAAGATGCTTCAACACTGTAACAAGTCAAATATATAAGGATGATCTTATACCAATTAGGATTCAATGATAGAATAAAAGAAATCCCAAAAAGGAGTGTAGACCAGAGAATAGTACAAAAGATTTTGGTAAAACGATGATTTAAGCTTCAAACTGGAACATACCAACGTCCACTGCACTACATATTACTAAAGTTAACAAAAAAGATACATCCAAATGTCCAATTGGTCTTAAAACTGAGCACTGCTATAGAGCTATTGCACAAACAAATGTCTTGTACTCTCAAAACGAGGCATTCTCAGGGTGGAACCCAAGTATGCAGGCCCCACTGCTCAGTGTCTGCCACAGATCCCCAAAAATATCTCACTATAGTTTTCACCCGAGAACAAACAGGATGCATTGTAACTACACCCGCTACCGACATTCGCTACATTATATTATATATACGAGCATTAATTACTTGTCAAAAAACAGGCCTAGTCTATCACACCATAGCAAGAACCATATAGTAACCAGTAATGGTGACCAACAAAAAACATGGATACAGACAATATTAATCATTGCTGGGATAACAAAAAGATAAATGTTATTTCTCATAATACAGCAAGAACACTTACAAATTCTTGCAAGTTATGCAGTTGCCGCCTCGAGCTTGCTGCCCCCCAAATGCATATCTAATCAAAATAATCCAAGGTTAGTTCAACAAACTCATAGAAGGTATCAAGGTACTGATAATGTCTTTTACTTCTGAATTAAAGGACCATTGCCATATTGAGAAAATGAGAAGAAAATATATGATCCCAGAGCCATATTCACATCTATTAACCTATATCAAGATGCATGTAGGCTAAAGGATGTTGCAAAGGCACATAAAAACCTACAACAATTCATTATTTAGCACTTTCTGTTAGGCAGATCACTGGCAGACAAAGGAAAAAGAAACCCACAAGGCAGGCGCACGTGCATCCAGCATGGCAAGGGTGAGCATGCACAAAGGGGCACTTCCATAGACATTTGTGGACAGACATGAGGCACAGATGAACTCACAGTAGTTATGAGTCTAGGAAAAAGCATGAAACAGTAATTTACTTATCAAACTAGCACAAATCGTGGTCATAAAACTGTTATGTTATATCAGACTGGCCAAACATCGATCCATCTCATGTTTCACACGATCTGAATATCTGATACAAGGTCAACATTTCCATGACATGGAAACCATGTATGTAGGTTATACCAAGACCAAATTAATAAATGAATGTGCAGTCTCTGTAGTAATAAATATATAATGCACTTCACATTTTTCATGTCAAAGATTTACACTATGATCTAGTATGATATTACTCCAAACGTACACTCTTAACCTTAGTTATCTCTTTCAACATAATGAGAATAACCTTCTGATATATCATCTGGTACCCAGTATCCCTGTGCTTGAACTTGTGGATCAATGTGCACTGCTCCACTATCATGAAGCTTGATTGTAGTCAGCAGTTATATGTTCATACAAAACATTCTACCTTTTCTTAGTGCTATTAGTGTTCACTAACATATTCTGACAAAAAAAATGCAAATATGCAATGCATTCCGAACAATTTATGTGATGACAAAGAAGATTATTCCTTCATATGGATATCCTAATAATTTTTAATCAAACTAGCATAAGCTACACCTCATTTAACTTTGCATAACTTGTTGACTGTAAATGCATGCATCTTATTGCAATGCATGGTTTAAAAACTAGCAATCAGTTGTCTATAATCAATATGTTAGGAGTAACAAAGAATGTGGGATGTATATAGTTTATCACTACAGTACAGGCTACCAATATTCCTAAGTTCCAGGGTAATATGTTTGCCTTTATATTCCATGTGCTTACGAAATTTTCATCGGAAGCACAATCTTCAACTTAGAGAAAAGATGCCTAAAGGCAGCATACTCATGTATTGTAAATGAAGCAAGTACATTATCAATTTTGAAAGAGTTCCTTCAGCCGATATTGTGATCTCAAGAATGCGCAGATAAAATCTGCCATTATAGTCTCACATATTCCTATCTAAACACAAATTCTACCATCTTCATGGGTTAACAAACAGAAACATGATACTAAAATGCTGCGCAATTATCCACGTGTACTGTGTGCCAGTAAAATCAAACAACGGCTTTCGAGGATCCAAAACAGCATCCTAAGCTCGGCAAAATGTGACGCCTCCCAGTTGTAATAAACGCCTACAACCTAAAATTTTGCCGAACAACAGAAGAAATGATTGGAGACTTTATATAGGGAACAACAGCCAAAAAAATTATTCAAGTTCCTGAGACGAAAATCGATTAATCACATCTACCCAGGCCGCACCTACGAGCACCAAAGCCACATTCCCGATCCACCCCGCCGGCTGACATCAAGGGAACATGCAGCTACGGATCCAATTCCAGGCTCCGGACACTACAAACACCACGAAATCCGCAAACGGGGACGAGGGGCACGGCCGGCGTCACCAACCATGTAGGGATCGCTCGCGCTACACGCGGAATTGAACGGATCGGGAGCAGGAGCGGAGTCAGCGGGGCTCACCTGGATTGATCCACGCCTCGCTTCGGCGCGAGGGCGCCCTCCGCGAGGTCACTCCGCTAAACCCTAGATCAGCTGAGGTCGGCAAGGTGGTGGTGGTCGGAGGAAGGGGAAGGGGCGTGGGCGTTTATAGGCAGCAGGAGGAGGACAAAGCATAAATTTGGCAGGATTAAAATAGGCACCGGTCCCGGTCGGGCGCAGCCGCTCGGGCTTCCCCATTACGCCGTTGCGGGCTTTGAGGTTTGAGTGCCGCTGATTCAGATCGCCGAGTCGCCGACTGCCGACTTGGGAGGAGGAAGAACAACTTCGTTCTGACACGTGGGCCCGAATGGGAAATCTCAGGCTGCGAGGAATTTCAAAGAAAATTTTGGAGGAATCTTGTTTGATACCACCTGTCACAACGGACGTTGGATACTAATTAGAAGTATTAAATATAATTATAAAACTAATTGTATAGATGGAATCTAATTCGCGAAATGAATCTATTAAGCCTAATTAGTCCCTGATTTGATAATGTGGTGCTACAGTAACCACTTGCTAATGATGGATTAATTAGGCTTAATAGATTCATCTCGAGAATTAGATCGGGTTCTGTAATTAGTTTTATAATTAGCTCATGTTTACTCCTCCTAATTAGCATCCGAACCTCCGATATGACACTGCTAAAATTTAGCACATAGTATCCAAACACTGTATGTGAAGAGTTTTCAAGTTTTCTTAGGTCTGATTTGATTTCTCCTGCTTATTTTTAGCACCCGTCACATCAAATATTTAGATACTAATTAGAAGTATTAAATGTAGACTATTTACAAAATCCATTATATAAGTGGAGGCTAAACGGTGAGACAAATCTATTAAGCAAAAATAGTCCATGATTTGACAATGTGTTGCTACAGTAAATATTTGCTAATGATGGCTTAATTAGGCTTAATAGATTCATCTCGCCGTTTAGCCTCCACTTATATAATGGGTTTTGTAAATAGTCTACGTTTAATACTTCTAATTAATATCTAAACATTCCGTGGACACGTGCTAAAAATAAGGAAAGGAACACAGGCTCCCTTAGGATGCCGTTTGGACTCGAGGGAGTGCGTACAGTAAAACAGAATAAAGTTATGTTTGATTCGCTACCATAGCTTTTGTTGTGCTGTGCCACAGCTCCTGCGCCTAATGTGTGGTCGCTATTTGGTTCGTTGCCGTACTTTGCAGCGCATCGTGGCGTGATTGAAGATAGTTCATTTTGGACGCCGCATGCCGCCTAAGGCGCGGCGCTAGTTTTGCCCGCCTCGTCTATGGCGCCGCGTACATAGCATCGTTCAAACAATTCCTAAGAGTTCTAGATCAATTTCATAGGAATAAAAGCATCTTAATTGAATCTAAATGTTTCATAAAATTTCTAAGATGTAGCGCTATGTGAAAGAGAAAATAAAAACATTTTTTTTTACCTAGATGTGTGCCGCTATGTGTGTTGAATTGCATCATGGATGTGCTTTTGCTGGGGCACATCCAGGATGGATTCCATGAGGTGTAACTAGAGCTTTTGATGGGGAGATGCGTAGGAGGTGGAGGGGAGGTGTGGCCTGGGCTAAGAAGATTTTGAGATTGAATAAATCAGCATACATCAATAGATGCGCCATCTATTACTAGAAAATGGTGTTACGTATTTTTAGAATAAATGTGAGTACTCATGCATAGCCTAAAATTTGAACTTGCGTGGATTTATTGTACCACGAAGACGTTGATAGTTAATTCTTATTATCGTGTACTTATAAAAAGCATTTAATAGTGCAATTGTACGTTTCTAAAAAAATTCACATATTTTTACAAACTATACGAACGAAGTAATTCTCTTGACAATTTGTCAAGAAGTGAATCATGAAAAAACTAATTTCAGTTTCTAGCGTCTTAGTTGATTTTTACAACCACTTCACAGAAATCACTTTACAATTGATTTCGTGAAAGAACCGATGCGATATAACAGAGCTATTCTGGAATCACCACAGGAGCTGCTCTACAAACACAACCGATGCGATATAAAAAAAATATTGGGTGCGATATTAATGGCATATAAACAATGAAGGTACGCGTGCATAAAAATTTCATGCCTCATTCTCACGCTCGTGCAATTTATTTCGCTATTTCTTGGAAGGTTGTGATGCTAGGAATTGTTTTGGAATGTCGACAATTTTTTAAAGAGCAAAAAGGTGATAATTGAAATTTAACTTTATCGTAAAAGAATTATCGTGTTGCAAACGAAACTTTGGCGATGATAACCACGCCAGCCAACTCGCGGAACAATCGTGTTCACTATCAAGTCTAGCATGTCCATATCCGATGAATCTCCCAGCCCAGTCAGCACTTTTGAGAGCCGCGGCGCTTTTACCAGCGGAGGCGGCGCGCAGACCCGTTGCCGTGGTCCCCTTGCCACCCAAACCTGAGGCCGCCGGTGCCGACGGCGGAAAACCCCAGCAAAAGCAAAGTAGCAGCGGCCACATGCAGGCCCTCCCGCCCCGCTCACTGCATGAACTTCAAGAGGACTGCTAATCTTACTCCTAATAATTTTTTAGAAAAAAAAGAAAAAACGAACTCCAAAACTTAAACCAAATCTTCCCTAATTTTTAGCAACACTAAAAACAGCGTACCACCGCGTATATTTTAGCATTGGTATTCCTCCCCCAATTCTAATTCCCGCACGCTCGCGTGCCCCTTTCGATGAGCCTAATACGATGATGTGGCATGTTTTAAAATATTGAAGGCTATTTATTAACGATTTGCTATGGATTGATATGTTTTTGGGAATTTTTTTTTTTGAAGAATTCCAATATATAGTTTTAGGGAAGAATTTTTTAAAATTGCTCTTGAGTGCCTGGAGAGTGGTGGAGTCAGCAGCATGCGCCCGTGGCCGGCCACCCGCGCCCAGCTGGGTTATTGCTGGAGTGGCGACGTGCAGCCAGCCAAGCTAGCGGTACGCGCGCGGCAACGTCGATCCGGCCGGTTGGTACTGTACGTACTACGGCAGCCAGTTTGGTACGTACAGTAGTACTTCCAGTGCTATACGTTGAGCCAGAAAAAAAAATCATTTGACTGCCCTATAAATAAATTTCTTTGTATGTTTATCCTCTGACATGAAAGTCCCGCTCGCAATACTCTTCTATACTATTTGAATTGGCCCAGTTTACCTATTAGTAAGCCTTATCTTTTTTGTTCACAACGTAACAATTATGTTTTAATTTCATTCTTTTTATTGGACATCATTAGCTTATGTTAGCAAATACATCAGGAATTTTTATGATTATTTTCGTAGGTTAGGAGCACATAATACAAGATTAATCCTAGATATACCAAATTGCATGAAAAGTAAAGATATGAACTTCAATACAAATCTCAATAGTGGGACCGTTAAAATAATTTGCTAGAGTAAATTGGGCCTAGATTATCAGCAAGAAGCCATTTTACTATACATTTTCTTTAAACAGACTTGCAGAGGAAAAAGAAAGAGAGAGCATGATTAATCTAATAGCCAATCCATCATAGATAACATGATAACACTATTAGCCATGCTCTAAGCGAACACGAAAGGCTCATGATATATTTTATGAAAAGGTCCATTTTACTTACTTCATCAATTCGCTTTGTTTGCTTAACCCTTTAAACAAATTTAGGTTCAATTTACTCAGTTGATCCAATCTATCCCTTAATGAGATTTCTTTTTTTTTTCTTTCCGTGCAAGTCAAGTTTGAATTTCAAATTGTTAGGTGACTATAATATGATGCTCTATATTAAAAAATATATTATAATTTTTCATGATTACTTTTAATAATGTTTTATATCTTTATAAGATCAATCTCGTATTAAATATTCCTTACCTATGAAAATAATCATGAAAAGCTCATAGTATATTTTTTTAAAGCAAGGCATCATGTTCTCTATCCACTCACAAAATTTGAATTTAAAACTCAAATTGATTAGTGCACGGAGAAATAAAAATGAAAAATTTATTAGGGTAGATTGGATCAAATGAAATAGTTTTGGGGATTAAATCAAAGCAAAGTGGATTGGTGAGGGAGTAAAATATTTTTTTCTAAATTTTATTATAAAGAGGTAAGGTTGAGCTTGAATTAGGCGTTACAAGTGAGCACTTTTATACGGAGCACTATGTTGGACCGGCCCATAATTCGGTATACGTTCCATCCACCAGCGCACTTGCCCGTATAAATTACGGCATCTTGTCCGGCAGCGCTACTCAACTTGCTCACGAGTTCGAAGCAAAAACACTGCACCGTACTGCGTGTCTCCATTCCTTGATCCTCGATGACAAGTTGCCCTTTAAGTATTCGGCCGACACCAACTACAAATTCGTTGAGATGCATGTAAATCTGCAGAGCTTAAGCACACCACGCGAATGATTCTGCAAGACGTCTGCAGAGGTTTCACCGTGGTTTTCGCTCTGTCGGGTGTTGATCGGCCCGCGCTGCCCCTCCATGCAAAGCTGAGCCAAGTCGTAGTTTTGCTCTGTTTTTTTTAAGTGGCGCACACTTCAACCGTCAAGTTGTGCGTTAGTTATCTTGTACATCCGATTAAGTCTGTAAAGCTTTTTTGCTCTGTCTATTATTCCTAGTACAACTCTTTTTTTCTTTTTTTCTTTTTTTTTCTTTTTTCTAAGTGGCTCTATTTCTTTCCTTTTTCTTCAAGTAAAAAAAGTACTCGCTCTTTCAAAAAATAAGTCATTGAAGGTCTGCATTTAAGTCAAACTTTCTTAACTTTGACTAAATTTATGAAGGAAATATTAAATGTATAACATCGAACACTTATTTCATACCATAAATATTTCAAACTTAAAAAAAATTCACTCATGACAAATCTAGAATGATTTGTTTTTTTTTGGATGGAAGGAGTATTGCTCTTGAGTTCCTAGATGATATTTGTGGGTCCTTTTGGAGATAATCATTGACCTGTGTGGCCCCTTTACTAAATCATTTTAGGCCATCGTCATTAGTTACAAACCCTATCTATAAGGAGATGGCATAGCGGTTATCACATATATGTACTCCTCGCTTTCGCCTGATCTAGAACAAACATTGTTGAACCACAAGGTCAGCTCCAAAGCAAACATTTTCGAGGCGCCAAGGCAGCTATCATTGATTGCAAGATTTAGAGCAAACAACATAGAGTGATTGAGCCACCCAATCACCATCACTAGTCACAGGTCCAAATCAAACAATATCTAGCCATTGGATCGCCCCACTGCTGGCAGATCCAATGTGGACAATGTCGAGCCACTAAATCACAATAAATCACTTTTTATGTCCATTTTCATGTTCCCGCTCCTATGTGATCTGAAGGACCGCCCTGTAATTTGCTTCCCTCCTGGGGTCCTTTCTGTAAAATTCAGTTGAACTACGTAACTTTTTCCTCGATCAAATGAGAGGCCTACGCCCTTACAGTTCCTCCAATTTCTTTAACAAAAACGAGATGGCAGCATTAGGCCAATAATTGCATTGTTTTATCCTACGGTCACGTGAGGTATCTGATGCAGATATGTGTCCAGATGCATCTCGCTGGAAGCTGCTGTTAGCGTACGTGACAAATTGTTAATGGTGCATTATTGGCGGTTGTTTAACCAAGGCGCTGCTCCCAAAGACATCCCCGGGCCGTCTGCTTCTACGTTTGATCACCCCTTTAAACAGAGTGATCAGTCTTTAACAATTTGTTAATCAGCGGTGTTAGGGCAAAAGGCTTGGCACAGATGCATCTGACTAAAGTTCAGAACTTTTTTGGCCACCTGTTTGGTTGCCTGGTTGCCTGGTTTCTTCAGAGTTTTGTATGAAACAGGGGCTGCATTTTTTTTTTCACCTTTGCTGCTGCTGCTGAACACTGAGGGTAAAAAATGCAAGTTGACATGCTTTTGAAAATTCAGCATGGTTAGAGTATTGTGCCATTGGAAACCTTTTGGTACTTTAAAAATGGGAGTATATTTTAATTCAAAAAATGGGAGTATTTTTTTAACGAACCGCACATGATAGTGGGTGTTTCATTGATATAGCAGAAAAATACAAGACTACGATCGTGGGAAGCCATAGGCAAGAAAAAGAAAAGAAAAGAAAAGCAAAACAGACTCACTCGGTTGGATTAGGACATCAACATGGGTAACCACTCAACTCAAAACCGCCACACCCGACCGGTTGGATTGAAACGTCAACGCCGCCTCACCACTCCACTCACCATGGCGGCACCCACCAACATTCTCGCTTATGTATTCGCTGAAACCTCCAAGCGTGGCCCTGCGTCGACAGGGAACCGATAGAAGCAGACTATACCACATCGAGAAAGCCACCGCCATGCGGGACCCTCCGCTGTAGTGCTGCTGCAATACCACTCCACCTGACAGAGTGATACCACCGAATCCGGACCTCTCGCAGGCTGCCTCGCAGTCACCACCACGATAGCACAACGCGCGAGGGCCTCGCCACATCCGCCATTGGACTCCACCTCGCTCTTATCACCTCGAAGAAACACCACGCATGGAGGCGTCACCACGCCTGCCACAGTACTCCATGTCACGGATCCGTTTCTTTTATCGTCGTCAGAGTGGTGAGCAATGTTGCTCCGCTCCACAAGATCTCCATCGATCAGCCAAGCCTCCGCCGCAAGTCGGCTTTGCCTCATTGCTTCACCCATGCAAAAGCCTCTGTCGCCATATCAGCAAGCTAGAGAGGTCACTTGCCTCGTCCTCCGATGATGTACCGTACCGAGTAGCATAGCCAAACTGAGCAACCCGCCGCGGTCCGCTGCAAGTCTAGTTGTCCCATGGTGCTGTTGCCGCAAGCGCCGTCCTTCGACGCAGTCCCACGCCGTACTGACCATTGCCAAGCAACGCCAGCCGCCGCGGTCTACTACAAGCAGCCAAGACCGACAACCATGCGACAACCCCTGGCCACCACCATAACTGCGATCGCCTCCACGTGGCCTTGGCAACACCCGTTCAGCTTGCCACGCGGTGGAATTGCCGCCACCAGTTGCGGGCGCACATGATCAATGGATCAGCAATGCCACAAATCGAGATGGGTCTCTAGAGACGACGCCTCCAAGGAGGGCACGACGCCAAAGGCGCCGCCGTTGCTTGTTCAGGATGTGGACAGGGTTTTCATCCAGAGGACCCCATGCAGTGGGGTTGTAGCTCAAACATGACGCCCCCAACGGGAAGAGCGACGCCATAGGACACCACCACCATCTCTACCAGCAAGAACGTCGGTGAGGGCTTTCGCCCGGAACATCTCAACCCCTCGCTGCACGGTCACGGCTCTACACTCCGGACCACAGTCACGACAGCCCATCCGGGTGGTGTCGCTGCTGCGCCTCCACGCACCGCGCCGCCGCACACCCACTCCTCGCACGCGGCCACCGTCACACTGCCTCACCATCACGCGTCATCGAGCATCTCCTCGGGACGTCGCCACCTTACACACAAACCTCGCTGCGCGCAGCCTCCTCCACTCCGCGCGAGCCCCCACTAGCGCCCGACCGCCTCCTTCTCCTGTCACCGCCTCCGCAACTCCTCCACCGAGGAGAGGTGGTCCAACGATGCCCGTAGCACCACCTCGGTGCCACCAGTGCGCCCCTGCGCCAGATGTCCCTGTCGCGCCTCCATGGCATCGCTGGCATGCCTTGCACAGGCCACCCCGGACACGACACCACGTTGCCACCGTTGAAGACACAGGAGCTGCCGTGCCGCACCGTTGCTGCCGCACCGTTGAAATGAGGAAACTACTACCGCCGTTGCTGCCGGCCCCAAGCTCCTAGAGCATCACCATCCACCGCATGTAGCGTTCCCGGCCGTCCACAACCGCGCCGCTAATCGACGTCAGCCGGCGCCTCCACCGCCTCGGGGATGCATGTGGCCGGGCCTGCCACGGCCCGCTCTTCAGTCGCCCCTAGCCGGGCCCGGCACCGCATGGTGCGATACACCCATGTCGGTCGTCCTCCTCCTCATGCGCCGTCAATGCCCCTAGCGGCCAACTCGCGTCGCCGCTGCCGATGGAGGTCACCAAGCATGGGCTGTTCCCGAACAAGCCCACCTCCCAGTGGTGCCCAGGAAGCACGGCCCGCTGCTCTCGGCGGCGCCCCCACCGCCGTCGCCGTCCTCGCTCCCGCTCGACTCGCTGCTGCTCCACCTCACCGCGTTCGGCGTCGACACCTGTGTCCGTGCTGCGGCGGTCGCACCTGACGCCGACCCCTGCGCACACCTTCCTCTCCACAGCTGCATAGGCGCTCGTGCTCGCCATCTCCTCGCATCCGCTCCCGACACTCCCGTCACCTCTTTGGCCCCCCGGTCGTGCAGCCACTGGATCCGGCCGGCGTCGTGCCGGATCCGTGGCCGCCCGGTCTCTGTTGCTGCGGGGTGCCGCCCACGCCGGCGAGCCCCCTCAGGTATCATTGGCAGCTGCGCCTGCCCAGATCCGTTGGAGGAAGGGGCAGAGGCCTCGCCGCCCGTCCTCATCGCGAGCCGCACGGGCTTCCGACGACCCGCTCAGGCGGCGGCGCGGCGAGGGAAGTTGTCAGTGGAGGGTGGCGGCGAGGGAAGTCGGTGACCGCCCGAGTCACCTACGCGGGGGCGACGCGGGGGTGTTCACCAAGTTCAATGTATGGGAGTATATCTTGACCAGTGAAGAATTGACGGTGAAGGTCGGCAGCTGGTTTGATACAACTGTTTTAGATTATGGGGTGTTTGGTTCTTTAGTCCGGACTAAAGTTCCTGTCTAATTGAATGTTTAGATACTAATTAGGAGTATTAAATATAGACTAATTCCAAAATCAATTGCACAGATGGAGGCTAATTTGTGAGATGAATCTATTAAGCCTAATTAGTCCGTGATTTGACAATGTGATGCTACAGTAAACATGTGCTAATCATGAATTAAGGTCCCGTTTGGATACACAATGCTAAACTTTAGCACAGTGCTAAACTTTAGCACCCTCAAATGGAGTGCTAAGTTTAGCACTTGGGGTTGTTTGGATACAGTGCTAAAGTTTAGCACCTTGGGTGAGAAATGACTACATTGCCCTCATTTATGACTAGCTTGGGAAAAAGTGGAGAGGAGAGAGAGGGGGCAACTAGGGAAAAAGTAGGCTTGGGGACCACTTTTAGCACTCATTAGCACCTTTTAGCACCCCTTGGGTGTGCTAAAGAAAACAAGGGTGCTAAACTTTAGCACTCACCTTTTAGCACCCCTGTTTGGGAGTTCAAGTGCTAAAAGTGTGCTAAAAGTGAGGTGCTAAAGTTTAGCACCCCTTTCCAAACACCCCCTAATTAGACTTAATAAATTCGTCTCGTGAATTAGCCTCCATCCGTGTAATTAGTTTTATAATTAACTTATGTTTAGTCCTCCTAATTAGCCTCCAAAGATTTAATGTGACATAGACTAGACTTTATCTCAAGGATCCAAACACTCCCTTACAGGCAGCTCATGCTGTTGCAGTAGATTTGCTCTTGACTGCTGGTCTAAAATTTAGGGTTTAGACTTGTAGAGAGCTCCTAAGCAGGTCCTTTGTACATAAACACAAAGCACAAAAGTAAATTTAAGGTAAACTTGCATTGCCCGATTAATTCCAATTACATATCCTCACTGGTCAAATCTGTAGCTGTGTTTCCATTTCACTCTGTTTGGATCCCTCATATTTGGGCACTGATGTTAATGACAAATAGCTCTCATTTGAGAAAAACAAAATTGTTTTTACCATGGATACATTAGGTGAAAAGGTCTAAGTTAGATTTAATGATCTACAATAACAGAGTGGATCGGCAAAATTAGATCTAGTGATTAAGTTATAGTTGCTTAAAACAAAGGTCCTTTGGGTTATGAAAATTATTCCCTGTTCTTGTGAACTTGAAATTTTTACTTACCAAATTTTAAAAAAGATTGATAATGATCAAATTCATGAAAAAAATAGATAACGACCAAATTCGTAAATGGGACCTAAATGGTTGAAGAAGTCATGATCAACAACCTTGGGCTCTGAGGGCTTTGATTGATCAGAATGGAAAGGCTTGATGGCTTATATTGAAACATCGGTACCATTTATATAGAGTGAAATCCACAATTTTATAGCTACAGTAGCCGACTTAATGGTGCTGCGCCTGAGGCCATCTTATTGCCTAAGGTGAGCTTTTGTGAAACATTTGAACTACCAAGTTTTAGGTAGCTGGGACCATGAATTATGTTGTTTTCTTCAATTACTATCCAATCACGCGATTGACCAAAACAAGTTTGGAAAAAAAAATCAACAACCAATCTCTATTTGTGGTTAAGATAGTTTAAATACCTCGTTCAATTTACATTGCCAAGATTACAATTCAATCTTATCACGTGCCCTTTGCTCATAGCCTCATATAGAGCAGAATCAGAACTATTTTGAATACACAAAAGAACAAAAAAAACTCAGCAACATAAGTATTTCATTATTTTTTCAGCAATGGGAACAACTTAACCATCCATACATGAGCAGCTAGCTTGCCCTAACAAACTGATAGATTGTACATAGCCTTCTGGCATCAGTCTTTCTCTTTGATCTCTCAGGATAAATCTACGATACATGGCTATGGGCCTATGGAAGGTCTCTATACGAATGAACTTCATATGATCCCTTCTGGTTTGGCAAAGGGAGGCAGCAAGCTTGAGGCAGCAACTGCATAACTTGCGATAAAATCATCAGCACGACCATGGTCCAACCTGCAGCAAACAAATCATGGTAGTCATGAATAAATGCACTCTCTTGGGTATACCTTAAAAACATCATGCAATTCAAGATAGTAGTTCTCATGCATAGATATAGGCTACTTGCATGGTTTTGGCTAACCCATGGGAGTTCATGAGCATGAGCATATATGTATACGGGATCATTAACGTTATGTACAGCTATAGTTGCTTCAGTATGAAATATTAATGAAGTACTTTGGCGCAAGTAACATTAGTACTTCAGAGCATGGATGCTGAATTCTAACATGGTATGAATCATTTACCAAGACCGTCACCATATTAGAGAAGCTCCATATCAATGTAAGTTCATCATAACTGATTCTCTCTATTGCATATCATATCATATCATATAGGAATTCATCCTATCATAACATTTATGCATCATATATGAGGTTCATGTACATGTCGAGGTCTCACAACAATTTCCATCACATATGAGATCCAAATCTATGGCTATTTTTCAGCAGCACATTGTTTTAGTATGCATAGCTTCTTTAGTCAATATTTAGTAATGCACTCCTATTCCTCAAGGATATCATAGAGAGCAATTGAGCAAATGCCAATGCTCAAGAATTTTGAAAACTTAAGTGACAAAATAATGTCTTAGAAAGGGGCACAATCATGGACGACAAATTGTTGTCAAAACGATGTTTTACTTTTACTTAAAAACCTTTCTGCAAATGACAGTTTGGTCTCCTGCCCTAGTTGACAGTACAGACCTGTTAAGGTAAATAGGCCAAGAAGAGATGATAAAATATATATGTGTCTAATTACTCTGAAAAATTGTCATGGTAATTGACAATGTTTTATTTTTTTAGAGCTTCTCAAGAAATCTTACAAGTTTGTCGCAAGTTATGCAGTTGCCGCCTCTAGCTTGCTGCCCTCCCATGCAAAACCTGCAAAATAACACATGAAGATTAGTTTGATGAAATATCAACTATTGCTCACAAGAAATAATAACTACTTGCTATATTATCGCTACCGTGAAGTGCTCATATTTAGTGGCAGCTTAAAATAAACTTTTTTCAACAGATCCAGAGTGATATCTGAGACGCACCAAAGACAGAAGCAAGAACATGAAAACACGTGTAGATGATTCATCAAACTAGAATAACAGATTGAGCATGCTGCAATCAAGCCATAACAAGATTTATGCTAACTCTTGTATTTCATGTTCCGCGAGGATCAAAAGTTCAAAGCATTGAAGTCCAACAGAGAAAGAAAAGAGATCTAGATGAGCACAACTAAAGGTGTTTTATGTATATAGTCCCCTACTGCACCATGAGATCTAGGAGATCAACACAATCTTCAGAAAGCAAAGCTGAAAGATTCATGGGCGAGGGTGACCAGATCATAGTATTACTACTATTATGCTGATGCATGACAAAATCAGAAAAAGGTTTAAGATGGAAACTTATATTGCACAATTAGTCTAGTTAGTTACCTGGGTGTATAGATCAGATCTTTAATTCCATGCCATAGCACTGAGCTCACTTCTGCACAGCATAGCTTGAACCCTCATGACTTCTAACCCTAGAAGGGGGAAGAGGAACACAGAGCAGTGCTGGTGCAAAGAGGGGAACGAGGCCGAGTCTACTTTTATAGCCGAAAGGGCAGAGACACGGCCACCAGAAGAGGCAGTGGCGCAGTGGGGGCCAGACAAGTCAGAAAGATAATTAGGCCGTGATTGTAAATTGGATTGGTGGCAACCTGGCAAACAATGTCACTTCGCATTTGCCGACAAGAAAAAACTCCCACTTATGTGGAGCAGCTTCACGTTGCTTGGGCGCCTCCCTGTTTAAAATGAGTATAATTTTTAATTCACACTGGACTTGGTTGCAAAATTTTTCCATAAGATTGCCTTAAAAAAAATCATCACAAACAGGTACTGACAGACAGATTAACAGCTCTTTCTCAACCTATTTTTGTGCATGAAGCTTCCAAAGAATGGTCTTGCGCATGGTCTTGCATGTGCACATGGTTACAGAAAATCCAGTGGCACTAAATACCTTCTCGTTCTCGGTTTTGCTGATGGACATGTATGTGTGTGCATGGTAGACGCAGTTGTCTCAAGACATCCATTAGCCACCAGTCCTGGTTAATTGGCAATAAAAGTTTGAACATAGTTAGTTGGCAATAACAATGTCATATATGTCGGACATGTACCTATACTTTGCAAATGGCCCTCCATTTGTTTACTTGCTGGTTGGGCAGGTCGCAGCTTCGTCGAACCTGCGTGCTAAGGGGTACCAGGCCACGAATCTTTTTGGCTCTTGGATTCTGCATGTCCAGCTGCCCTTCAACTGGGCTCACCATCCTATGCTGTGGTTTCCAACAGGAGTGTCTGGATCTCGATCCATCTACAGCTCCATTAGAAAAGGGATACAATGATTAGAGTTACAAGCTGCAATTTGACTCTCCAAGTTCAACGGTTCAGCTGCGCATCAACATGAAAATTACTAAGGCCTGCAGTTACAGCAGACAGTCAATTATTGAGCAGTTTTTTCCCTTCATACTAGATTACTAGTGCAAGTGCAATGATTCTTTAATGTCACTATTAAGAGCTGGATAGAAACGGTATAGAGTTTTTTCTTTCTTTCAGAATTTCAAAGCATGAACATGCAATAAGATGCTAGAGATTGCAAAATACTAATTAAACTACAAATTAGAAGAAAAACTACAAGGAATCCTGAAAACAATGGTTGTATAATTGAAACCATGGTGTTCACTCTAGGACGCCAGTTAACTCCTTAGTAGAACTACCAACTGTTGGCTTGGGAAAATTGAACTGCAGAATATGGACTAATACGCTGAAAAAAGGGATAAAAGGTCGACCAAAGTCCTAATCATGCCTCAGTAACTGTATATCCATTATACCCAAGTTCAATTGTTGTAAGATCTCATAACTCCACTCCATAAGGGTTCAGTTTCCATTCAACAAAATTTTTCCTTCCACCAATTATTTAATTGTTCCTTTTCCATCATTGAAATGTGCCCAACATGAGTGTATGATCACCAAAGCAGATTACAGGATCCCTACAGCAATTCTCTGACTTTCTAAAAGAAAGTATCTAAGAAAAAATATTGATTTAATGGTTTAATCTCAATCAGCCTTTTGTTATTCTTATTCCACAAAGGAAAAGAAATAGGGAAAGGAGACGCATGTAACTGTCACTTCCAAGTAATAGCTCCTAGTTCCAAAGGCTGAAATATCAATATCAAGTTCTATTTGATTTCCTTATATACAGATCAGATCTTTGCTCCTGTTATTTGCTTAAGATTAAAACACACATTAATCTACCTGACAACAACTTATTAAGATTATACGAGCTGTCAAAAACATAGAATGAATGGTAAGATTGTAAGAAAACAAAGTGACCTAGGAAAGATTTTCGATGGATTTTAAGTTACCGCCTTCAGAAAGTTGAATCATGTATATTTTTGTTCTTCATCAAGCTATGGTCTAATTCAATGCATCGACCAATAGCCAGTGTTGTGAGTACTGCTTCACCTTAACTAAAAAGTTGCTGGCAGAAAGGCTAGTAGACATATCACTGATAATCAGCCAAGCAAACTGAGATGGCAACAGGAACAAGCTATTATAATTTTCTGCATCCACGTCACATTCCTGATGCAAATGTCCGAGGCTGTGTTAATACGGGGGAAGCTCAAGTAATTTTATGAATTTTTAATGGTGCATTATTGGTGATGTGAGAGAGTGTTTGGTGCTCCCAAGACATTCCCTGTCCTCACCTTTATTTAAGCAAAGGAGGGGACCTTTTTGACAACATGTTAATCAAAGGTCTGAAGTCTTAACTTTGGGTAATACAGAGTACTAACAAGTAGCTGATGGCTACACAGCATCACCTTATTTCTACATACCTCACCTAACTGGGCATTTTTAGGACGGTCATTTCGGAGCAGTTTTTTCGGATGAATCAACGAAATCAACCAGATTTTGCTTGGAAAAACTGGATCACTAGGAACAACACCCCCCCCCCCCCCCCCCCCCTCCTCAATTTCTTCCTGGTAAGATTTGGTGATGTTATATAGTAATATCTGCACTTCTCGACCGGTGAAGTAGGGAACTGCAGTGGAGGTGACAACTGGGGAAGGTTGCTAGAAAAGGCAACAGCTAATGCACCAACAATGCTGTCCTTATGCTGGTAATTAACTGGTGATTTGCACCTAAACAATAATTTCCTATCGAGTCTGTGCCCTCATCCAACGTGCAAATAGGGATAAAGCTAGGGGGTGCATCTTCATGAGCTCAGTTCCTGAAGCCGGCCTCACCGCCTCAGCATTGTACCAGCTGTGCCTTTTTTGTCGGCAATGCATCCCACGAGATGGCAGAAATACAGATCAAGTGGGCACCAAAAGTGAATAGATTAAAGTAGACAAAATGCCAGAGGAGGGTTACGAACCCTAGATTGATCTGTCGGCTCCGAGATACACGTCCATCCGCCGGCCCGCGTCATCTCCGCGGTAACATGTCAGTCCGCATGCAGAGCACGGCTGCATGCCCTCCAGGTGCAGCTGCCTCAGGGACGGATCGGCACGCACCTCGCGGCGGCCGGCGGCTGAACCGGTGCCCTTGTCGACCGGTCCAACGCATCAGCCGTCCTCGTGAACGTTTCGTCGAACAGGTGGTGTGCGTGGTGGTTGACGGTTCTTTTTCATACCTCAGCCTACAACTGAGAGGGATATCTTCCGAGTAGGTTAGGGTTCCTTCATCTGAAAAAGTGAAGGCTGCTCTGCCCGCCTCGATCGATCTCGGTCGCCTCCGGCGCCGCTGCCAGCCGAGCAGCCGGCGCCACCGCCACCATCGGCGTCTCTACCGCCAGTTCGGCGCGCCCCCGACAAGTGTTTTGCGTTCGCGCCCATGGAGAATTTTTCACATGCCATGGCCCATTTTTGTCTCAGCCTTTGTGACTTGTGAGGCAGTTAGGGATTATGAGGAGGTGAGGCCCCGTCGTTTTAGTCCTAATAAGGCCCACCTTCTCCTCTGCCCAGGGCTCCAGGCCCATAATAATTGCTCAGAAAATTTTTGAGCACCAAAAGGCCATCCGAATAAGCCCAGCCCATAAGGTTAAGTCGGCCTACTGTCTCCTCTGCCCAGGCCCATCAGAATTGGTCTCAGAAAAATATGGAACACCGAAAGGCCCATCCGAATAAGGCCACTCTCTCAAAACAAGAGGGGGAGAGGACTCCAAAGCCCAAGCCTAAAATGTCGATTAAGCGCAGCAAGTATAAGTCAAAGGCGCTCACATACGTACACACAAATACACAATCCTACTCATGTAGTACTTCTGAAAGATTTTAAAAATTTTAGAAGTTATCACATGGGTCTCGCTGTCGTAGGAAACGTTGACTACCACAGTACTATGTAATAAATCTAGAAAAGAATATAAGCACACGTACTAAATTGAGAACTTGAACAATGTATTTATCATGTATAGGTAGAGGTGGATCAAAAGCTCAGTTGTGAACCAGGTGTTCTTTCTTTAAAGGCAAAATATGCATTTTGATCCCTCAACTTTACTCAAGGGTCAACTTCATCCCTCAACTTTCAAATTGATCAATCTAACCCCTTAACTTTTATTTTCGGGTTAAACTTTGTCATATGGTATTGCAGTCTTGGAGAAGGTGGCATGAGACAACAAATTAGGAGTAACCTAAGCAATATGCATGTAGCTAGATAACAAGATACACTAGAGTGACAGGCGACATGCCAATCTTCTGTGTGACCACTTTCACTCATTTGCATCCTGGTTTAATAAATGTCTAAGAGTCAAAAATGGCTCCTCGCAAATGTTCCATATATGATATATCATATATGTATATTACTTCATATCATAGCATATTAGTAGATCATTAGCATATCGCACTTTCGCTATCTCCTTGTTTGGTTTGCTTTTGCAGACAGCAATGTAGTGGTACCTGTGCATTGTTATTTCCCAGCTAATTGAAGGTGCATGGTACGGTGTCTATCATCCACTCGTTCAAACAAAAGTAGTCATCTCTATTATCAAAAAAGGCAGTCCTCTGATCCTCTCCGTGCGTACGGGCAGGACAGAAGCTGTGTGGGTCGTCGTCGTCATCAGCAGCACCAACAAAAAGCGACACGCTAGATTAATCATTTTAATTACTATATTATACTACTATTACTACAGTAATGTTCGTATCGATGCCATGCGTGCTGCTCTTATGTTGGCTTGTCGTGGGGTTTGAGAGCCAGAGCTCATCCGCCCGGCCGACCGCCCCCTGATGGGCCGAACTCGCGACAGCGACATCAGGTAGGCTTGCGGCTTCCCAATGGGAGAACTGCCCCGTCTTTATCGGGGCTCCTAATATATATTTGCTCCAGTATCCCTCCTACTCCAAAGTCCCCACTTTCTCCGATACCTTTTTATAGTATATATACTAGCAGAAATACCCATACGTTGCTACGGATCCTTACTTGCTCTCACGTTATTATTTGCTTATTTCTAATACGTTGGCTTCGCTTCCCAATATATTGGTGCGTTGTCCCTAGTAGTTCTCTCTTTGCAAATATAGTAATAGAAGACATTTGTAGATGATTTCATGCCATTTGTTTATTACGTAGGACCCACACATGGAACTGATGGAAGCGGGGACGAGTATAGTTCTGAGCGATCAATCATGAATTAATTAGGCTTAATATATTGATCTCATGAATTAGCGTTCATTTATACATGAAACCAAACATCCCTAGCTGACGGGTTTTTTTTTCCGGCTACACGACCATATACATCCGTAGCTCATTTATCATCTTATGGATATATCACGCACAAGGTACAACCTTACCCCCCTGAAGCGGCACGTTTGTTCCTCACGGTCTGTAACATCCGCAAAAATCACCAACTTAAATCACCCGCTAAAAATTATTTTCAAAATCTTGTTACCGTTGAGCTCTCGAAAATCCAAAATCTTCCCGGCGATTTCGCCGTCCCGGCACCCAAAGCCGACAACCATCATTTATCCTCTCCTGCAAATTTCGCCGCATGCCGGTCAACAGACCGCCGCGCGTGCTCCGACCGCGTTCCGCAATCGCCGCCGGCTCTCCCTTTCTTTTTCTCTTTTTCCTCCCATTTCTTTTCCCTTTTTCTATTTTCTTTCTCTTCCTTTTCTTTCTTCCTTTCTTCTTCTTCCTTCTTCTTCTTTCTTCCTCCTCCCTTCTTCCTGGAGCCTAGTGCTACCTCCTGGCCGGCACCCCCCAATGCCATTACTCCCCTCCCTGCCCCCCGGCCCCCCCTGCGCCCGGTCCCGCCGGCCCTGTCCCCGCCGCGTCCGGCTGGCGCGCTGGCGCTGCCCACCGCGGTCGGGGCTCGCCCGCCCGGCCCCGCCCCCAGCCCCTCCTGCGACGCCTGCCGCTCGCCCCCCCTCTTGGCGTCCCCTACCACCGGCGCCCGTGCTTGCCCGAGCCCCGCCGCCACCTGCCACGCCGCCCGCCGACCCGGCTCCCCGCCGGCCTATAAAAGGGAAGGAGGCGACGCCCCACCTCGCTCCATCTCCCAGCCACCAGTGCCACCGCCCCTCTCCTTGCTCGCCTCCCTGCGCCAAGCCACCGCCGCCCCATCGCCTGTGCGTCGCCGCCCAAGAGCCACCACCGGCCACCCCTTTCCCATCTTCGAATCTCCGAGGTAACGGGCAAAATGGGACCCCCCTCAACTTCCTCCACCTCCCCCGGCCCTCGGCTCGCCGCCGGCGAGGCTCGGCCGGCCGGCCGCCGCCGGCCATCCCCTCCTCCCTGTCCCTCTGTCTCAGTACAGAGAAAGGAGAGGAAGAAAACCCCCCAAATTTCGATCTAACCCCCTGTTAGTCCATATTCACAAACCAGTCCTTCCACCACTCTCAACACATTCTCGCAAATGTGTCCCTCCACCATCCAAAAATATTTACAAATAGGTCCTTGTTTTATCACAGATCAGTCCTAAACCTCCTTTTAAGCCCCTAATACTTGATTAACTCGTCATTTCATGCACCAAACTTCCTCCAATTAATCCCAAATTCGACCACGTCATCCTCCAGTATACTTCCGCCGAGCCATATCCAAATTTTGTAAAAATACTCATTCCACCTATTTTTCGTTCACGTTCTCTGTTCGGAGCTCAACGGGTAAAATCTTATTTTCTTTTTATTTATTGTGTGCTCGTTTGTGTGTGCCGTAGATTGCGGAGTACCCGAGGAGGAGGACGAGGAGGAGTTTTACCGCGAGCCCAAGCCCGAGGACCAGCACCGCGAGCAGGATCTCCCGGAAGGCTTTGAGGACGGCAAGTCCAATCTCACCCTTTGATGCATATTTATTCCTAGTTTTTCAAACACAACCTATTGGCCTGTTTTATAAAAGTGCATATTGTTTTATTGCAAGATATGGTTTGATAGCCACCTCTTGATTGTTATGATTATTCCTTGTTTGTCGTATAATTATCTCTAAATATGATTCGCTCTGTTTGGATGATAATTACTGTTAGAATGCTTAGGACCTTGTTACTCACTCCAATCATGACTACAATGGTTTATTTAAAGAATAATTGTGTGAGTGTTTTTCAAATGAGAAAAATGGGATTCGGAAATAAAGAAAGGTGATGCTTAGATGAGATGGATGGGCGTTTCTTGTGTGAAATGCTAGAATGTTGGGCTCGTACCTTGGTGGTTGAGCAAGGTTGGGAGATATCCATCTTGTCATGGTTAAGGACCGAGTTGATATGTCATCTTGCCTAATTCAACCATCGTGCAACCACTCGACCGTTGTGTGGGCAACGGCTTAGCATAAATCCCACTAGCTAAACTGTTAGTCTTCGGGTGAGATGGTGAGCAACGGGAGCCCATGGAAAAGGAGTAAGATCTTTGTGACTTAGGTCCTGGTTAAGACCTCGTTGGTAGGTCATTAACCCCTTGGTCGCTTCCGTGTGGACTAGTCAGTCTTAGCTAAGGTGGGTAATGGCTTTGTTAGGATCCGCACCGGCACCAGGGTGATCGTGCTGCGGTACCCTACTTGTGGGAAAAGTGTACAACCTCTGTAGAGTTAAAACCTATCCGGGTAGCCGTGTCCATGGCATTGGACGAGTTATGACTTGGTCACATAACTAGCATTTGGAGATGGATGATTTCTATGGCGTGCGTTGGAATTTTGGAAGTGTCCGGCAGTTGTGTCGTGAGCTATGGCGGACGGGGGGTCCGATAGCAATAAAAATTTGGATCCTTTGTGTAGGATCAACCCCACTCAATGTTTCGGTTACTAAAGGAAAAGCTTTGCGAAAACTCTTTTGAAAAATAAACCCTCGCATGTGTTGAAAATCTAGCTTTGTTGCAAATGAACCTTAGCCTTATCCTTGTTAATATCCGTGCATACTCTTGGTTGTATCTCCTTCCGTGGATGGGGTTGGACTTGTTGAGTACTTCTGTACTCACCCTTGTTTCGTTGCTACAGAGGAAGACCCGGACTTCATCGTCGAGGACTTTGAGTAGGAGGTTGTGTCCGCACCCGACGCTGCCTGTGGTGCTGGCCTTCGTAAGATGCTTCTGCTGTTGTGTAGTCCCGAGTGCTGTCTTTTGGCAGTCGCTTGGCTAGCCGCTGTTATCTATTTGCTTCTTATCGTGGCATGGCTTTCACGCCCACTCCCTCGGAGTTGTACGGTATTTGAACTATCTGTTGAATAAATGTGCTATCAGCCTCCTGGGACTGATATTTGCAACACATTTAGTCTCTACTTATGTGGGGACGCTTCAGTGATCGTCGTTCCTCTCGCGGCAAGGGGAAAACTATAGTTGGCCCTCATAATAAGCCGAATAAAATGAGCATGTGGGAGAAAACAATGCTTCATTTTTTGCAGAGACGTCATGAAAATGCTGCTGCGGCGGGTCAGAAACCTCGTTTTGGTGGTCGTTATGCTCTACCGTCAGTCCCGGGTGTTTCACGTCCACTTAGTACTACCGTTGCAGGAGGCACAAATAAACCACAGGATGAGGCTGGGTCAGCGGAACCTTCGTCTTCGCCGCCCAAGGATGCTTAAAGTCCTCCTAGATAATACTCAGTGGATGACTTGTCGTAGTGTATCATGTTGTTTGGATATGTAATTTAAATATGTGTATTTCTATCTATATCTAAACTTTCAGTATTATTTGCACTACAAAGTTTGACATGCTTTCAATCGTGAATAGCATGTAGATAAGTTGTAAAGCGTATAAAAAACTTGTAATCCATTTTCATGCGTAATCCATTTTCATGCATAATCCATTTTCAAGTATAATCCACTTTCATGCGTAATACGATGCAGATGGACCTGCAATGGATATATAATGCAGACAGACGAAACAAGATGTTTATTGATGGCTTGCATTATTTTCTCGAAGTGGACAAAGCGAACAAGCTAGAAAACGGGTTCGTATGTTGTCCATGCTTCCAATGCAGTAATAAGAAAGACTATTCAAAGGAATCCTGGGGGACTATTTACAACCACTTGTTTAGATATGCTTTCATGCCTAACTATTTGGTTTGGACCAAGCATGGCGAAAGCGGGGTTGTAATGGAAGACAACGAAGAGAAGGATGATGACAACATTCCAAACTGGGCTGCAGGCCAAGCTTTTGCATATGCTACAATGGGCGAGGCTGATGAATATGAGTTTGCAGAAGATGGCCCTACTAATGACCTTGGTCAGGTGCTATGAGATGCACAAAGAGATTGCGAGAAGGAAGCAGCAAAGTTGCAGAGCATGATCACTAAAAATTGCTGTACCCAGATTGCTAGCAGGGCCATAAAAAACTGGGTACCACACTAGAATTTGTGCAATGGAAGGCAAAAAATGGTGTGTCCAATAAGGCGTTTCAGGGGATGTTGAAAATTTTCAAGAAGATTCTTCCCGAGAATAATGAATTGTGGTCCACAACATATAAAGCTAAACAGATTATTTGCCCTCTGGAATTGGAGGTTCAGAAGATACACGCATGCCCTAATGACTGTATCCTGTATCATGGTGCTGAATACGAGAAAATGGATGTTTGTCCCGTGTGCGAAGCGCTGCGGTATAAGATCAAACGAGATGATCCTGGTGATGTCAAGGGGCAGCCTCTCAAGAAGAGAGTTCCCACGAAGGTGATGTGGTATTTTCCTATAATACCACGCTTGAAATGCTTGTTCAGGAACAAGGCGAATGCTAAGTTGATGCAATGGCACAAAAAATAACGTAAGGAAGATGAGATGCTGAGACACCATGCAGATGGCGCCCAGTGGAGATCAATTGATAGAGCATTCCCGAACTTTGAAATTGATGCAAGGAACATAAGGTTTGGTTTAAGTACTGATGGATTCAATCCATTCAGTGAGCTGAGTCGTGACCATAGTACTTGGCCTGTGACCCTATGTATGTTCAACCTTCCTCCTTGGTTGTGCATGAAGCGGAAGTTTATTATGATGCCGGCATTTATCCAAGGTCCAAAACAACCCGGCAACGACATTGACGTGTAGCTACAACTGTTGGTTGATGAACTTGTACAACTTTGGAAGGAAGAAGGTGTATGTGTGTGGGATGAGAATAAACAAGAGACCTTTAATCTACGAGCATTGTTGTTCGTAACCATCAATGATTGGTATGCACTGAGTAACCTTTTGGGACAGACAAACAAGAGATATCGAGCATGCACCCACTGTTTAGACATCACAGACAGTATGTATTTGAAGCACTGTAAGAAGGTCGTCTATATGGGTCATCATCGATTTCTCCCTGCTCACCACCAGCTGAGAAAGAGCGGGATGCATTTCAAAGGGTCGCCAGACGATCGTAAAAAACATGCACACCATAATGGAAAGCATGTCTTTGAGATGATAAATGATGTAAATGTAGTCTTTGGAAAGAGTCTTGGTAATCAACGTGTTCCGAACGATGATAACGGACATACACCCATATGGAAGAAGAAGTCGATGATAACGGACATACACCCATATGGAAGAAGAAGTCAATTGTAATAAGTGCCATTTGAAGTAATACAGTGTCCATGAAAAATTCAGAAAGAAATCCAAAAGAAAAAGAAAGGAAATTGGCAAAAATTCCAAATTCGGCCAAATTTTGACCGAAATTTGAATTTCAAATTTGAAATTCAGAAAAATTTGCCAAAAATGTGGAATACAAGTGTAAGGGTGTTTAGGAATAAAGGATCAAAAATTTGGAGCTAAGCTAGTGCCAAAGTTCTTCAGAAGAATCAAAGAATGAAAAGAAAAACTCAGTTTACTGTTCACCGTCCGAAAATAGGAATTCAGAGAAAACAGCCTCAGAGTCCATTTTGGAAATTGATTTCTGGAAAATTTTTCAAATAAGTGCACCAGGACAACTACACTATATTGAAGTATGAACCTTGGACTACAAGATTTGGGTGTTGTTGGCCAGGATCAGTAACAGGAAGGAATTCAAATTTAAGCCCAAAGTCAGCACATTATCACAGTTAACTGACACTCTGAAATATAGCTAAGTCTGAAAATCGACAGCATAGGGTTAACTTTGAGTTCGAATTCAGGGCAATGTAGATCAAGAAGGGTAGGTGTTCTTGGGCAAAATGGAAACTTGGGAGATTATAGAACACGTTTAAGAACAAGTTGGACTGGAAGAACAAGATTTGGGTCATTGAATCAGTTCACCAAGTAAGATCAACACCACTGTCGATACTGACGAAACTGAATCCTTAATTCAGTCGGGTTCAGAACTAGCTCGAGCAACTTTTCCAAAATTCCAGTGATTCGGTGTTTATCTCAAGCCGACGCCAAAATAAAAGATGGCGGTCTTGAGTTTATCTTCAGGTTCTGTTAAAGCACGGGAGGCCGTCGGATTGAGGATCAACCGTTAGTTGCTTCTGAAGATCACGGGCGCCAGAAGAACGATGACAGAGCTGCAAGACGTGTCGCCGCCGCCGTCGTCGGTCGCTCGCCAGCACGTCTAGCTAGGCCACCTCCTCACCACATAAGCCTACGGGTAGGCCACGGTGTCGCCCATGCGCGCGGTGAAACACTTGAATATCTACCGCTCCCGAGCCGCCGTTTCACCGTCGTCCTTTTTACCGCCGCCAGCGCTCCTCTGTCAAAGCACCATCGCCGAGCAAAATTCCACCGCCACGTCTCGCCTTCCGTCGATTCCTCTCGCCTACTCCTCCACAGACACCCCAGCTACACCCCAGACCAGTTGTTGTCCAACATCCATGCCAAAGTAACCGTGCTCGCCGCCGCCTCTGTCCGCCGCCGTCGCGCCGTCCGCTCACGGTGAGAACCACCTTGCGCTGCCTTTCTTCTTTCTTGAGCAGTCGTAGTCAAGTCCTTAGGGTCTGAGGATGGAGTAGAAGCAGTTGTTCGAGTCGGTTGAGCTGTTATCGCAAAGAGCCACGGCCGGCCGAGGGAGTCGCCGCCTGTCGCTGTGGAGGGGATGGCTCCGGCCATCTCTGGGGAAGCTGTTGCCGCGCACGGGGTCGTGTAGGTCTAGGGTTGGTGTTGTCGCCTGGTCCCGCCGCCGGGAGGGCGCCGGCCGGCGAGCCGCGCCGCCCCCTGTCACGGGCGCGTTTTGGCGGGAGGAGGAAGAAGAGTCCGGGCGCTCGGGCCCGCGCGTCAGTGAGAAGGAGGGGGAAAAAGAGAAGGAGGCCGGGGAGGAGCGGTCGGTTGCTGGGCCGCGGTTCGGAGGCCCAATAGTGGCGCGCGCTTGAATAAGTGGAAAAAGAAAAGGGCCGGCGCGTCGCGTAGGCCCAGGAGCCGGTGCGGAGTCATCGGCCTGGTTTGGTAGGCCGGGGGCCCGTGAGGTCCAGCAGGCCGGTAGGCCAGTGGGGCAGGCTGAAAGCTGCGCGAAAAGAAGAAAAGGGACAGTGGGCTGTTTGGGCTGGAACCGGGTTAAAGGAGGATAAGAAAGAAGGAATCGGCCCAGTAGGCCCAGCAGTGGAGAATAGGGCCGGCGGGTAGATATGAATAGTAGAGGTGGGGTCCGCGCCGTGGGGCCCAACGTGCGTGAGAGAGGGTAGAGAGTGGGTGAGTAAGAAAAGTTTTCCGAGCGATTTTCGGGAAAAATTAAATTTCCTTTAGTAATTTAATTCGTTTAAATTCGTTTTACACCATTTTAATCACAGAAATTTGTAGGAGTGTCCAAAATTAGTGAAACCAATTTTGTTAGGCTTGTTTTATTTTCCTTTATGCATTAAAATTTTTACACCCTAGGAAAATAATAAAAATTTAGGTATTTATTTAATGCCTTCCTTTTAAGGTAATTAAATAAATACTTAATATTTATAAAATGTATAAAATATGAATAATACTTTATTAATCACAAATAATTCTTAAACCATAGGAGATTAGATTTTCAAGTTAGAAAATATTTACCACTTTTTCTAAAATTAAAAGAAAAGCTATAGGAAGGGTTAAATAAGAAAAATAAAAGTATAGGTTAATCTTTTTAGATTTTTGTGTGTTGGCTTGCAACTTTATCATGATAAGTCGTATAGTCCTTGTTGGCTTGCAACTTTATCATGAAGGAAAGTTGTATAGTCTGTTATTCAAAAAGTTTGCATTCTAACCCCTGCATGTATGTGCCATAGATCCAGAAGCACCGGAAGAAGATTACTGGGAATTTTCAGAAGGACCCTTGGAGTCCGACGAGGTGTTTGAGTTTGTTCCCTGTGAAGCAAATCCGTCGGCTTCTACTAATCTTTTTAACGATCAAGGCAAGCCCCGGTGCATTTATACCTATCTATTTTGGAATCGTTATTTCATGTGACTAGTTATAGGTTATTGGTTTATTGTATGCACTAAGTCTAGGAGTTGAATGAAACCTATTCTTGTGTATGATTATGCCTTGTTTAAGGACATCTTTGCCACTTGTTCAAACCTTGGAAACTACCCAAGTCTAGAATTGCTTACTTGCTTACCTGCTTGGTTTACCAACCTTAAGGCAAACACTTAAGTCATACATGTTGCCTATAAAAGATAGTTTGGAACATGGAACCAGACAGAAGCTAGAGATGTAGTTCTGTCTGCTAGATTAATCTGGTTAAGGACCGATTCGTGTCTTAACCATTGATCAAGTGATAACATCTGATCACTTACTGGGTATGGGACCAGTAAAGCCCAGTAGATTAGTAAATTCTATGATCAGGAATGCTTCGTACCCGCATTTGACGTGCTGGAGATTGGCAGGGATGTAGCCTGAAACTCACATGGAGATCAGGCCAGACGTGGGGTCCCATGTGGGGGTGCATCCCTGGGTCCGGGTAGTTGTATTCCTAATCATTGACTTTGCTAATCGAGAGGTTGTTAGTACGACCTGGACAGTCGTATAATGCTGGTGATCAGGGTACTCTCCTGCAGGATGTAATTAGATCCGGATCGCCGCAATTCTCGGTTATGAATGCACTTGATCGCTGTTAAGCTTCGTAGTATGAACTCATGCGATATAAAATCTTCTGTTGCCAAGTACTGTATGGATTAACAGCTGTGATTGTTTTACTTCTGTTATCATCTAGAATGGTTAGGTAATGACTTAACTAAAATAAAAGACAAAGCTAAGGCCTCACTCGTAGTAAGCTTTTTCGGCAAAAATTGTGTCAACCAAGCACACCCAAAGGCTGACATGCATTCCAAAGAAAAACTATTATATTGGTTAGTCGGGTAAGACTTGCTGAGTACCCCGTACTCAGGGTTTTCCCCTTGTGGTTATCTTTCAGAAGCTCCACTGGAAGCTACCGAGGAGGAGACCCCGAAGACCTAGAGTATTGACCTGAGTCTCACAATACTCTAGAAAACCGTTTATCGACGCACCTTCTCCTGAACTGTTTATGTTTAATCTTAGAGCTTGTCTAACACTGCATCACTAAGTTTGTTTCAACTTATGTCCTGTAATAACTCGTACCTTTTAGATATGTATGTAAAAATGTAATATTTGTTGATATTATCCCATCGCGGATATTATCCAGATGTATGGTGATGTGACACGCCGTGGATTCTTCGAGGAGTCCCAGGGACACTCGACGGACTACCGGACTTATGCTGTTTTAGGTGCGTTTCGGATAATTGCCGTTCCAACGACGATTAGGCGCACTTAAACCAGCCTAAGTTGGGCGGTTCCGCCACATCAATGTTTTGGGAGCTACCTTATTGGGAAATCCTAGAGATCCGCAATGCAATAGACGTGATGCACCTGACAAAGAATCTTTGCGTGAACGTGCTAGGATTCATGGATGTTTATGGGAACTCAAAAGATACATTGGAAGCACGACAGGACCTGAAAGCCATGTGGCAACGAGATGACCTACATCCGAAAAAGAGAGATAACGGACAACACTACTTATGTCCTACCAGTTACACTCTCAGCAAGAAAGAGAAGGATAGCATGTTTGAATGCTTGAATAGTACGAAGGTCCCGTCTGGGTACTCCTCGAATATAAAGGGAATAATAAATATGAAACAAAAGAAGTTCACAAATCTCAAGGCCTATAACTGCCACATGTTGATGACCCAGTTGCTTTCGGTTGCACTTAGGGGTGTTCTACCAGAGAATATCCGATTGCCGCTCGTAAAGCTATGTGCGTTTGCCAATGCGATTTCACAGAAGCCAATCGATCCATCCAAGCTAGCAAAGCTACAGAACGATGTGATGCAATGTCTTGTCAGTTTTGAGTTGGTATTTCCACCATCCTTCTTCAATATTATGACGCACCTCCTAGATCACCTAGTAAAAGAGATTGGTATTCTCGGACCTATATACCTGCACAATATGTGGCCTTTTGAGAGGTTCATGTCAGTCCTAAAAAACTATGTTCTTAATCATGCCCGTCTAGAAGGAAGCATCACCAAGGGATATGGAATAGAGGAGGTGTTCGAGTTTTGTGTTGATTTTATTGACTCAATTGACTCGATTGGGGTTCCAACTTCACGCCACGAGGGGAGGTTGCGGGGAATGGGCACCCTTGGAAGGAAATCAAGTTTGAGCAATGATACTGATTTGTTCGATAAGGCACACTATGTTGTTCTGCAACAGTCATCCTTTGTGACTCCGTATATCGAGCAGCACAGGCAGATGGTAGTTTCCAAAAATCCGACAAAATCTGATGCTTGGCTTACACGTCATCACATGAAAACTTTTTTCCCTTCTGGTTGTGCCAACAACTTATGGGTAACTCTGAGATTCACTCACAGCTTGCTTGGTTAGCCAGGGGACCTGCTAGCACAATCGTGAAATTCCAAGGCTACGAGATAAATGGTTATACATTTTACATGAGAGCTTAGGACCAGAAAAGCACGAACCAGAATAGTGGTGTCCACATAGATGCCATAGATAGAATTAATAGTAAGGAGTCGTATTATGGTTTCATACATGAGATATAGGAACTCGAATACGGACCGCTCTACATCCCTCTATTTCTTTGCAATTGGGTGAAGCTAACTATCGTAACTAAAGATCAGTACGGAATGACAATAGTGGACCTGAGCAAGACTAGATACTGTGATGAACCATTCGTACTTGCCAATAATGTACATTAGATTTTCTATGTGAAGGACATGTTTAGCAAACCCAAGACAAATCCAGAAGAGCCATGGGAGCCAAAGCGGCACATAGTTCTTCTAGGTAAAAGAAAAATCGTGCGAGTCGAGGATAAAACAGACCAATCAGATGATTATGATCAGTTTGATGGCATGCCTTCATTCACTATTGAAGTTGACCCAAGCATTTTGCTATCCAAAGAAGAGGCTCCGTACTCACACCGCGACCATGATCAAGAAACTTTCGTGAAGAAGAAATTTTATAACGTTATATTGTAATGCGCTAAATTTGCTTCACCTTTATGTACTACTTGATACAATTTTTAATTTAACGTATGTATGATTTCATGTGTGTTTAAATTAGTTGAGGTGAAGATTTATTAGATAAACATGAACAATGTTAACCACATACATAAATTGAATTTTTCGCGCGTTGAAATTATTTAATTGAATAATTTCTTGATAATAGCGATGGAGTAAAATAATTATTTTAGAAGCTAAAAGAAAATGGTATAGAATTAATGACCTATTCACACTTATTGTCAATATACTTGCTAATTTAATATATTTTTGCATGTTCAAAATATGTAAAGGTTTTTGTTTTTGCATCCTGAAATCCAGTGAAAACATAAATAAAATCTATTTTCAAAAAACAAGTGGGAAACGAGAAATAGGAAAATGCCCTTTTGTCCCAGGTGCCAACAGCAATCGGGACAAAAGGCCCCCCCCTTATCCCGGTTGCAAACTGTAACCGGGATAAAATGGTATTTTTTGATTCCCGTCGGGAATGTACCCTTTTATCCCGGTTGCAGACTGAAACCTGGATAAAAGGGGGTGCATTTTATCCCGGTTGTTGTTGGCACCCGAGACAAAAATACCTTTAGTCCCGGGTTCAATTACGAGCCGAGATAAAAGGTGCGGGGGATAAAAGTAATTGTAGTCTCTTCTACCCCACCTTTCAACACTTGCGCAATTTTTTTCACCACCACCAACATCCGCGCCCGTCCGCCTCCCTTGCCGGCTGCCAATCTCCTCGTCACCCGTCGCCCCGACCGCCTTGCTCGCGCCCGGACCGCCTCCTCCTCCGTCGCCCTGGCCCGCCGCCTCCTCCTTCACGCCCCCTCGACCTCATCGCCGCCGCCTCCGTCGCGCCGCCTCCGTCCACATCGCCGCCTCCGCCCTCGTCGCCGCCTCCGTCCTTGTCGTCGCCGCTGGCCTCCGCCCTCGTCGCCATCTCCGTCCCCGTCGTCGCTGCTGGCCTCCGCCCTCATCGCCACCACCTTGCTCTGTCCCCGCCGCCTGCTCCGTCACCCCAGCCCGCCGCCTTCTCCGTCGTGCCCCCTTGAGCTCGTCGCCACCACCTCCGTCCCCGTCGTTGTCGCCTGCCGGCCTCCGCCCTCATCGCCGCGGCCACCTCGCTCCGGCCCCGCCTCCGCTGGCGTCCACCTCCCCGACCTGCGCATTGCCACTCCACCGTCCCAACCGTCGTACGACCTCCTGCCCCAGTCGCCACTGCCTAACCCCCGCCAGCCCTGGCTCCCGCACGTACGGCCCTTGCCGATGGAAGCCACCGGCTTGCTAACGCAAGGGCCCTTTTTATTTTTTAGTTAGAAAATCAATAGAAATTTGTAGAAAATCAGTAGATTAAGTAAAAAATCAATAGAAAATTACTATTATTAGTTGAAACTCAGTATAATTAGTAGAAATTTGTATCCGCATCGCCACCTCCATAGGATCTTCAGGCTTTTCATCTAGCAGGTTACCTTCTTCATCCAAGAATAGTTCCCTGTAAAATTGAATATCTGATCAAGACTATTGTACAAAACAACCATAGAAAAAAATCATACAATACAAACCTTTTACATCTTTTCTCCCATCTCTTCATAATATAAATCAATGGTATCTCATTTTGCTTCTCGGCTCTAAGCACTTGTATGATATGACGGCACGGGATGCCATAGGACTCATATAATTTACAGGAGCACCTACCAAACATGTCTGACTTGTTCAACTGAACCACTCGCTCTTTTCCAGATAGACTGCTGATGGTGACAATTTTTC
>NC_028455.1:27652434-27706248 GCF_000263155.2 Setaria italica | reverse complement strand
TGAGTCCTATGGCATCCCGTGCCGTCATATCATACAAGTGCTTAGAGCCGAGAAGCAAAATGAGATACCATCGATTTATATTATGAAGAGATGGGAGAAAAGATGTAAAAGGTTTGTATTGTATGATTTTTTTGTATGGCTGTTTTGTACAATAGTCTTGATTAGGTATTCGATTTTACAGGGAACTATTCTTTGATGAAAAAGGTAACCTGCTAGATGAAAGCCTGAAGATCCTATGGAGGTGTCAATGAGGAAAAAGATTTCAGATTCACGCAACTAGTTGGAACATCTTATCCAAATGGCCAAGAACTCTGAACAAGAACTCTGAACAAAGGATGGACTTTTTATTTTCTAGTTTATCCAACCTAGTAGAACCTCTCCAAAAGATCACGCCTGCTACGAGAGTTAATAAACAGGATGAGTATGAATCTTTCCTTGGTAGTAAAATTCCAAATCAAGTCGATATACATCCACCAAATGATATCAAGTCGAAAGGGAGATGCAAAAGAATTAAGAAAAGCGAGGAGATGAAGGCTGCAAGCAAGGGTAAAAGTAAACGGACGTGTGGAAAATGTAAGCAAGTAGGGGATCATGATGCACGCACTTGCCCAAACAATGCTGATATGTCTCAGGTTTAAATATGAATGAGAAGTGAGCTAGAACCAAATGTTTCAAATTTTTCAAAATTTTTTAGCTGAAACCCAGAACCACATGTAAGCCAAGCACAAGCATACATTATCAGCACAAGCATCCATTGACTATATAACATTGTGCCAAATGGTACCATTTTTAGGAATTTTTATAATTGCATTTTGATAATTACAAGTACCTGCACAAGAACTAGCTACATTCTATGGGCTTACATAACTGCAAAATCTCTCCCTGCACAAGCACAACAAGATTGTCCCCTTACAGAAGCACAAGAAAACTCTGCAAAAGCAGTAGCAGTTGCATCTTCTTCACCAGCAAGAGCCGGCTCCACATTTGTCCAGCACAACATCAATTCCAAATCAATCCTTCATCGAGGACGGCGACCAGAGGGGCAGCAGCCTAGCCATCAGGCGTCGGCGGCCAGTGGGGGCCGCAGCCTAGCCATCAGGCAACGGTGCCCAGCGAGGGCGACAGGTCAGCTTAATTTGTGGCCATCTGATCGACCAGTAGTCAGTACACTCACCACCATGAGACTCCATCCAGCTTCTCATCCTTCTTTCCTCGTGGCTCCTCCTCCTCCTCCAATCCGCTGACGCCAAGAGGACGTTGCTGGCGTCGGAGGCAGGGGCGCGGTGGCCGTGGATCCGGGCAGTGAGCCTCGGTGGCTAGCTCGTGACGGAGGGTGGAGGCGGGTAGGAGGCCGCCGAGGGCGACGGGGCAAGGTGGCTGGCGAGGGTGGAGGCGAGTAGGAGGCCAGCGGGGGCAGGGGTGATTGTGGCCATGAGGACGTACGGACAGCAAGGGCAAAATCGAGGGCTCGCGATGGCGCCGGACGCACACGGAATCAGAAACGGACACGAGGGGGTAGGGGGCTAGCGGGTGGAGGGGCTTAAGCGCAAAATAGTCGCATCTCTCACCCTATCTATTGGATTAGCATCTAATGACCTTGATTCGTAGTTTCCAAGGTTGCACAGGGTGGTTAGTTTGCACCAAATACGTTCCCTACTTTCTTAGTACCATATCCTATCTCACAGACATGGTTTCTTGCTTAAATTTGCCGCAAAACATTATTACCCTATAGTTGCTTAAGAATCTTGTCAACATTTTTAGGCAGGCAGTTTGTTCACCACGGGCCATACTTTCTTCGCACCATACCTTAACCACAGAATTAGTTATTTGCTCAAATTTGTCGTTGCTGTGGCAGTGACGGGGAAAAAAACTATGGCACACCGTACTTGCCTGAGCTTAGGCTTGTGCCTAGAGACTTATAGAGAGGGTCGATTCCATGCAGAAACTGAAACAGCAGCCCGAGTAAGAGTAACCAGATCCTGGGAACAACTTCATGGATGCATGCAGGTTCAGAACCAGGAACATCAGCAACTTAAGCTTAATATTAGCCATATTTCATATGTGCCTTTCACTTTACAGAGACTGAGACTATGAATTGCAAAATCATTTTGCTTTCTGGGTCACCTTCAGCCACTGAGAAACTATAGCAATTGGCAACCTCAGATCCATCTAACACTGCCTCTACATGCACATTGATAGCAGCAGTGGAGTCAAAAAGATTTGAATACCACAGGGTTGAATTACCGTTATTCCTCATCATTTGTGGGGATTCAAGATCTGTTTATGCACATAAATGCCTCTAATGCCGAACAAGGTTATCAATGTTCATGAAGATGTGATCATGTTCCTAAACCCTAATGTGTGCTTCAATGTTGATCTACCACCTGAATCTGTTGCCAAAAGCATGAAAAATGAAATCATGTCTAGGTTTCTAAGTTGTAATAAAGGCCTGATCACCCCAGTAAGAAAAATGGTCATCAACTTAGGGGACAATGAAGTTTTTTTTCTCTTAAATACTACCTCCATATCGTTTTATTTGACGTTGGGTAGTTCAAAAATGAACTAAGCAACGTCAAATAATATGATTTGGAGGGAGTATATTAGAGTAAACTGCTACGGCAGTTCCATTTTGAGGAAGGCCGCAGAGCAACTTAGACACATCACAAAGCCAGGGTTTCCTTTATACTACTCAAAATCACAATCTTCATTCTAATACAAGGCAGAAACCTATGCAGCTTAGACAAATAATCAAACCAAGGGTTTATATCTAAGTGAGACCTACGATTGAAGTAAGGATCACACTGGATCTGATATAATCATGACTACTCATAAGTCATAACACATAACATACTCACTGAGAGGTCAGCTCTTGCAGATCAAGGTAATAGAATGAAAACGACAATGCTGGAGTTTTAAAAAATTGAATAAACTCGAGAAGAATAGCTTACTTTATTTCAATTAACTCAAAATAAATTGAAGCACAGCTGCCAATGCTACTAAGTACTAACAACCAGGTGGACCAGAGTAATTTCCACACAGATTTACATATTTCCCGGGTCAGTGGGCAGTGGGTACTAATAAATTGCTGTGTCCTCCCTCATACTACTATCTACCTTGCCCCCCTGAAGATTTTTTTAAATGCATGTGTACAAAATTTACTAATTATCATGTGGCGAGCGCAAGGCAATCCTCATATGCATAAATCATACAAGCACTCTCTGATAGCATTTCTCAACACCAGCTAGTCAACCCCACCCCAAAGCCTACAACAAGAGGCAAACAGAATCACATCCCCTAATCCAGGCAAGCTAATATAAAAAGGCACAACAGTCACTAAATTACATACCAGAAATAACTTTCAAATAAAAAATTTACCGGAACAGAGACAACATTATCACCGGAAAATAACATGAGGGGATGCATTGTATTATCAAATCCTCACAGCTGTTCCACAGCATAACAAATTTACTCATCCAAGATCATACATGCTCAGATCAATCGAAGCTAACATGGGCCATGGGGTAAGGGAAGATAAAGAGTAACAATTGTTATAAGAGCAACAGAGTTAAGCTAAATTCTCACTACAACTTAATGTGTTTCACAAGACTCGGAATAAAAAGGACAGTAACATGTCAATACTTACACCAGATAGATCGGATTAATTTCCACAGTTCTATGTATTTTCCATGTCAGTAAGCATGGATAAAAATTTCTGTATGCTCTCTAATACTACAATCCTATGTTTCAAAAAATGCTAGGCGTACGAGACTAGGCAGTTGTACTTTCCCCAGGCCCCTAGAGTAATGCCATGTTAAATAGAGAAAACTTGGTATATTAAGACACAGAATTTGACATTATCTTGCAAGTTGCAACCATAACTTCCATGACCATAGTTCGCCTTTATGCATCCTCTGTTTTGTTCTACTTTCATACTTACATAGATCAAGTCTTAAACTGCTCTACATGGAAAAAAGCCGCTGTGCTAGGTGAGGCGGTGTTGCCGCCTAGTACGTAGGCAAGTCCTCTCACAAGATTCTTGATGATGAATCTGGACAAACTCACAAACCATCATGTAAATAACATCAGGTAAGTCCTGATACAAAAGTTGTCTGAAAACTCTTATGAATCTTATCCCCATAGCAAGCCCAATGAGCCCACCCCACCCCACCGCTTACTACAGGAATCAAAATACATACCCTAATGCTGACACGCTAATATACACAATGATGCGGCGATTTACCAAGTTCAATTCAGGAATCACAAAGTTCATAAATTCACGGAAATGGTGATGAAATTCTCACCAAAACCACAACAAGAGGAGCTGAATTGTATCATCAAATCCTCATAACTGTGCAACAGCATGCCACATTTATTCAACCAAGGCCATACAGTGCCCAGATCAAGAACTGAAGCTAACAAGAGGTCAGGAAGAGTAAAAGGCGTAACATTGCGACGAGGGAGACGGAGTGAAGATGGATCCTCACTACAGCTTGTGCTTGTAGCGCGCGACCTCGGCGTCGTTGGGGAAGAACCCCATGAGGCGGCCGGCGGAGTTCTGGTAGGCGTACATGAACCCTCCCATGACCCCGATGAGCCCGCCCGTGACCATCGACGGGCCCCGGATCCCCGGCTTGATCCCTGCACGACGAGCCCCGGTTTGAGCTTTCCGATGGGGGTGGAACTGAGAGCCGGGGTTTGGGAGGGGGATCTAGGATGGGAACGAACCGGAGAGGTAGCCGACGGTGACGGAGACGGCGGAGATAGTGGAGAGGCGCATGTAGTCGAGCGCGGAGAAGTTGCCGACCACCTTGGTGAAGGCCGGGTTCCGGTCCACCACCGGGTACTCCGGCTTCGTCGACGCGGTGATATCCGTGTTCATCGCGGGCGCGGCGGGGGCGCGAATCCCTCCGGTGCTGGCGGCGGCGGCGGCGGCGGCGGCGGAGACGGCAGATTTGGTCGCGAGAGCTGGATGTGCGAGACCTGTGGCTTCCGGGGATGGGTCCTTCTCACTGGGAGAGGTGGTGGGCCTAACGAAAAGAGCTGGGCCTAGTCTGAATCTGGGCCATCCGACAAAGAGTGCGGCCCGTGTCGTCGTCGATCACACGACCATCATAACTGGGTTGAGCCCACTGCTTTCAGTCCATCCTTGTTAATGACGTGGGGCCCAGACCACACGGACAGTGAGCCCGGCCCATCACTGAATCGTCGGAGTTTCCAAAGCCACCCTCACCTCGCTTTCTCCGCCCTTGCTCGAGTCGCCTCGCTCTTCCCACCGCTATACCCCAACCAGCCAAGCCCCGCCCCCTCCTCGCCTCCGCCTCCAGCTTCGACTCCTCGAGCACTCCTCTCCAGTCTCCAATGGCGACGGCCCCGGCACCCTTCTCGCTGTCCACCTCCACCCTGCCCGCGCGCCTCCGGGCCGCGGCGGTGCCGGCGGGCGCGCGCGGCAGGCAGCCGCGGCGCGGACGGATGGTGGTGCGCGCCAAGATCCGGGAGATCTTCATGCCAGCGCTGAGCTCCACCATGACGGAGGGCAAGATCGTCTCCTGGTCCGCCGCCGAGGGCGACCGCGTCACCAAGGGCGACGCCGTCGTCGTCGTCGAGTCCGACAAGGCCGACATGGACGTCGAGACCTTCCACGACGGCATCGTGGCGGCGGTCCTCGTCCCGGCCGGGGAGTCCGCGCCGGTGGGGGCGCCCATCGCGCTGCTCGCGGAGTCCGAGGAGGAGGTGCCGCTCGCCCTCGCCAAGGCCAAGGAGCTCTCCAACGGGCAGTCGCAGCAGGCGGCGCCTGCTCCGGCGGAGGAGGCCGCCGCGACGCCGCCCCCGCCTCCGCCTCCGACGCCGGCGGCTGCCCCCGCGCCAGTGGCCGCCGGGACGAAGGGCATTGCCAGCCCGCAGGCTAAGAAGCTCGCGAAGCAGCACAGGGTGGACCTTGCCAAGGTGACCGGCACCGGGCCGTACGGTAGAATTACGCCTGGGGATGTTGAGGCGGCCGCCGGAATCCAGCCGAAGCCAAAGCCTGCTGCTGTTGCTGCTGCATCACCACCTGTGGCTGCACCTTCAGCTGCTGCAGTGCCTCAAGCAGCAGTGCTACCACCGGTGCCTGGCGCGACTGTTGTTCCATTCACTACCATGCAGGCCGCGGTGAGCAAGAACATGGTGGAGAGCCTGGCGGTGCCCGCATTCCGTGTCGGGTACCCAATTGTAACTGATAAGCTCGATGAGCTGTATGAAAAGGTGAGGATCGGAGAAGTGTCGACTGCCCCTGATGCTCTTCTGTGTTTTAGCCTACTTGCTGATAATTGGGTTGATTTGATTCTGTTAGGTTAAGCCAAAGGGTGTGACAATGACTGTGCTACTGGCGAAGGCCGCGGCCATGGCGCTTGCTCAGCACCCTGCTGTCAATGCTAGTTGCAGGGATGGAAAGAGCTTCACTTACAACAGTAACATCAACATCGCAGTGGCCGTGGCAATTGATGGTGGCCTTATTACACCCGTCCTGCAGGATGCTGACAAGGTATATACTATATTTGTGTTATCAATTTGATTTCATCTACGAGTAGTAGCAAGCAAGTTAACCATTCAGCTTATGAGTTGGTTCACTGCAGCTGGATATCTATTTGCTCTCACAAAATTGGAAGGATCTAGTCAAAAAGGCACGCGCAAAACAGCTCCAACCAAATGAGTACAGCTCCGGTATGGAACTTACTGCAGTGTTTAATACGTTATTATATTGCCTTTGCAATCATTATGATGTTCATGAACATTGTGCTTAAATGAAGATTTTGTGGTCTGCAGGGACATTTACACTGTCCAACCTGGGTATGTTTGGTGTAGATAGATTTGATGCAATTCTTCCACCTGGCCAGGTAAGCTTACTTCTCATTATTGCCTAGCTAAAATTGTGCTATCTTTGCTTTACTGATGTATGATAGATAATATTTGTGTTTCTGTGAATGCAGGGAGCTATTATGGCAGTTGGAGCCTCGAAACCTACAGTTGTGGCTGATAAAGATGGTTTCTTTAGTGTCAAGAGCAAAATGCTGGTTAGTTATGCATCTGATTTTTTTAGACATCAGTTGTTTGCATGTGATGTTTTCAGTTCTATGAATTCTAGTGCTATATCCAGAGGGTTTTTTCATGAACGATCGCCAAGTTTGTCATATACATCATCTGGAGAGCATTACATTATTATTGTCTACAACCACTAGATTCACAGATTCTGTCCAAATCATAGTGCATAGATATACAAGCCTGATTTTTTAGACATCAGTTGTTTGCGTGTAATGTTACCAGTTTTATGAGACCTAGTGCTATTATCCAGAGGGGTTTTTTCATGGTCGTCGTAGAGTTTGTCATATACATGATCTGGAGATTATTACATATTGTCTATAACCACTAAATCGTAGTTAATAGATTTACAGGCCTAAGTTGAGTATGTTGGCAATGAAACTATGTAATTCATAGGTAGCAAGCACCACAAGTTACACATCATCAAAGTCTAAGTTGTATATGGGTGATGTTTTTGTGCGGGGCTGTCACTGGTGCTGCCAGTTAGGGCCTCTTTGGTTGGTTGCTGGATTTTGGCTTGCATCAGCCATGATTCTTGTGGAGTTGTGGTGAACAGATTGTTTACAATATTTGACCAGAACTGTAGCTGTAGCATAGTGGGCATATAGTAAGAAAGTACTGCATCAAGTATGGCAGAAAAGCAGGAGCCAAACTAGGGTAACTCAAGTTCAGCAAATTTGTATTTAACTAAGTTGTTTCAACATTTTCTTTTCAGGTCAATGTCACTGCTGATCACAGGATTGTATATGGTGCTGATTTGGCAGCATTCCTGCAGACTTTTGCAAAGATTATTGAGGATCCTGAGAGCTTAACGTTGTAAGATCTCTTGAAGATTATGATGTTACTCCTATCTATGTGCCCATCAGTAGTCTGATTGCAGTTGAGGAGTTCTCTCCAGTTTTTGTATCTTCGAGCCTTCAGTGGGATGTCGTCTGATCTGTTTGTACTTGTTTTTATTTCTCAATATTTGGATCTTGTTGGAGAGATTATACTGATGATACTATGGAAATTTTGGAGAGCAATAAGTTATACTGTAGAATAGTTTGGTAACTGTAATTTTGCCTTAGTTCTGCATATTTTTTGCTTACATAATGCTTTATATCCCTGTTTCATTTATCTGCCAGAAAGTACATATTCTTAAATTTACAATATTATAATCCGGTCTTCCCTTAATATATATAGGGAAAAGGTATAATTGCATTTGCTTCAATCCTGACAATAAATTAAAATATTTATCAATTTAGACTGGCATGTAAATTGATCTAGACCGATTTGAACTGTAATGGCATGCTGCTTTTACAGTTTGAAATTTGTCCAGCTTATAATGGCAAAACGTACATAGTATATGTTTGCGGATCATAGCTGGCTATATATCCAAGAGACCAAAACTATAAGTTGTTCAGCGTTAAGTTGTGAGTATATTTAACAAACTTGAAAACCATGCAATCCAACCGACCATCATTCTAATACAACTCTGCACATGTACAAATTCTCCATAGTTGATACCAACCCACCAACTCATCTCAAGCTAATAACTATACACACAGTTACACAAAAAAGTTAGTTTGTTAATGTCCCGCTGGTTAATCTGAAGTCTGATCATCAAAGTATTCACCTGAGTGGAAGTACTATGTTTAGATATTGGATGTGCTTTGAACCTCTCATCTCTCTGCACACCCTATCTAGCAAACCAAGAAAATCTCTCATGATGATAAATATGTGGAGAAGGTTGGACTCATTCTTGCCAATGTCTCCATGATAATACTCTGTGAGTTCTCTGACCTGCTGTAGGACCTCGGCTTCAGCAACTTTGAGCTCCTGCATTGTATTCTCTGCATGAGTTTGGAATGATCTCATGCAATGCAGGAAGTTCTGGTTCCTGTCATTGCAGGTAAGGTCCTTTCCAACAAGCCTTCTTAGTTGAGCCAGTCCTTGTGAAAGATTTGAGATTGAGCTTTTTAAGGTATCCAGGTCTATGCTTGCCACCTTCTTGACATTGGCAAGCTCATTACTTAACTCAGAAACAAATTCTGTACCCATTTCCAAGTACTCTTCACGTCCTGCTGGTGTGGCGTGACATGGTCCTGGTGTTCCACTGATCTTATCTGAAGCTTTTGACCCTTGTGACCGTACCATCTCTTGAACAACAAAATGGAGGAGGGTTGTCTTCCCATCAGCTCCACGTATATCTGACAGTTTCAGCAATGCGTCGAGTTTGAAAGCACTTGCACCTCCTCTTATTGTTCCAACATTCATTCTGTTTCCTGTCTTCAGTACTGCTTCAAGTAACCTTAAGAATAATTTGCTGGACCTGAGTTCGCTGCAGGCTCCCTAGTAAACACAGAAATAGTTGTAGCTTCAATAGAATGTTCCTATCTTCTAAATTAATCGAAATGGATCCACTTACTTTAATCAATGTGAAGGACATTCTGAGATGGGAAACTTCATCATCAAAAGTTTCCTTGTACAGCATCACCTCAATTCTTGAAAATGCCATTGGTATTGTCAATAGCACCTTGACAAAGTTCTCTGCTGGATCCAAAATGTTGATGTCCCCATCGTAATCCAGCAACTTTTTCTCTTCTTCCTCAGATGGTTTCATCTTGACCAGAGCTTCTAGTTGTTGCACAGATAATCCAGTACCTGTGATATATAGTCAAAACAACACAGTAGGTTCATCTGGCCATCATTAACTCAGTAAATTTGAATCCAAACATCATGGGAAATATACCTTCTGTTATAGAATCGCAGACTTGTTCAGTGCTCGCATTTAAGGTCTTCAGCAATATAGTAGTATTTTGAAGTTTGTGGTGCTCAATAACATGATTGCTGCTAGATAGAGTCTTGTTTTTGTTGTCCTCAGTTTTTACTGGGCCTTGAAAGTTGTATGCAAACAAAGAGTTTATCATCTGCTCATCAAATCTGCATAATCATGTTATTGTAAGAATGCAATAATAACCACTGCAATGACAATATAGAATGAGAATCCTTTAATTGCCTTACTCGAACTCAAAGGAACTTGACTGAATGTCATTCCACACCATGGAGCGGTTTGGAGCTGCCCTTACTTTGTCCCAGTGCAAAGGTTTCAACCTTGGAAGGGGTAATCCATCTTTGCCAACTTGTACCTGAATCGGTAATGGAGGTGGGAGTGGAGGCTGGCCAGTGTTCTGCCCTTTAAGACTGGAAAGATGTTTGTTTGGTGGTGGAGGCGGCGGTGGTGATTTCGGAGGGGGCGGTGGTGATTTCAGGACACTTGTTGCACTTGATGGTTTGAACTCAGCTTCTGCTGCTGAACTCCTTGAGGTCTCCTTAGAATCCAAATTGAATTTTGCGCTTGACGCACTAAATGCTGTGTTTGTTTCCGAGGGTGTGATCTCTGTACCATGGGAAGTGCATTTGTATCCTGAGGATGGATTCATGTAGCAATTTGAGTTGTCCTGCTCTATTCTTGGAGATTCAGGATGTGCCATGGATCCAGAAGTGTTAGCTCTTTTGCCAGTTTCTTGATAGTATTGTTTCGCTGGAGGATGGCAAAAGGTGTTACTCACATGGGTGTGATCAGAAGCTGTTGAAGTTGGAGTCTTTGGAGAGAAGTGAGATCTAAAATCTGGTGATAGTGATTGATATGAGGAACCAGATGGTGAATCATCTGCGTGTGGAGAAGACGGGGATGGATCTGTGACAGTTTTATTGCAAATCTGCAACGGTGACTCTGCGTTGGAGCCACCTGACGAACGAGAACAAGGTACGGAATGGAAAGAATCAGCCTCATCAGACTGCAAGTTGACGTTGGTTCTCACAGTATAATCGCGTATGATTAGCTCTGCACTTTTTGAAGGTGTGCATAAGCTCTTAGATTCTGAAGATTCCTTGAGGATCGGGTAGTCCTCTAGGCGTTGCACAGCAGAACTCAGGAACAGCATATCTGGGCTAGGATGGGAACTAACCTTCATGGTAGCACAAGGTGACCTGTGAGATCTCGATCCATGGAACAACAGCTTGAATGGCTTCTTCTGAATCTTCCTTGATCTCCTGAGTGAGACTGCTGCTACGGCGATTCCAAGAACAAGCAGACACGCCCCAACCGTGGCCAGAGCGACAATGGCGGCTTTCGGGAGCTTGGTATGGCCTCCACCGCCCAGTTTGCGTGCCACGCTTCTCACCGGAGCAGTGTGGCTGCGGGTTTTCAGTGGCATCCTGCTGTGACTAGTATGGGGAAGAGGAGCAGGAGCTGGAACGGGTGCTCTTGCTTGATGAGGTGATGTTGCTGGTGCTGGAGCTGGAGCTTCAGAATCGTGTCGGTGCCTCTGGTGTCGCGACCAATGATGATCCAAGCCTATCAGCATCCTGAACCTGGAGACGAAAGAGGAACTGGCATCACGGGTCACCACCACGACACCGCCGCGCTCATGGCTCGGAAGGCGGGGAGCCCCCTCCAGGACCTGGAAGTTGAGCAGGAGGAGCACAAGGGAGGCGGTGAGGAGAAGCAAGACGCACTTCATCGCCAAGCCCATTCTTGCTGCTGATCATGAATGGACAAAAGAGAGGAGAGGAGCTCTCCTTGCCGCAGGACGATCGAGCTCTCAATGACCGCGACAAAAGGAGGAACAGGACGGGGAGTGAGGTGGGGGTGTACCCGTGTACGTGTGTGCGGACACATTTGCTGTCCAGGCCGTAAGCCAGCGGCCGGTGAGTGAGTGAGTTCGTTGGTTGGTTCTCCTCTCTTCTCTGTGACGCCCATCCACCTCTGCAGGCTTTAACGCCACTCCAAGAAACCCCCTGACTTACCATGGCTTTTGCTCGGCAAGAGCTAGCAGGACGGCAGCTGCGACGCAGGCTTCTCGCCAGGTCTGTACAGCACCTTCCTTTTGAGCTTCTTTTGCATCTGTCTTGCTTACCGGTTACCACATCCGGTGCTACGGTTTGGTGGGCAGTGGGCACCGATTTTTGGTAAGGGGATCGGATCGCCGCCGCGACAGAAGTGATAGTTCGCTGTGCTGATTGCGCAATGATTTTGATTTTTCCTGTCATTTTCGCGGTAACGACGTCAGTACCAAATCCGTTATCAGCCACTTGTCTTCTGTTAATCTGTTATTTTGTTAGGGAAAAGGTTTGTGATATGTAGTGGGATCCTTTTGCTCCATCCGGAGGCTGCACTCCAGGCACACAGGGCAGTAGCCCGGCACTTACGTTTGCAGAGGTTACCTTCTTGGTGTGGGTGCCTTGGAAGGCTGGGCACCAAGCACATTCAGGTACAGGAAACCTGCTACTGCTTTGCTGATGACCATGGGCCTGTTCGCTTCAGCTTATTCAGCCGGCTTATCAGCCACCAAATAGTGTTTTCCTCCCACAACAAATCAGCCGTTTCAGCTTTTCAGCCGGCTTATAAGCTGAAGCGAACAGGCCACATCTCTATCGTGTTCGTCAGACTAAGAGCTACAGCCCCTACGTTCGATCTTGTCTTTCCATCAGAGATAATCTGAACTGCCGTGGCTTCTGTACCGGTCCTCGTCCTTGTGGTTAGTTGAGAGTTCAGTACTTCATTTAGGTGGCTGGTAGCGTTGTTGGTTCCGCTGTGGTACGACGCACTGTTGCCACCGGTGGCATGACCAATGAAAAGGGACAGTGAACCACCGAGCTTGCGGCGAGTAGAGCTCGTGAACATCGTCGTCAGATATTCAGATCAGGCGAAACAGTCCCTACCGCACCGTGTCAGGTCAAGGGCTCAAGCGCGCATCCAAGGACAATGGTATCTGTTTCGAAGAGTGCACCTACGGCATATGGCAATGCTTACATTAGCCAACTTTGTGTGCTTACAGCGTTCCAACTGCAAGTAGTGAAGCCTAAAGATCATTTCTCTCTAGGTTACCCGTTCAGCAACAGCAACCCAGCATGAGCTCCCGGGCATGGGACCTGAAAGCAAGCAGGACGACTCGGGAAGGCTGTGTCCTGCGCCGCGGCCACTACTTCAAGGCTGCTGGCCGCCGCCGCCCTCCGCTGGCGGGTCTCCGCCGCCTCCGGTGTCCACCTCCTTGACCTCCAGTATCTCGACGCGGCGGTTGGTCCTCTTGCGGAGCTTGATGGCCACGTCCTGCGGCACGAAGGCGCCGCAGACGCTCACCCGGTGCTGCTTCCGGTCGATCATGTGGCTCTCCAGGTCTTCCAATCAAGCCAAAAGCCATCAGAACAGCATCAGTAACGTTACTTTCTGAATTTCGGATCAAGCTGAAGCGTTTAGTATAAAACCTTGCATGTTGAGGAGCGCCCTCCTGATCCTCTGGTAGCACCCGTTGCAGTCGATGTTCATCCTCACCGTCATGCAGTAGAACTGCACCCCCACATCACAAACACCAGTCGTCAGTCAAGTCTCAGCACCTCCAGCAAGCACGATCATGGTGGCGCAGAGCGTTGGCCGTCATGGTGGTTACCTTGCCGCTCATCAATTAATCTCCCTTCTCCTGCTCGACCACGGCCAGCGGCGCCGGTAGATCTGTGGCCTCGCCGGCGAAGGAGGTGGTCCTGAAGAAGCCGCCCCAAAGAGAGGTTTGTTTGCAAGGGCAAAGGGCAAGTGGGCACGCAGCTGGGGCTAAGGGGATTTGATTTGGACTGATACCTATCTTTTGAGCTTTGTCAAGGCATCACCGAGGTCGCCGGAATCAGATTCTGGCCCAACCACGCAGGCTCCCTGGCTGCCTTGCACGTATGGGCATGGCGCCGGTCCTTTTCCTGGCACCTTTCGCCTTTCCTCCTGCCCGGCGCCGGCGCCCGCCTTGTGACGATGCTTCGGACACGGGCTCTCTCAACGTGGACTCTTGCGCATACCATAATCGTACAGCGCGATCGGAATCTTGGAAACGCGATGTGGACACACGGATTAGCAAATTAGCACGGCGGGAGAAGTGCAAATTTGACCGTCGGAGGTGGCGCGACGAGAGTGGCGTCGGCGGCAGTAGAGAAGGCTGCCAACATCGTCAGCAAAGCTAAACCTGTCAAACCTACCGTTGCCATACATTCAGAGCAGGATTTGATTCTTTTTCCAGCGGTAGCTCAGCCACTTGCTGCTACACCGCACATTGACATTTCACAACCATTCCGTTGCGCAGATAGAATCAGGCACAATGAAGTCCACTGCAACGTGATAACAGAATTCAACAAGTACCCAGAGGGGCAAAACCTGAAAACAACTTAACTATTTTGTGATATTTCTTTCAGTACAGTAGAGGATTCAGAATGATAACGTTATGTGAGAAGCACCACAGCTACAGGATGAACAAATTTAACAGCAAAAGGCTAGGATTGTCAAAAAAAACAAAAGCTCTAAAAACTGGAATCAAAACTCAGCCATTCTTCCCCTACTTTGAACATGACGTTAACAAAGCTCCTATCACCCCTAGAATGTTATAGAGAACAGGTAAAACTTATCTAGGTCAGTCATACATACAAACTGTATACTGGTCCTTGGTGACATCTTCACATCTAACTGCTCAGAACGGATGAGCCTTCAAAACTCCCGAAACCTTATCCGGGTGGCAAAGTAACCTGGGGATGCACAAAACCACATCTCACCGAGGCTGGTGTAACTCCAGAAAGGAAGAAGATAGCATGTTAGCCTTCAAGCGGTGTGAGTTGGGTTTCATCTGGACATCACAAGATTGGGAACCTGCACAGGCACACCCATAAAACACTGCTCTCCACTGCTCTTGCACGCCTCCTCATCAGGCACTGAATTCAGCTGACCAGAACTTCCACTGGGGCTGGATGAGCCCATGTCTCCGCTGCTGCTTCCACTGCTAGTGTCCGACTGCCTTCTTGAACCAGATCTTCTACTGCGCTTCCTTGGCCTCCACCTCAAGTTATCAAGCTTCAAAACATTTGTAAGGTCAGCAAAGACACGTTTATTATCACGTGAGATCTTGCTGACAGAAGATTTTTCATCACGCCTCTCATCAAATCGAAGGCCCTCCTCCAATTGTGGTTCTGGTTTTGGAGACATATTGACATCTAATGGAATTTGTTTCCGATTCAAATCTTCACTTCCAGTGCCTGTGGCGGAGGTCAGTTTGTTTGCGATATCTTTTCTTTCCTTCAAAGGATTCCATTTGTTACCAACCCACTCAAGGGAATGCCTCAGCTCATCTTCAAGAAATTCAGCTACTCGCTTTTCTCCTGTGATACATAACATAAAAAGAATGTAAGCTACTGGGCTTCGATATGCTAACATTGTGCTACTAATGTTCACGCATCATAAAAGCATGCCCAAAATTGCTGGGAGTGAAGTTACCAGGAAAATAAACTTGTAGATGCCCACTATCTCCCTGCCGCAACACAATTCCCTCCCACCAACCACCATGCCACCACGCATCAACAATGGCTCCAACATTAAAGCAAGAGGCCTTGCTTTCTCCCACATGTTGTGGGCGAACCATTGGCCTTCCAAGGAAACGTATTCCCAGTTGATCAGGTTTAGCAACCCTAGTCAGCATAACCCACTCCTGCAGCATACAAATCAGATCAAAGTTCAGTTAGAAAGCCCATTAACGTGAGCAAAGGTAAACAAAATTATAAAAATTGAACTTAACACACCTCCAAGTTTCCAGTTTCGTCAGCATCCTGGAGTTCTAGGTAGCGCACCTTGATTTTATCATTATGCCTCTTCAGGATCGAACATCTAAACCAACATCCCCTTATACCACTATCCTGTGATAGAACTTCCACTTGGCATCCAGGGTACAAGTATTTGTCACCCAAAAAACTAGATGCAGAAGCACCAGAACCAAGGAACTTTTGTGGATTAGCGTCATCATTGAATGCATCGCGCTTCCTCTTCAGCCCTCCATCTGAGCTGGGTCCAAATTTAGGGACCTTGAAACGCACCTTCAGAGAGGAAGTTGCATTGAACATGGTCCTCAGTACTCCCTGGCTCCAGTAGCCTTGAAGTTGTGTAACGTCAAAAGGCTTGACTTCATCATCATCTATCTGCCGGCGGCAAAAGTAAGGTTGCCACAAGCTGTATCTGGTACCACTCTTGAACTTCTCGTAGTGCTGAGCACTCAGGACTGCAGCCAATCCATCAATGCATTCTACATTGAGATCTTGACGACCAAGAGAAAAGAAAATCTCTCTGTCATCGACATCCATGGGCAACGGAACACCAACCTCATCAGCTTTGTCAAACCATCGCACCTTGACCATGTTGTATGAATTTGTATCCTCGTAGAGATCTTCCACATAAGCAATAAGTCTCTTCATCTCTTCACTCATGATGTATACAAAACTATGCACCTATAAGCATAGCAGGAATATATCAACTATGGTTCAACCTTAAAATGTTTAAGCTACATGAGAAAATATTGGCACTTAACCTCCACCTACTTTCAACTTTCTATGATGACAAAACGTTCCTTAATATCATCTCAAAGTAGTAATGGTAAAAGAATAAAAATGATTTGTCACAATGTAAAAGAAGCTTATCTTCAACAAAATCTACCCACTTCTTTCTCATGAAATTGCCCATAAGTTCAGAACTGGCATTTTTTTCTGGGGTTCAGTTTTATGCCTGCCTTTTAGGTATGGTGTTAGAAATGTAACTATTGTACTTGAAAATGAGCAAGGAGCAGAGGTGCACATACTGGTAAAGAAAGATCATGAAAGTGATCATTGAGTGGGCATACCGAGATAGTAATTCCCCTTCGGCAGAAAGATTTGTAGTGCTTCAAATGTTGTTGGCAATGCCATGCAGAACCCAACCATGTGAAATCTTTCGAAATTTCCCTAGAAGAAACATCCTGAAGAGGCGTAAAAGAAAATGCATTAGAAGGTGAATTAAGAATTATGAGAGGAATAAGAAAGGCAAGAACCAAAACATTACTGTACCTTTGAATAAGTAACCTGAGTGCAGTTAATGTCATTGTCGTCGTATGAATTTCCATTCCACCTATTAGCTGATGAGTAACCATAATTGCAACCTGCAAATGCAGCATTTTCACAATAAGAAAACGACCAAGAAAGCCTTTAATTGAAACCTTCATGTAATGAAGTAAAAAACTCTAAACCAAGATGAAGGCAGCACAGCAAACAAAACAAAGAACAAAAGGGAATGGAATGGAAAAGGGAAAAAGCGATGAAAGCACAAATCACCACAGCAAACAGGACAGAAGATGGAAAGCATAACTTGCGAGTAACTTCTAATTAGGGAGAACCCCTATCGTATGTCATGTATAAATTCTGCAAGATATGTTTCGCCATTTCATTCCATTAAAACATTGAGCCCAAAGCCACACGAATCATTTTCACTAGAATTTGTTGCTTTTCAAAGAAATGGAGGGAATTTTTTGCAGGAACATCCAGTGTGTGAAAGTACACGTTATATGGAATTGTGGATTAGTTCCATAGAGGGGTCAGGGAAGGCTATACAAGGGAAGATCAAAACAGCACCTGATTGAGTTTACATTCATGCTGCTGCTTCGTTTATCTCTATTCCCAAATGCCAAGCTTAAGCAATTGGCCCAAAGGAAGCCAGCAGCTGCTTCCACTGGGTCACACCTGTATTCTCCATAATCCTATGGAAAAGGAGAAGGCATGAGTTTCGCATGCAACCAAATTATTACTGAACAAACCGGGCGAGATTACAGTCACTTCTAGAAGAACCAAAAAGCAACCCAAAACCGATTCAACTAAACAGAAACTTAACCGATAGCTAAGGGAACACACAGAAATCCCAATACTATGAGATGAAAAGATATACTGTAATGGTCTATTCAAGAAGAAAACAACGTATTTCTGAGATGGCTAAAACGCACTACACCTTGGTAGCCAAGCAAGCTTGATGAAACAAAAAAGATTGCTGAGGGGTGAGGAGTACACAAATTGAATGGATCTTCCCTTTTCCATATAAAGCTAGAAGAATCGAATTAAACAAGACAAAGAATTGCAACTAAGAAAAATAAAAGAGACGAGAGCAAGCTGCTATTTCCGAATCCCACAACAGCAAAATGGAAAGAGTACAAGGAAGAAGACGGCTCTTCTTGCCAAATAAAGCGAGACACAGCAGGAAATGGAAGTAAAGCATCCGTGTTCCCTAGCCGCCGCTATTCCAGAATCCCCAACGGCCAAATGGAAAAATACGAGGAACAAGACAGCTCTTCCTGCCAAATAAGGCTAGGCACAGCAGGAAATGGAAGTAAAGCATCTGTGTTGCCTAGCCACGGCTATTCCAGAATCACCCAACAGCAAAAATACGAAGATGACGGGTTTTTATTGCCCAAATCAGCCAGCCGCAGCAGGAAATGGAAGTAAACCATCCGCGTTCATCTAATCTCGTACAGATGTCGCGTCGCATAAACAGGAGATCCGCTCAGCGCATCAGAGATTACAAACCGTTGCACCTACATCGCGCAGAACGAGCAAAATATGCAGGAGAGACGCAGATTACAGGGGGGAAATTGTAGAGGCGCAGAAACCAGATACGCGCCCAAATCCAAACGGACAAATCAAAGGACGGTGAGCCAAGGAGTCCTAGACGTGGGCCTCAAACAAACCAAGCACGTAAATCGGCCGACGAAATCCTTAATCCCCAAAAATCTCATCATTCACGGCACTCGGCCCAGAACGCATCCAAACAGGCGCAGAAGCGGGGCAGAAACACAAGGAACCGCGTCTGTGCGCCTGAAATCCGAACAAAAAACACGCGAAAATTCAACCCAGAACGCAACAAGCAAAGCCTCCTACCTTCCGTAGGACCAAATCGAGCAAAAAACAGGAGAGACCCAGACAGAATCATCTAAATCCAACACCAAATCGCCCAAAAACACAACCAGGGCGCAGAAATATTACCGGAAACGAGGGAGGACAGCCAGTCCACGACCTCCCGCCTGGACCGCCACCTCCTCGGGGCGCCTCCGTCCGCCCCCGCCCCAGCCGCCGAGGGCGACCGTGACGGCGACGGTGCCACCGCGACCGCTCCCGCGGCTGCCGCGAGCGCGCGGAGGAACCGCCCCTGCACGGCGTACGACATGTGCCGCGGGCTCCGCTCCCGCCCCACCACCGCCAGCTCCTTCGCGTCCCCCTCGCCGCGGAGGTAGTAGTGCACGAGGCGCCGGCCCCGGTCGTTGGACACCACCACCTCCTCCCACTGCGTCCACCGCCCCCTCGCCGCCGCCAGGGCCGCTGCCGCCGCGTCCTCCATGGCCGCCGCCGCCGCCGCGGAACCCTAACCCTAGATAGAAGGCGCCCGGCTCGTGTGGTGCTGGTGCGTATCGCGTCGCGTCGGGTGAGGAGACCTCGCACGAGGGGAGGGTCAGATTTTGGGAGAGAATAATGGGGGGTGGGCGAGGGAGAGGACGGGGAGGGATTTGGTCTTATTCGGGGGGAGGGAAGGAAAACGCGACCTGAACGGGGAAGTTTTTTTAACGGAATGGAAGGAGGGTGGGTGTTTTCGAGAAAGGGCCTCAAAGTTTTGGAAAATTAGTAAGAGATTTGCTAGACCTTAGATGCTTGATTTTTGAGCTTGTCTCAATCACTTTTAGCTGAGCCATTGGGGATTCGGCGTCAGGTTCTGGGGTTCGGGGTTGGTGGTTTACCTCCGTCTCCGGGTGTAGAGGAAGCTCCGAGGACGGCTCGTCGGCCGGCAGTGGAAGCGGAAGAGACGGTGGCATGGGCGCCGCCGGAGCCGGGTAGCGGGGGACCTCCAGTGGATGGTGGAGGTGGTGGGGGTGTTGAGCTCCAAGAGATTAGCGTCGGCGGCGGCGGAAGTGGCGAAGGCCGTCGAAGCTCGGCCGGGGTGGGAGCGGCGGGGGAGCTCGGGGGAGATGGAGGCGACGTCAGGGGGAGACGGAGGCGGCGTCGGGGGGCATCGGGGGAAGAAGATAAGAGGAGGGGAGAGAGAAACGAATCTGAGCTATTGATTTCCAATCGGACGGCAAAAAAAAAGTGGTTGAGAGATAGCTAAATCTCAAACGTTTGAGGTATTGACAGTCCCAATTAGTAAATGGAGTTGTTTAGTTTGGAGCTGCAACAATTTTTACATTTTGCATGAAAGTAAGGTGGATGAGCTTTGACTTTGGGAATTAAAACACCTGTGTCTATCCTGACAACAACCGAACTATCACGCTATATTTTTGTTTTGGGGTTGAGTTCCCAGCTATAACCCAAATGTTATTTCCAAAGGTTTTGCAAAAACATAATTACGAATTAAGTATCTTTTGTCTATAACAAGTCAAGTTCTATGATTAAAAAGTTATCTCTAGGTAAACAAATTCTGCAATCAACTTTAATTAGAAACAATTCGTCGGGAGATCACTACCAGTGATTTGCCATATGTGAGCAACATTTGAAGATTCTAGTTCATAAAGAAAACATATGATAAATCTTGTGAACCTATTACAATTTGAAAATAAATCAAAGGAGGTGGATGGAAATGTTTGCATTTCAACAATCTTGTAAACCACGAAGGTTTCTATCAATTGTGAGTAACCACAAAATTATCTCGAAGTGTATGTAATAACTAAGTACCATACAAAGCTCTAGTCTAGAGTCGTCTAGGATAATAAATTCAAGAAAAAAATAGTTGTGACACCTCTAACGTTGTCATAAGTGACATATATCTAGAACAGCTGAAGGGTAGAAACAAGCTTCAAAAAGGTAATATCTAGATCAACAAACTAATTCAAAAGAAAAATGTGAGAAAGGTTGAGGTACTTGAAAATGAAAAAAAAGAAGTAAACTCTACATGTTTAAATAACTAAACTAAACAAATTTGCAGTGAACATCCATGTGCAATCCAGACAGGCCACTATAACCGATATGTAAATGTGCTTACTAATGAGTCGCGATGATTGACTCCAAGATGGCATCCTCCACAGTAGCGGATTCAGTAAGGGGTTGGGGGTTCCAACCCTCCCCCTGCACCCATGCCTCATTGGAACCAAGGGAGAGCTAGGGAAGGAGAAGGTGAAGGGAGAAGAAGAAAAGAGGGAGGGGGGCAGGTCGCGGAAGATGAAGAAGAAGACATCACCCCTCCCCCACCCTATAGTTCATGGTTGCATCCACCTGTATCAGGAGGGTTCCCAGCCCCCTCCCTTCCTATAGCCGATGTATTGATGGAGAGAATAGAGAGGATGAGGGTAAATAATTGGCAATAAAAGAAGAAACATGGGGACACGGAGAAGGGAAGAGGAGAGGTCAGCCCCCTCCCTCCCTGATTGAATCCGCCACTAACCTCATCGACATACATGGCAGCTTGGTCTTGGTGAGAAGGCCATGCTCGGGGTCATGGCCATGGCTAGAAAAGGGTGGGAAGGCCTTAAGTCATGGACACCCTTAGATTTGAAGCCCTCCTCCTTATCCTCGTTTCCATTTTCACTTCTTTTCTGCAACTTCTACTAATCCTTGTGTCTTTACTTCCAGCAAGCAAAAATATGGGGATAAAATAGCGCTAACAAGATCTTTCCGAGGAAAGAACTACTTTGTGAAAAATAAATTGACAATTTTACCTAGCCGATTGATGGAACTCCGATCACCTTGCCTATGCCCTAGTTTGAAGTTCATGTCTCATCCTCATATCTGTATCTAAAGAGAGAGAAGGATGGGATGAGGATGCCATGCCTGCGAACAAGTCTTCCCCGGTTTAGTGTTTGGTGCCTTTCATGTAGGTCTAGGGAAGTAAGTAAGAGGAACTCTCTCCCTCGCCCGCTTGCTAGTCATGGACTCCGGTGATCTTAACTCCATTTCAACAAACTCGAACATATCTCCATCTTCCATCGATTCAAGAGGGGGTGTTAAATGGAAAATAAAAAGGAAAGGTTGAACAAACCAACCTCACGAAAACAATGAGTACTCTATAATGGGCCCCATAAGCAACAATGGAACACCCTAGTGCTTTCATGTGATAATTTATAGAAAGCGACATCGCAAGTGTGTGTATCCCTGCATTAGAAAAAAATGAGAGTTATGTGGCAACAGTACTAGCATTAGACCATAAAACTCACATTTCAATTACCACTCACTCGACATTTCAACTTCCCCATCATTCAGCTTTTGTGCCCATTTACTGGGTGATCTTTTTTGTGTGATAGAGCTTCCTCATCATTTTCAGATAGGTTAAGTTTTTGGGTGGAATATTATCAAAATCATTAGGGCGGAGAAATATAGTTGACGCTGGTGGTAGCAACGATTGGTGTCACATCATAGCAATGTGTCTCTTGTCACGGTAGTGGGAGATAACTTGTGGACGAGGTTTTGTACACATGTGATGATATATGACGACAAGTAGTGTCAAAGATAGATGAAAATGAGGCGTGACATAGTTCGACTAACAAAGTGATAGGTTGTGGTGCATCTACTTGAGCTGAGAGAGAAAAGTACTATGATACAGCAAGGCTGATGAAGTGAACTACTATGATACAACAAGGCTGATAGAGTGAAGTACTATGCTGACATAACCGACTTATAGTGAGAGAGCAAAGTATATGATACAACAAGGCTGACGAAGCGAACTACTATGATACAACAAGGGTGACGGAGTGAAGTATTATGATACAACAAGACTGACATAACCGAGTTATAGCGGCGCCCTGACCTTGGGTCACCTTACCATAACAAGCGCTTAACCACATAACAAGCCAACAAAATGGGAAGCTTCTCATTGCAGAACGAACATTGTGAGGAGTGGTATACGATGGATTCTTTTCTGTGGTGGCCGAGCAAGACCTTGTCTCTTGAGTCTTGACTTGTAAGGGTGACAACACCTTGGAGGGATGGGGTTGAGAGAGCTCAATGATGAAAAAGAGATCGTTTAGTCCCTCATTTCATATTATAATTAATTTAGCTTTGTCCTAGATCAAATATGTCTAAGTTCAACCAAGTTTATAAAAAAATATATTAAGATTTATAATGCCAAATAAATGCTCTATGCCCCTATTAAAACATATTCCATGGTAGTTTTTTGAAACTAATTTGATGTTGGAGAAGTTGATGGTTTTTTCTATAAAATTGATCAAAGTTATATTAAATTTAATTTAGAACAAAACTAGACAAGGTACTCCCTCCGTCCCAAATTATAGGTTGTTTTGACTTTTCTAGATTTATAGATATTAGTATGCATCTATACATATGGTGTATCTAAGTGCATAGCAAAATCTATGAATGAATCTAATAAAACCAAAACGACCTATAATTTGGAACGGAACGAGTATATAACTTGGAACGTAGAAAGTAAAAGGCAGTAAATGAAAAATTGAATAGCCCCCTCGCTGATTTCAGTGTAGATGAAAAAAAGACAGTAAGTCGTAGCACTGCTACGACTGCCGATGTTGAAAATTGACGGATGTTATGAAAAGTTGATGATTTTTTTTTTTGTAGGGAAGAAGAATTGAGGTTCAGCTCTCTCCTTGAATTTAGTCCCGCTGACACACTGCCACACTGGAAGCAGCAAATGTTGCTCTCTGCCCGCACCTTCGATGACAACTGCCAAAGGGGAGTTCCATTTTAAAAAAAGAAAAGAAAGTTAGAAAAGAAAATCAAAAGGGGAGATTTAAGATACTAGTATTAAATATAGATTAATTATAAAACTAATTGCACATATAGAGACTAATTTGCGAGATGAATGTATTAAACCTAATTAGTCCATGATTTTGACAATGTGATGCTACAGTAAACATGTGCTATGATGGATTAATTAGGTTTAATAGATTCGTACCGTGAATTAACCTCCTTTTATGTAATTAGTTTTATAATTAGCTTATATTTAATGATCCTAATTAGCCTTCGAATATTCGATGTGACAGAAATTTTAGTCCGGACTAAGATCCGAACAGCCGACTCGTAGTATCGTGATCGAATGGCACCCGATACAGATGACGATATCACGCAATGACGACGAGCATTGTTAATTGAGAAGAAACCCTAGTGCACGAGTTAGTGGCGTGGCACGATCACCTTAACCTCACGCCGGCATTAAGCAGCCGGATTATCTTATCTTCCTTTGCCTTTTTGTCCTCTCTTTTTGATTTTTTGATCGGAGAAGGGCAAGGCGAGAGATCTTCTACGCATCATCCGGCGTTCCAACGAAGTCATTGGCCGTTACCTCTACCAAATTCGAGCCACCACGGCCTCACCACAGCATGCCAGCAGAGTCGTGCGGCGCTGTAGATCCCGCCTGGCCGCCCGCCGGACGGATGCGCTCGGGCAAAAACGTAAAAATCCATTTTTATTTAATTAAAAGAAAAGAAAAGAAACGCAAAAATGCCCGCACGACGAAAGGGAAAGGCGGGACGCGCCCGGGCCGGCGTAGCGTAAATCATCACCACGCCCGGCGACAAAAGTCGCCGCCGTCGCAGCTGGATCCAGCTCACCCGCCCTTGGCCACCAGTCCACCACCGCCTTCCCATTCCCATCCCGCAACGGCCAAAAAAAATAATAAACGTAGCCCCGTTCCGTTCCCACGCGCGGCACGCCCGCCGCAGGTCACGGCCAGGTGGGCCCCGGGAAGACGTGCCCCCGCTGTTCAGCCTTGGGGTGCAGCGCACGCGGGTAGGCAAGGCGGTGGCGGAGGGCGCGATGCCGTGGGGCCCGCGGGTCGAGTGGAGCGAGGTGGGATGGGAGGAGTAGAGAATATCCGGCGGGCGGGGGGCTCTGACCCGGCTCCTCCTCCGGGAGTGCGTGAGAGCGAGCGGGCGATGCTTCGTTGGTTTGACCGGGTGGGTAGGTTAACCGCACCGCACGTGACATTTTTATGCCTTCAGTTCTAGAAGCAACACCGCTTTGGTTCATCTCGGCCGTAGGCTCTCCATCCGACGGTCTCCAAGCTCGGGGGACGGGAGGCGTTGCCTGTGGCCTGCAAATGAGCGCAGGCACAGGCGGCACACTACAGTGCGTGAACTAAAAGTTGTACACTTGTACTCCTACCAAGTACCAGTAGTACGTAACAGTGACAGTCGAGGTAAGCGTTGGGCTTGCCGAGCAAATTGCTTTCCAACCTGCCGAGCTAAAATTTAGCAAGTGAGATCGTTGTTCAATAGAGCTGCTATCTGATTCTTCATCCCATCCGACTTGCCACATTTCTCCTCACACTTACCAAATTTAGCAAGCCTTTGGCAAGCCAATTTGCCGTGCCAAATTGTGGATCTCACGTGCGGTAATTGGTAGAATGGAGAGTGCAAAATGGAGAAACTGCTGTAGTATGAAATGGAGAGGCTGTTGGAGTGGATGGAAAGTGTATATTTGTAGAGAGGAACCTAACTGTTGGGATTTGTAGAGTGAAAAATAGATAGTCTGTTGGAATGAGAGAGAGTGTGAAATGGATAGTATGTTGGAATGAGAAACTCAGGGGCTGTTTGGATCTTTAGTCCAGACTAAAATTCATATCACATTGAATATTCGGAGGCTAATTAGGAGGACTAAACATGAGCTAATTATAAAACTAATTACACAGATGGAGGCTACTTTTCGAGATTAATCTATTAAGCCTAATTAATCCATCATTAGCACATGTTTACTGTAGTACCACATTGTCAAATCATGGACTAATTAGGCTTAATAGATTCATCTCGTAAATTACCCTCCATCTGTGCAATTGGTTCTGTAATTAATTTATATTTAATACTTCTAATTAATATCTAAATATTCCATGTGATAGGAATTTTAGGAGCTTACAGGGAACAAACGGACCTCAATATGAAAGAAATCTATTTGCCAACGGAGTCAAACGAGGAAGATGCTCAATGACGGTAGTGCCCGCGTCTGTCAGTAGATCGACCCGGAGAGACGGGTGTGACCACGGCTGCCGGCCGGAAGGTGCGCGGCCGACCGCATCGTATTCCCCCCGTGTGTGAAATCAGGACCCAGAGTGGGTGGGCCTGCCTTTCGCCGTTACTGGTCGCGGCCCGGTTGTCACCTGTCAAGCCTGTCTGCTGCGGCTTCTTCTCACTCCCTTCCCCTTCCCCTTCCCCTTCAGTCCTTGACCTTCACTTCTCCTGTTTCTGCGAGGCTGTGAACGTGCTGGGCCGGTTCTCCTTTTAACCATGTCTTGCTGGTACGCTCATCAAGGAGAGAGGAGGGTTCAAGGCGAAACGGTGAAAGATATGGCACCGTTGCCAGCCTCCTGCTGCCATCTTCTTCTTACCACCCGGTGGACCCGCATGAACAGGGTGCATTGAACGAGCTCCACCCATCTCGAGATGGGCTCGATCGATCGGCGGCACAAACGGACGGCGAGGGCATCGGGCACGGACAGCCCGGTCCCCGTGCCCTACGTGATGACGCCCATGTGGTGTGTTCGGCCTGGCGAGTTATCTATCCACTGGGAGGAGCCAGGGACGGCATCACGGGACAGCCCGGGCCGAGACCACGGTAAGACGAGCGAACGGCACGCATCGCCTGCACTGCACCGTTGGCATCTCATAAAATTTCAGACGTGTAGCATAATCGAGCAATTGAGAAAAAGTTCGTTGCGGCAAAACAGTGGGAAGACATGGCGGGTCATCACTCGTGCGACATGCGCTCTCCTCGCCTGGCACGTCTGCATGCGGCTCGACTCGCCGATCGCGATCGGTCGGGTTAACAGTCGCCTGCGAAGTTTTTCCTTCAATCCCGTCCCGAGCCGTACTGCAGGCTCTGCACATGTGTTCTCCTCAGCTGGAGGGGGGAGTTGTCCAACTCGCGGCCGCCAATCATGACACGAGGATAAACGCATATAACCATCGAATCCTGTCGAATAGTCGTCCAAGTCAACTTCCATAACTTAACTTAAGGGTGTCGCATTGAATATTTAGATATTAATTAATAGTATTAAATATAGGTTAATTACAAAAATCAATTGTATAAATGAAGGCTAATTCGCGAGACGAATCTATTAAGGGGTGTTTGGTTCTCATGGTGGACTAAAGTTTGGACTAAAGTTTGCACTTTTTAGTCCTTAAACACCCAAACAGATGGACTAAAGTTAGGACTAAAGATTTTAGTTCTCTAGTCCACAAAATTGGACTAAAGTGGACTAAAGGGTGTCCAGGACACCCCTACCTCTCTCATTTATTACCGTCCCACCCTCCCGCCCGTCAGCCTCCCGCCCGGCTCCCTCCTGCCGCCTTCCGCCACGTTCCGCCCATCGCCATCAAGGAAGCGCGCCGCGGTTGGCGCCATCCCTTCCTCCCACACGGCTCCCTTCCGCCGCCTCCCACCCGGCCCCCGCCACCGTCGCCGCCCGCCGTCCTCCCTCCCATCGCCACCCTCCCACCCGTCGCTCTTCCTTCCTGCGGCGGCGGAGGCATCCTTCGGTGGAGGACGGCCTGCCCTGCTAGCGGAAGATCGATTTCGGGAGCGTACAACTAACGGTTCCCAGCGAAGGCGGCGCCGGTTTTGGCAGGGCAAGGGCATCCAACCCTTCAGAACACGCGGAGACGGCGTGGGCAGGGCGCAGCAGTCCGTCGCCCACCGCCCGCCTGCGTGGAGGAAGAGGCGGCTAGAAAATTTGGCACCAGAAGAAGGAGTGCTTGGTGCCAGGAGGTGCAGGCGCAGGAGTACTAGGGGTAGGGAAGAAGGGTAAAAGGGTCTTTGTTCAATAGCATTTGTGGACTTTAGTCCACTTTAGTCCATGGAACCAAATAGGGGTGGGACTAAAGTTTAGTCCATGGACTAAAGGAACCAAACAGGACCTAAGCCTAATTAGTCCATGATTTGACCATGTGATGCTACAGTAAATATGTGTTAATCATGGATTAATTAGGATTAATAGATTCGTCTTGCGAATTAGCTACTGCTTATGCAATTAGTTTTATAATTAGTTCACTCTAATTGGTATTCAAACATCCGATGTGACCCGAACTAAAAATTAGTCCATGGATCCAAACACCTCCTTACCATATGCACCCAAAGACCTAGGATTTCTTTGCAGAACAGAGATGCAAGCCATAGGATTTCCATCCCCTAGGCCTGCTAATGGGGCTGTACCCGTCCCTCCCCTGCCCCTACCCGCAGCAGCTGATAAATTTCTGCCAACCCACCCCTACCCAAAAGTTTAATTAATCAACCCTCCTGTCGGTGTTTAGACCCGTCAACTTACCGAGGGGGGTACCCGAGGTAGTGTTTTATGTGTGGAGCTTGCCAAAATTAGGAACCCAATGGTGAACTTGAACACACGATTTAGACAGGTTCGGGCCGCTTATGTCGCGTAATACCCTACGTCCTGTGTGTTGGTTGGATTGTATCGATTGCTGTTATTTGGAAGGGTCCCTCCCTCGCCTTATATTGCCGGGGGCAGGGTTACAGGTCGGTTGCTTTACAAGAGTACTAGTCGGATTCGACTAGAGACTCCTACTCTAATTGCTACTAGTAGTTTCCTAATCCTTGACTAGTTCTTGTCCTCCATGTAGATCACGCCATTCTGCACCGTAGTCTCCATGTCTGACACATCTCGATGTACAACCCCGTATTGCATGACTGTCCAGACCTCCTAGTGGGCCCATAGATGTATGGCCCACAAGCCCCCGAGTACTTTTTAATCAAATATAGCAGTTCCGAGTAGTTTTGTGGGCTTCTCCAACTAGTTTGTGGTGCTCTTCGAGTACTCGTCAGATCTCAGTCTTCAAATGCTTTCAAGTACTGCCATGCGGTTCGAATGTCCTCAAGATTTAACTTGGTCTTGAATTTTCAACCTTGAATTTTATATGTAATGCGATGAAAATCGCACTCCATATGGAGTAACCCCCGAGTCTTAGATTGAATTGAAAAATTAGGCTGAGAGTTAATCTTATAGTTTTACTTCTCTTTCACCTTGAAACCTAAAAGAAAAAACTTTTTAGCTGATGGGCACGTGGCACACAGCCCCCGAGCCGTTACATGACTAGTTTGGGTATAAGGGGCAACCATTGGTCAAAGTGACCATTCGCCAACAGTAACTTTATCTCTTTCAAAAAATTTGAAAACCATCAAGCGATAACTGATGGTTTAAAAAAGCGGAATATTCCCCATAATTTTCGCCGCTCAGTTAATTGTGCCGCAGTTATAAATAACGGAGGAACTCATCCCTTCCATTTCACTGAGCCATTGCGCCCGTTCACCTCCCGCACTGTAACCCTAGCGCCGCCGCTTGCCATTCTCGAGCTTTGAGTGCCATCATCCCCCACTGCCTAGCCCTCCAGCTCATGCGCAAGAAAACCTTAGTGGCAATGAGACCGAAGAAGGCATCCTCCAACAAGGTGGTAGAGAGCAAGAAGTGGAATGCCAACAAGAGGGAGAAAGAGATCCAGCTGCCGGCACCAAAGTACAACAAGATGGACTAGACGGCGTCGCCAAATCAAGCCTGCACGTGGAAGAAGTCCGTCATGAAGGAGGCGGATATTCAAGCACTGGTGGATGCTGATCTTCTCCAAGAGCAGGACTTCGCCTACTGAAGGGAAGCCTACGGCAACCGATGGCCCATGGAGAGCTTCGCCAATGAGACAGTCATCTTCGCGCACTTCGTCGAACAAGGTGTGGCGCTGCCCTCATCGGATTTTTTCCGTGGGCTCTTGAGGTACTACAAGCTGGAACTAATCCACCTCAATCCCAATTCAATTTTGCACGTCGCCATCTTCGTGCATCTCTGGAAGGTGTTCCTTGGCATTTAGCCACACTTCCAATTATTTAGGAAGTTTTTTAGAGTGAAGCCCCAGTCCCGAATGGATCATACTGAAGTAGTCGGATGGGCAGGGATCCAACTGCGGGAGTAGAATAAGGGCCAATACTTGGATTATGAACTCGTAGGCTTCCATTTTACATTGGAAATCACGAGCCCCATCTTCCTAAGGTGACCGGCCATCGTCCAGTATGGAACAACCACTGGTTGGACGAGCCAAGTACTGCCGACAGCTTCCAACTGCTGGAGCTGATAGCAAAGATCGCCACGCTTAAGAGGGAAGGTATGACCGGAATCGGTGTGGCCTTCAGCTTCATGAGGAGGTGAGTCCAACCCCTGCAGCTGCGCTGCACATGGGAGTATGACTACTCGGGTCCCAATGACCCATCGCGGATGACGTCAGAAGACTTGTCCACGGATGAAGTGATGGTACGATTGAAACGCATCTTCAAGCACGTCAGGCGTATGCCGGCAATCGTGCGAGAACACTACGCCGCCAATCCGCCAAATCCTGTAAGTACCCATGGCCTGCAGCCCTCGAGTACTAATTTTTTGTACTTTGTTAAGTAGTTGACTTGTCTTTTGTTTGTAGGATGAAGTCCACTTGTACTGCTCCAACCCTCCTCCACCTGGAGCCAACATCACCCCACGTGCACAGCCCCTTGCGGCTGTGCAGAAGGCGATTGAGGAGGAAGAGGATAAGGAAGATTCGGAGGATTGGTCCTCCTTTAGCAGCTCTGAATCAGAAGCTGTTGAAAAATTCATCGTCCAGCCTCGTCTTTCTGACAAGGCAGGGTTGTCTTCCGGGATGTCCAATCATGAAGCTAGGGACGAGCTGGAAGTCGGATTGGCACAGCCCCCGAAGAAGGCGCGCACAGTCACTGTCAAGCGGGTGGCGAAGAAGTTATCTACCCATGAAGTCCCACTCCGGTAATTACATTTGAAAACGGACAAGATCCTGAGGATCGAGTACCTGTAAGTTGTTTGCTTTATCACCATGCCTAACTTTGATTCTGACATGGACGATTTGCAGGTAGTCAAGGTGGAGATGGAGGCAGTGAAATCGACTACTGAAGTTGTGTAGCAGAAGCTGCCTGCGATAGAGGAAGTTGTTGAGTTGGAGGATGACAAGAAGTCTCCTGCCAGCAGGGCCAACCCCACCCCTACGCAGACTACTCAAGGGGTGAAGATGACAACTACGGCTGGCAAGGATCTATCTGCGACCCAACGAGCCGCACCGAAGAAGTCGTTGCCCACCGTGAAGTCTCTGTGTCTGGGGGCTGGGCCGTCCATCAAGATCAAGAGGTCCACCAAGTAAGTATCCGAGTACTGATTTTAACTTGGTGTTGCTGTGTAGTGTGTTTCTGACACTTGTCTTGTTTCAGGATCTGCCAGCATGGATATTGGGGGCCCAAGGCCAAAGTCTGGAGCTGATGGCAGTAGCCGCTCAGCCCCAAAGCTCGCCTTAGAGCCTACAGTTCCACCACCAGAGGAGCAGCCCGCGCCCGAAATCGCTCCAAGTGTGGTATCTCTTATCGTGGCCCTTTATGCATGATGTCTTGACATCGCTTAACGTTTCTGCAATGCCAGCCCCCGAGCTTCCAGAGGCTGAACCCATCATGGAGAGTACTTCCGCGGTGGTGACGGAGTTGGTGGCTCTCATGCTGAATCCCGAAGCCGAGCTAGAGCCGAGACGGAGGTGGAAGTGGCAGCTACGGATGAAGTCAAGGCTATGTTTGTAGCCTCCGAGCCGGACGCTGATGTGGAGGCTGCTGGGGTACTCCAAGTGATGGCGATCGTCCTGCCGTCCAAGGCGGGGCTGTCGACTAATCACGGGGCTGCCTCCCTTTTGCCTTTAGAGGCTGGTCCGACAACTAGCCGGGCGCTGGTCCCTCTCAGTGCACCGGGTGCCGAGAAGCATGAAGAACACAATGAAGACTGGATTGCTCTGGGGGTGGATCTAGAGAAGATCCAGTTGATAGCTAACCCTCTAGCCACCATTCAGATGGAGGCCTTGGTCATGGAGATGCATCACCGTGTAGGTGAATTTACAGAGATAACTTTCACTTCTGCTGTAGTCTTTGACTTGAATTTGGTACCGCTACTCATACGAGTACTTGCTCTATTTTGTAGAAACTGATCCAGCGCTCCCGTGAGAAGTCGAAGATGATCCAAGCGAACGGGGACACCATCATGTAGGCCCAGGTGCTGGAGTAGAAACAAGCCGAGGAGTGCCAGTCTTCCTTCCAGCTTCTCATGAAGTATGATGGCTAGGCTGGCGAGTACCGGAATCTCATGCAGAAAACTGATGAAGAAAAAGACCATCTCCGGAAACTGAATAAGGATTGAGGAATCGATGCGAATGTAAGTTGTCACCTCCCGCTAGTATTCGAGTACCGATTTGTAGTTGATGATGCTAATTTGCTCCTTGGCTTTGTTGTTGCGGAGCTTACCAAAGAAAACAAGGATCTCCAGGGTCGTGTCATGTATTGGCAGAACTCGTACTACCAAGTTACGGACCAGCACAACAAGTTGTCAGCCTAGTACGAGACTCTAGAACACAAGCTTGAGAAGAAAAAGAAGCTGCGCGTGGACGGAGAAGTCGAACTTGTAGAATTGATGACGAAACTCTGAGCGGAGGAGGATGAGTTAGTGGCAACCAAACATGCTCTCAAGGAGCTAACAGAAGCCACTCAACCTGTCGCCAATATGGTGGAGCCCCCAGAACAAGGCGTGGAGCCCCGTCCCTTGGCGGAAATACTCAAGAAAGTAACCGGGAAGATCACTGGCTACATCCAGAAGACGACAGAGTCTGTCTCCAAGCAGTTGCTGGCGATGGTGAAGTCTTTCTACCCGTAGGTTGACTTGGCTCCTGTTGCGGAGGGCATCACGGAAGACTGCAGTTCCAGCAGTATGTGCAGGAGATGGCTCCCATCGCTAAGGAAGTAGCCGGTCAGATAGACCTTGAGTTGTTGTAATGTATAAAACATCATTAAGTTATTGTAATGTAAACAAATCATGAAATGAAATGTAAATTATTTGAAGTCTTGTCGCAATTTCTTTTTGCTTGTCGACTTGTTTGAATCTTTTTGGTTCAGTGCATCTCATGAACTACCTTGATGTTTGCTCGTGTGGTAGTCGTGAGTGTATGCACACAAGGCTACTCCTATGAGCCTCTTCAGATACGCTATGTAGAATACCTTTTAGGATGTAACTCCTTTTGCGGAGTGCCAATACTCGAGTATCTGGTAGTCAAACTCTTCAGGCGAGTAGACTCTTCAGAACTTCATGAACTGGAGCCTACCTTTGCAACCTCTCTGGGTTGTTCGGGTGTGGTGCTTTGAAGGCCTGAAAATACAGACTTGTTATTACAAGCTGTGACTAGACTAGATTGTCTAGATAAGATCTCGGGTAGTATAGATAACTCCCAAGTTACTTGACGGCTTCTTTTTTGCGGATGCCATCGATGGACAGTTTTGTCCAAGGAGCTAATTAGCTCATGAATTTTGTGCGCAGGCTTGCTTTTTGCAAGTTTCTACTATCCAACAAGTTGAATAACCCGATAGATATGTGTGCAAACTTGTTACTATAAACCACATATGGACAATTTTTGTCCGTCGAGTTAAATAACTGGAGAATAATATTTGTGCGAACTTGTGAATACAAGCTGCGAGTTGGGTGATAGTACCGGGGGAGTTGAATAGTGCGGCGAACTTTGCTTTTGCAAGCCGCAATTTTGGGCAGAGACTAGTCGTTTTGCGACAAAAATAACTCTGCTCTATTGAGTTGTAATTTATACAACTGAGGCTGTTGACCGATTTACATGAATATGTAAACTATGGGTAGAATCGACACAAGTGTTCGATGTTCCACGAGTTGTCGACTTCTTCACCAGTGAGCGTTTGGAGCCTATACGACCTAGGTCCAGTGATCTTGGAGACGATGAAAGGACCCTCCCATGGCGAATTTAGCTTGTGCATCCCCTTGGTGTCTTGATACGGTTGAGGACTATGTCGCCTGTGTGGAACGAACGTTCTTTGACATTGCGATCATGATAGCGGCGAATTCCTTCAAGGTATCTTACTGACTAGATGAGTGCTGCACAGCGAGCTTCTTCGAGGCTGTCTAAGTCTAGACGCCTTGTATCTTCTGCCGCACCCTCCTCATATTGCTCGACTACTAGAGCTTTCCACATGACGTCGGCGGGAAGGATGGCTTCTGATTCGTAGACCAGGTTGTAGGGTGAGTAGCCTGTAGGCTTGCACGGGTGTGTGCAAAGCCCCCAAAGGACATTGGGTAGCTCCTTGAGCCACTTGCCCCATTGGTGTTGCCACTGTCATGTAGTTTTTTTTTAGAGTTTCCAGTAACATACCGTTGGCACGCTCAACCTGGCCGTTGGCCCACGGATGAGCGATAGAGATGTACTGGACGTCGATCTCGCTATTCTCACAGTACTCGTAGAGCTCGTGGTTGTTGAAATTTGAGCCCAGGTCTGTGATGATGTGATTAGGGAAGCCGTAGCGATGGACAATCTCATCGAGGAAGTCAAGTACCCAGTTTGCCTTGGGGCAGGTTACTGGCTTCACCTCGATCCACTTGGTGAACTTGCCAATCGCCACGAGTACTCGATTGAAGCCCTCGGGCGCCATAGGCAGAAGGCCAATCATGTCTAGCCCCCAGTATGCGAAGGGCCAGGAGGGTGGTATGGTGATCAACTTGTAGGCACGAACATGTTCCTGCTTCATGAAGAATTGACAACCTTAGCACCGGCGGACTAGTTCTTCGGTGTCAGCGAGAGCTGTAGGCCAATAGAATTCTGCTTTGAAACCTCTGCCCAAGATCGTTCTTGAAGATGCGTGGTTGCCGCATATACCCTTGTGGATCTCCTCCAATATGTCCTTGCCATCTTGTCGTGAGACGCACCTCATGAGTACTCCAGATGATGCACCTCGTCTAAAGAGTTTATCCCCGACTAGAACGTAGTTCTTACCACGCCACGATACTTGCTCTGCTTCTGTCTTGTCGGGAGGCAACTTGTGTTCCTTAATGTAGTCGATGAAGGGGATTCTCCAGTCTACATCGATCATCATAACCTCCCGGTCTGGCGCATCATTGCCTCGATCAGTGGTTTTAGATGGTGCCGGCTCCACTATGGATGGCTTGTGTAGCTCATGGATGAAGACCCCTGCTGAAACTTGAGCACGAGTAGATCCGAGTTTGGACAAGATATCTGCGGTTACGTTGTTGTCATGAGCCACGTGATGGAACTCCAGATCGGAGAACTTGTTCTCTAACTTGCGTACTTCAAGGCAGTACGCGTCCATGTTGTCCTTGTGGCGATCCCACTCGTCATTGACTTAGTTGATGACTACTAGTGAGTCGCCGTAGACCAACAACCGCTTGATTCCCAATGAAACTGCCAGGCGGAGCCCATGCAGAAGCGCTTCATATTCAGCTTCATTGTTGAAACCTCCCAGAAGATTTGCAACATATATTTGACTTGTTCGCCTTTGGGAGAGATTAAGAGTACTCTTGCACCGGCGTCCTTGAGCTTGAGCGATCCATCAAAATACATGACCCATTGCTCTGGGCGTTCTGCCGGTGTGGGTACTTAATTTTCCCACCACTCTACCATAAAATCGACTAGTGCTTTGGACTTGATGGCAGTTCTTGACTTGAATTCCAAGGACAAGGCTCCAAGTTCTACTGCCCGTTTGGAGATTCTTTATGTTGCATCTCTATTGTGGATGATGTCGCCCAATGGGAAGTCTGTGACGACGGAGATGTTGTGTTTCTAGAAGTAGTGTTGTAGCTTCCGCGAGGTGAGTGATATTGCGTATAGCAATTTTTAAACTGGCGGGTACCTGGTTTCGGAATCCGACAACACCTCGCTGACGAAGTAGATGGGCCTCCGTACTTTGTATACATGGCCTGGTTCTGGTCTTTCAACCACAATCGCCGTGCTGACGACATTAGTAGTCATGGCGATGTAGAGCACCAAGTCTTCATTGGGAGTAGGCGCTGTGAGGACTGGTGGATTTGATAAGAAGTCCTTCAGTTGTTGAAGGGCTTGTTCTGCCTCCTCGATCCACTGGAATTTAGCTTACCTTTTGAGTAGTTTGAAAAAGGGTAGTCCACTTTCTTCGAGCCTTAAGATGAATCTGTTGAGGGCCGCCATGCATCCAGTCAGCTTTTGGATGTCCTTGATGCACGATGGGGGCATGCAAATTTGTGATGCCGGCGATCTTCTCGGGATTAGCCTCGATTCCTTGATGATTTTGATGATGAACCCGAGTTGTTTTCCAAAGGGTACACCGAACACACATTTTGTTGGGTTCAGTTTCCACCGGTATGTTCACAAGCTTGTGAAGGTTTCTTCCAGATTCGCAATCAAGTCGTTGGGATTTCTGGTCTTTGTGACCACGTCATCCACGTACGCCTCTATGTTGCAGTGTAGTTGTTTCCTGAAACACTCCTAGATGGCTCATTGGTATGTGGCGCCTGCATTCTTCAACCCGAAGGACATTGCTGTATAGAAGAAAGCTCCATACGGGGTGATGAACACGGTCTTTATTTGGTCTTTTTCCTTGAGAGCAATCTGGTGATACTCCAAGTGGCAATCAAGGAAACAAAGTAGAGCGCATCCACCCATCGAGTCAATGACTTGATCAATCTTAAGGAGCCCAAAGGGATCCTTTGGACAATGCTTGTTGAGCTTCGTGTAGTCGACACATATCCTCCACTCATTGTTGTTTTTCTTGCGCACCAAGATAGGGTTGGCCAGCCACTCTGGATGATAGACTTCTTTTATGAAGCCAGTAGCGAGTAGTTTGGCCAACTCTTTTTTGATTGCTTCTCTTCTATCTTGGGTGAATCGACGTAGTCATTGTCATTTGGGCGTAGCTTTGGGGCCCACGTTTAGTGAGTGCTCGATCAACTCCCTGGGCACCCCCTGCATATCTGATGTCTTCCATGCAAAGATGTCTCGGTTGGCCTGGAGGAAGCTGACGAGAGCATCTTCCTATTTGGGATCGAGCCCTGAGTCAATCAGGGTAGTCATGGAGCTATCGCCAGTCTCAAGGTCAATGGCTTTGATATTGACTTCTTCTTTGGTATTTTGAGTTCTGTCAGGGACAGTTTCTTGGAGACAGTGAAGACTTGCATCATGGAATTTGGAACTTGAGTAGTCGCTACCAACTCTACGGTTTTGTGTCGCAGTCGTAGGATCTTTTCAAGTCTCCGCGTAGGGAGAGTACTTCCTTTGGTCCCGGCATTTTGAGTACTAGGTACACGTAATGCGGGATGGCCATGAACTTGGCCAGTGCAGGTCTTCTGAGGATAGCATGATACGATGTTTCGAAATCAGCTACCTTGAACCGGACATACTCGGTCCGGTAATGTTCCTTGGTCCCGAAGGTTGCTGGCAAAACCACCTGAACAAGGGGTACAACTGCGTTGCCTGGGACAATCCCGTAGAATGGAGAGTTCGTCGGGGTGAGCATATCTGTTACGTCGAGGCCCATCTTCCTCAAAATCTTGGCGAAGAGCATGTTGAGACCACTGCCGCCATCGATGAGTACTTTGGTCCTGTTACCAGGACCTTGCATTGCCCCTGCAAATTTGTTTGTGAACGCGACCTTCAATTGACTCCACATGTCAATGGAGTTCCCTTCTAGAGATTTGAGCCATGTGAGTGGCCCTACCTCCATGCAAATGGGGAAGTAGATGACTTTTGTATCATCGTTTCCTCCCGCCGCTTGTACTGACAACGAATAGCACCTCAGCCATTGGATTGGGTCTTGCTTGCCATCGTACTTGGTAATACCCGGAGGTTTGAACTTGTCGGGTAGGGCTGTCTTTCGTACTCGTTTGGAGAAGGCGGGGAACCCGTCAGAATCTTCTCCCGAGTAGTCGTCTTCCTGCTCGTGTTCGCGGCGGCACCCTTCGATAACATTACAGGCGTCGTGATTTTTGTTGATCTTTTGACGAAGGTCATGTACTGAGCGTTTGGGCTCTAAATGGGGCCCATGGTGGCCACGGCCTCCTGAGGGTCCCATCCGACTACCTTCTGCCCTGTGCTGACTTGTTCTGGGGTTCTCAATTCTGGGAACCTTGTTTTGATTAGGTCTGGCATCCTCTTTGTGACTAGGTCTGGCGCTACTGCCATGATGGGAAGAAGTGCATCTAACCGAACTGATAGGGCTCTGTCGATCGAGTTGCTCGTACGTATGCTTCGCCAATAGAGCTAGTTGTCTAGTGTACTTGGTTTGTGGCATTGCCCGAGTAATCAAGTCGATGGATGCGATGGTGGCGAGAGGAGTGTGATGATAACGTGATTGAACTGCTTCAAACGCATGGTCCAAGTTCATGATGGGTAGTCGGTGCAAGGCGGCGGCGATGCTCTGCCCTTGCAGCATTTCTTGCTCGCCGACGATTCCTTTGAGATTCAGTCTCTTCACCTTGCACGTTGGCGGTGAGTTCATCCTGCGAGATGTCGTCTGGGTGACGTTCGTGATGCAGATTTCTTTGTGGCAGCTCTTCTCTGTCGTCTTCTTGTGCAGCAACGATGGCGAGTAGTTCCCGCTCAGGAGAAAAACTACCCAAACTTGACTTGATGACATCTGTGGAACCATCTTCTTCATAGATAGGCAAAAGAGGTGTTCCCTGCTAGTACGAAAGGTTGAAAAGATAAGCGACAAGGCGTGACTCATCGTCCCTGGTGGCTTCATGTTGGGCCAGTAGATGAATCACCTTGTGGAGTAGATGCCATTACCATGCCCTGCTGCGGACCTGATAATGGAGTCTCCTCATCCGGATCTGAGTAGTAGTTGGGATCCTCGATCAAATCCGAGTTGGATTGAGATTTGGATAGGGTAGCTTGGTAGACAGCACCCGAGTTTTGGAGTCCGAACGGGAATCGAGTTGTATCATAGATCGATTCGCATAATGGCTTAAGCACCAGCTCGTGGGAACCGGTCCGATTGGTAGGAGAAGTCAAGTTGTACTCGGACTCGTCCCTCGAGTCTTGCAAGAGGTCAAAAATTTCATTGAATTTTTCAACGAAATCCTCCAAAGCTTGGCGATGAAGGTTGATGTCGTACTGCTTCTCCTCTGAGGCCGGCGATGTGACTAGAAATTTCCAACGCGTCTGCAACGCAAACCCAGGAGCCGAAGACAAACATCGCGCCCGCTTCGAATGCGACGGTGGGCTTGATTATGACTTGAGCCATCGAGTTCGCTGGTAGATCTTTGCCAAGATCCGCTACCAGGCGCGCCAGCTGTCGGTGTTTAGCTCTATCAACCTACTGAGGGGGGGGGGTACCGAGGTTGTTGCATGGGGCTTGTCAAAATTAGGAACCCGATGGTGAACTCGAACACACGATTTAGACAGGTTCGGGCCGCTTATGTCACGTAATATCTTACGTCCTATGTGTTGGTTGGATTGTATTGATTGATGTTATTTAGAGGGGTCCTTGCCTCGCCTTATATTACCGGGGGCAGGGTTACAGGTTGGTTGCTTTACAAGAGTACTTGTCGGATTGGACTAGAGAATCATATTTTAATTGTTATGAGTAGTTTCCTAATCCTCAACTAGTTCTTGTCCTCCACATAGACCACGCCGTCCTGCACTGTAGTCTCCATGTCTGACACGTCTCGGTGTACAGCCCCATATTGTAGGACTGTCCAGATCTCTAGGTAGGCCCATAGATGTATAGCCGACACCTCCCCTACCCGTCCCACCGATGATGGGTTATGCATGGGTTGCTGCGTAGGACAGGGAGCATTGAAGCAGCATTCTACTAAAACATCAAGCCAACAGTTGCTAATTAAACATTCTCACTCCTTTAGCACAGCTTGCAGGAGCGTTACAGAAAGAAGAAATTGCATGCATAGTGGCTCATTTGGCACAGTTTGCAGATGGGATGTACATCTAACAAAAAAGAACTAAGCTGCCAATAAATTACAAATAGAATTTTCTCAGCTCTCCATCAGCAATATTTTCTCCATCATTATAGTAAGATTTAGCACGCTCAATGTTTTCTTAGCTCTCCATCAGCAACTTCTGGAGCTTGAAGTAGGGGGGCATGTGGAGGACAACATTGTCTAATTGTCATTGTTTTCTCCGAAGAGCGAAAAGCTGAGAATTCTCCCCACCCTGATAGCATTAAAAATGAAAAGTGCACACACGCCGAGCATAAACAGGGCTCACAGATTCTCCGCTTTTCTCATGGCATGCTACTCAATCACACACTCACATTTGTCTTTATTTTTTTTAGATGCACAGATGCAGCAAACTCCAATTTTCAGATGCACATAGCATATTGTTCAAAAGAACTAAGAACTGATATAAATCTGAGAAAGAACATACTACAACATAGTGGAAAAGCTTGAGAAATAACATACTACAGCATATTATATACTGATCTAGTAACATTGCTGACTGAAATATTCAAAGATGTTTGAAATATTAAAAAAAATCAGAAATGGAACTGATGGCTTATCAATCCAGTAACAGGTGAGAAATCATTTTCAGTAACTCATGCCTTAACTCAGGTTAACAGGGATTGTCGATGGTACAAAGCAAAGCAATCAGACATGGCGCTAAGATAGTGAACAATCAGACTTTGCTATTTATAAAACGAAGCTCAATAGCCGAATAGCATACTTGTTCAAGTAAAACAAACAATGAAAGGTGGTCTATAAATTACCACATTAGCTTACTAGTATCACGGCCTTTTTTTAGAACACAAATGCATTTGTCAAAAAATATCACAACATGCATCTCAAACTTTAGTGAATAATGATGACAGAATAGAGACTGTAAATCCCATTAACACAATAGCATAGCTACATAACTGATTCCTACAAGTATAGGGAGCAGCATTCTACTAAAATAGCAAGCAATCAATTGCTAACAGATGTACCAACAGCTAACCATGAGCTATGGTGATTCAGTCAGATATTAGTAATGTTGAACTAAACATGAGCAGGGATAAGAAGTTTGACCATGCAAAGGATCGCAAAGGATAAGGATAAGCTTCTCAGAATTCCCTAACTCCCTCCTGGGCTGCACACAGATAAAGATCATCATGTCATGTGGGTAGAGATGCAAATATATGACTGAAACAAAGATCATCATGTCATGTAAACATCTTCTCTTTGATTCCATAATCTATCATAACTCTTTTAATGGCTTCCTCAATAGCTACACCCGTATGTGGATACTTCACATCCTTAAATGCAACTATCTTTTCTTCAAAACAAAATCAGGGCCAACATAGCATGCTGTCACACAAATATATCCCAACTTTTGATTTGTTGACCAAAAATCAGATGTGAAGCATATGCGAGCGTTAAGACTCTGAAGTTCACTTCGTAATTCTGTCTTTGGTCTCTCAAACTTAGCAACACATTCATTACGAATCGTTTATCGTCCGATGCAACTAAATGCGGGTTGCAATGACTCCATCCAAGGCTCAAAGCCTTCATCATCAAACTTATTGAATGCTACATCAGCTCTAACACACCATGCAATCATCAAGTCACGACTTCTCTGCTGATTAAAGGTGAATGAACCATCTACGAGCTTTTTCTTCATTGTGGCAACAAATTTGTTCCTATCATCACTAGGGACTTTGGGGCAATACTCTGCAATGTAAGCTCAAAGGTTGTTTGTACCTGATTTCATGTTCGTAGTCAACTTTAATTCACAGTAGTTGCAAATTACTGTTAGGACACCATCTATCTTGATCAATTCCAGCTCATAATACTCCTGGACTAGTGCCCTTCTATTTGGTGTTTGTGACGAACTGTTGTTGGTGCTCTCACTAGTACCAGAGGCCTCTGACCAGTGAGAAGACATCTATTTCAAAAAGGCATAAATGAGAATCAGCAGCAATATCATACATATGAAATGCAGTAACAGAAGCTAATAGTGATTGAATATATATTCTGTTGAAAGTGCAGCCATAGATCAAATATCGATTCAGACTCACAGCCAACTATCAACTGAATAGCCAGCAGGAAAGACAAAGATATGAACTTTAAAGAAAAGACTGTCAGGCATAGGAGCTGGAAAGCTTAACTCAGGTTGGATCGGTATAGGAAAGGCATAAAAGAAAAGATTAATATTTACTAGGGGAATGCAAGTTACAAGATGAAAAAAGGTACCAATCATCGCAATATGCAAAAAAGTAACTGTAGTTCACATATAGCAGTAACTGCTGACTATTTGACAATGCATATCCATAATCTTTCATTGAAACTAACACTAACAGTGACAACAACCTAAACCTTTTGAGAAGTGTAAATCAGATGAGCAGAAGATATACACCTATTTTGCAAGATTGTCGGAAGCACATTATCCAATTTCCTTCATTAACTTGCATTTGCTTACATCAAGATATTCATTTGCTTACAACAAGAGAAAAGGGGATCTAGGACACATGAATTTTATTTGTCTTACAGAAATTATATTGTTTCTTGTTGTGGCTTGTAAATTAGGCAAATAAAATCGAAATTGTCAGGAACACCATCTGATCACAATCTAGACCATGTGGTCGAATGAATGGCAATCAGATCATGTGCCAGAACAGTTATCCCATGAGAGCCTTGGAGAGAAAAGGGAAGGAGGCGCACCTTGAATTCTCGAAGGGATCGGACTTGATGCCGGTGCGATTCCTGGACGGGATCTATTGTCGTGCTTGGTGGGAGGCGGACGAATCCGGTGTCGGCAAGAAGAACAGGTCTCAGCAAGAAGAGGAAGGAAGTGAGCCGTTAAGGAGAATAGGAAGGGGTGATGCGGAGGAGGAGATGGAGAAGGGAGGTGGAAGAGGAGTACCTCGATCCGTGGCCGTTGGAGGAGGACCTCGCGCGAGAGGGGGGGGCGGCGATGTCGCCTTCTGCTTGCGGGAGTGCAATGACGAGAGAGTTGATCCGTTCTAACCTTTCCCCAACCCACAAATGCAGCTCAATCACATGTTGTGAAATTTCGAAACTAACCCAACTGGAATAACCTCAATCGGAGGTCTAGATCTCGAGATATGAATTAAACAAGATGACTGTGTGATCAGTAATGATAGATTCTGATTATTTCACAAATTCGCATGTACCTCTCTATCAAAATGTCCAAAACTCATGAAATTTTGACAGAAATTAACCAATGAAATTCTAGAGCTAACCCAACTAGATTCATGTCAATCGGAGCTCCGTAGCTTTAGGTATGATTAAAACAGGACAGATGTGTTAGAGAGCAACGTGAACAGATTTGGCATGACAAAACTTGCATGATAGATAGATAAAGGATTGTGCAAGATAAAGGTTGATTGAGAAAGAATTGAAACAACAACTTTATTACCAAAAACCGATGTCGTTGTGGTCATCACCCCACAACACACCGCACTCATTACAAAAATTCAACTCAAGCATTTATCACAAGACCAAGCATTCCAAACACACTATAACTAAAACTAGCACACACTTTAACTAAATGACGTTCGACTCGATCGATTACATTAAATTTAAACTTAAAACTCCTAAATCCTAAAGAATGTCTTCGGTGTGGGTTTCTGGCGAGTCGTAGCGAGGCCTCTTGGGTGATGGGGACCGAGGCGCATATCTCACTTCCCTTGTTTCTCCCCAAACTGGTGGAATGTAATCATCTCCTCTTAGTGTGGCGGCCAATCTGTCCCTCTCCCACCTTACCTCTAGTAACTCCTGCATGGTCCTGGCGAGCTCATGGTTGGTATTGTCTAGGTTCGTGTTGACTCCATCTAGTAGTTAGCGGATAGACATACATCTCAAGATTAAATGCGGGAGTCGGAGCTATGAAGGTCTTCCACTTTCCTGAAGGGAACGCATCTGAAGCCCCAGTCTTTCGCCGGACATGGTGCTTGTGACAGAGGACATAGATTGCTCTTCGAGCAGCCCCACTGACTCCAGCTGCCATAGTTGCTTTGGGAGAAAGATCATTGTGAATTGACATCACCTTCCTTGCACCGGGGTAGCGGTGATCTGGTTCATGGAGAGTGACTGACACCCTCCAATATGTCCCATACTAGGTGCTACTGAGTTACCTCCACTTGAATCGGGGCGGGAAGGTGTATCCAAAGAACTGGAAAGCTGACCACCATCTCCATTGATGTAGAGCACACACTTCTTCAGTTCTTCAGGTTCCACATAGAGCGTGTTCTCCTCTTCTTCATCTTCAGATGGATCCTCATCATCCTCTGGTGGCTCACCACCATCTCCTTGCTCTCCTTGTGCTCCTCCATGGTTAGCTGCTAACTCAGCTTCACTCTCCACTTCTTCTGGATCTTCCTCACTCTGCTCCTCCTCTGGATCTCCTGCAGGCAGGTTGAGGAAAATCGGTTCATACTGGTAAATGGCACTCTTGCGAGCAGTCTCCCTTGTACGGGCCATCTAAAGATAGAAAGGGTTAGATGGATTGGAACAGGTGCTAGAAATTCCTTAAAGCAAGAACAAGGAAGCATAGAGTGAAAAGGATTTCAAAAGTAAGATAAAGAAACAAATAGAGCACTAAGGATGAGATAAAAGCAGGGATAAGTATATTAAAGCAGATTTAAAGTAAGCATGAGTAAGAATGGCTACTAAAGCATTATAATCCTTAAATTCGACCATTTTCTATCTAGGCTAACGTCCTATCATCAACACAGCTCTGGTACTACTTATATCACACCCGGTTTTAAAGGCAAAACTAGATTATAAATTGCATGTGCGCCAGAATCAAGTTTCACATATGCAATGACTTCAGTAAATACCATAAACGGTGTCAAAATGTAAAAAGAGTATTAAATTTATTACATGCCCGAAAGTCTTTAAATCGAATAGCAAATGAGTCTTTATTTTAGCAGCGGAACTCCAATGATGACGACGACTCCACAGGCAGTCAAGTGGGGGCACACGTACGCCTAGAACTCCTCAAAGTCTTCAAGAACCTCCTCAAAATTGTCTTGTCTGAGCAGCGGTTTTAGCAAGCGTGAGTACACTTATGGTTGGTACTTAACAAGCATGGGGAATGTGTAGTGTAAGGCAATGCAAGGATAGGCTAAGGTTTAATAGCATGTCAGCATTTTAATTGGTTGATCAAATTCTATTAGCAAATACTAAGTATAAGTTATACCATCCACATTAAGCATGAACATAGATAAATAAAATAGCAATAAGTAACATAAATAACAATGATTTAGTTCAACTTCCGATAGATTAATCATGCGAGGGTCCAGGCCGCTCTTGACCGTGAGCACGGCTGATCAATTAGTTTTAGAGACTCTGCAGAGGTTGGACATCTTTTACCCACAAGTCGTGTTTCCCAAGATGCCCAGGTCAATTACTCCCTTAAACACTTCTGAGGTGAGTGGCATGGGATTCACTACGAGGCCTTCACAAAGATTCCCTAATAAGTAGCAACCCACTAAGGTTTCCGAATTAGTAGCAAAGCATAAACCTTTCTCAGGACTGCGAAGCTGCCATAGAGCAGATCAGCCTGAGGGCCGGGTTATACCTCGTCTGCTGCTGCCCCTCTCACCCTTTCGGTAAGATTACTATAGATTAAGGTTTCTAATTAATTAGCCAAGACCAGAGCCCGTTAGTCTTGTGATTGCACTATTTTCCTAGGTGATCACTCCATGTTCCAATTAAGTATGTGATCTTGTATTAATGAAAGGTATAGTATAAATAAAACAAGTTTAATCATTGCTTCATTAATACCACCATATCCAAGTTGAGCAACTTACCCAACATAAAGTAAGATCCAGGTAAACAAGGTATAAGGATTAAGATTAGGCACTCCTTAGATAGGACCCATCATGTTTAATCGTAAAAGTGCATAGCATGTGAATGAACATAAAATTCAAGGGCGTATAGGCTCAAATTGTCATCAAGGACACGACTTGCCTTCCTGAACTTGCTCCTGCTGCTCAAGGTCTTCAAAGGCTTGTTCTTCAAATCCCTTGAACTGCGATCCTTCTAAGCGCATCAAACAAGTACATTCAAGCACACAACAGAATAAAATAAGAAAATAATACACTAAACAATAGCAACAAAGAAAAGCAAGATCATGAAATTGTTCTTTGCGTCGACACGAACTCATAGGTGCAAGAATCATTCAAAATGGATTTAAAACGCTAAAGATATGAGCTAAACAAGGTTCAGGGCATGTCTGCGAGAAAATTAGGGTATAAACATAATTAAGGGCATAAACCTAAGGTCTAACGAGCAAAACAGCTAAAACAGGACTTCGGGCACGATTTCACGAGAGAGCAGGGCCTAGAACAGAAGAAAAAGGATCTAATTCTAATTAGTTTCGAACTGCTCTAGCGGCGGTTGCAAAAACTAAGAAAGATGGGGTCTCTTTAGCAAAAATGCGGCGGAGCGGCTGGGTTGACCGGTACGCGACCGGTTTGACTCCGTGTCGGATTCGATCTGGGCCGCTAGCTCACGATCCGACGGCCGGCGGCGGCAGACTGCTGGCGGCGGCGCCCGAGCGGCGGAGGCAGGCGGCGCACGGCGGCGGCGGGCGGCGATCTCACCGGAACTTGCTCTATAACGAGCGTCCGGCCACAGTTTGCGAGGGGATTTGGCTCTGGATCAAGCTGGGAAGCACGCTAACTAAGCTAGGGTGTTGTGGAGGTCGATTACGCGGCGGCGAAGGCGCTATGCCCGGTGAGGCGGCCCGGCGAGGCCACGGCAACTCCGGCGAGCCAAAGCAAGCGAGAAACAGCATGCGGACGCACGGGACCTGGACGGATAGCTTCCTCACCTCCTTACCTAGCTCCTGAGCCGCTTCTCGTCGACTGGAAGGCAGCGACGAGGGAGATCGACGGCGGCGGCCTTGCGCTAGGGTTCGAGCTCGAGCGGGGGGCGCAAGGGCTTGGGATTCAGGCGAAAGAGGATTGCGGAGGTGGCGGTGGGGTTTTATAGGTGGGCCAAGCAACCTTGGCGTGCGGGCCCGAGGATTGGAGGCGGGTGCGGGGCACGGTCGGACTCGGCCGGAGGGTGGGGATGACGGCCAGGCCCCACCTGCCAGCGAGACGGCGAAGGCAGAGGTGGAGAAGGCAGGCCGCTGCTGGGCCGACGGCCGGCGAGCAGACCGACGGTCTGGCAAGATGCTACTGCAGCTGCGGGCCAAACTGAAGGAAGAAGAAGACAGCAAACAGGAAGAAGAAGACTCAGGCACAGAAGAAGAAAGAAACTAAGAGGGTCTTCCTATTTCAAAAAGGAATTCAAACCAAGAATTCAAATTTGGAATTTAAGGAATTCAAACCAAGAATTAAAATTTGGAACTTGAACTCAACAATCAGAAACAAATGCTCCAGCATGGATGCAACAATGAAATCCTATGATTCATTAATTAAATTTCAAAAAATATTTAAATGCCTGAGAAAATTGAATAAAAGCTTAGAAAAGTCTTAATCCTTAAACAAGCTCAAACAATTTTTAGAAAATTTTATTATATTTTATTCAGTAGCAAAATTGGAAATTTAGGGTGTTACAGCCTGTGCTCCCTCTCGACCTGTAGCCGAGCGAGCGCTCCCTTATCATCGTCGGCGCCCGGGCGCTTCTGCCCTTTCGTCGCCACCGGCCATTCAATTCTCGTCTTCAACATAGTCCTGCTCGCTTGCCTGCCGGCGCGCCTGTCAGCTGATCCATCCTCCTCTCCTCCTCAGCCTGCCTGTCTTCTTCAGCTGAGCGGAATCGTTGGGCGCGTATCCGTTGGATGCCGAACCATGGAAAAGGAGACGGCGACGTGTTCAGCTTCAGCGCCTCGCAAAAAGGCTGCTATTATGTGTGAGTGTCACCTGCAGTGGCAAAGCTAAACTAGCTGCATCTTTGACGTGCACCTACAGCCTACATGCATCCAATTTCCAAACTCTCAAGTTTTTTTTAGGAGTTAGGGCACACCAAAGTACCAAACTCTCAAGTGGCATCGTGGTGTCTCTGCTTGTGGGCCTAAATGGGATCAACCCGCTAACCTGATGGGCTTGGCTTCTATACGGCCCTTCTTGAGTTCTTGTCTTGTTTTGCCTTTGCACAATTGGGCTGTGCCATGTTTGGTTGCCCATTTCTTTCTGTTTCTTCGGCACTGAAAATTCTCCATGGGAGAACAAAAAAAATAGGTGCCGCACGTCAGCAAAGAGCTCGGCCTACCAACTCCCTCAGGACTCGGCCCTCAGCAGCAGTAAGCAGTACCTGAGAAATCTGGCAAAAAAAAAAAAGCATCAGCTTAGAACCACTTGATACCAGAGAAGAATGAAGGCCAGGAACTGAATCTGGGCAAAGCCATGAGCTAACAGCTTCAGTTAAAAGCAGCAACACAAGTGACAACAAAATAGAATGCAAAGTCAGCAAACAAGGAAAAAACGAAAAACAATGGTGGTTGCCAGGTAGAAGAAAGAGTACTTGGATCCAGATAGAAAGTTAACACCACTAACTACAGCCTGAACATGAGCAGCATTAGTTTCTCTCATTACAGTCACCAGATAAGATCAATGTACAGACTACAGCTATAACTAGCCTATATTAGTACTTCAGCATCAAGAACAACCTTCGCTCATCTTCCAGTTGCATCAGCATGTCAAGATGATGTCGCCCGCATTACATGTCCCCGGTCACTGTCACCACCAGAGGTCCACTTTCCATTGTCTGGGCCATCTTGAGGCCCTTAACCACCTCCAGCATGGTTGGCCTCCTCCACGGCTCATCGGCTGTGCAGTCCCGAGCAATGGCGAGCACACAGGCCATCTGTTCCCGCCACGTGCTCGAGACTGGCAGGCAAGGATCAAACAGCTCGTTCTCCCTACCGTGTGCAGTCATCCACCGTACCCAGCCCACCAGGTTTCCACCACCTTCCACCTCCTCGTGCCCAGTAGGTGTCCGTCCAGTGAGCAGCTCCAGCATGACAACGCCGAAGCTGTACACGTCACCTTTTGTAGAGGATTTCATTGTCAGGCCGTACTCTGGAGGTATGTAGCCCAATGTACCAGCAATGTTGGTGCTGACGTGAGTCTCGCATGCACTGATTATCCTTGCAAGGCCAAAGTCAGAGACCCTCGGCTCGAAGTTCTCATCCAATAGAATGTTGCTTGATTTCATGTCCCGGTGGATGATATGGGGCACGAAGCCATGGTGCAGGAAAGAAAGCCCGTGGGCAGAACCAAGACAGATCTTCAGGCGGTCTGGCCATCCAAGTGCTTCGATGGCATCAGCCTGGTTCCTAAGCCACATCTCAAGATTCCCATTCTCCATGTACTCATATATCAAGAACCGTTCATCACCACAAACACAGTAGCCAAGTAGAGGAACCAGATTAGGATGTTTCACCTTCCCAATTGTTTCCATTTCAGCCAAGAACTCACGATCACCTTGGAACTGATGGCAACCATGAAGCCTCTTGACCGCACTCTCCGACCTTCAGGAAGTGCTGCCCTGTAGACAGTGCCAAACCCACCATCCCCTATGATATGCACCTTACTGAAATTATCGGTGGCTTTCAGAATGTCATCTGCGGTGATCCTTAGCAGTGCATGTTGAAATGTTGCAAGATTGATACTCAGGGGTTCCCGAAACTTTTTCCCTAGGAGTCCATCGCTTGAGGTTGGCTCAACTGTAGCCCTGGCCTTACTGGCGGGTACAAGGGCTGAGGGCCTGCTTCTCAATAGTTTCCATCTCAGACAAACCATCAGAAGAACTAAGACAAAGATGATTGCAAGTATAATGACACAAATGATTGCTACTCTTAGAACTCGATCAGATGGATGAAGCGCCTTACGATCAAAACCATTTCCAGTACAAAAACCTTCTGTAGCACAATCTGCTAAGCTGAACATGCCAATGTGATTGCCAGAGAAGTTGGCAAATGTGAGGCCAAATATACTGCAGATACCACAAGGGATGACACCATGGAAGTCGTTGCTTGAGAGGTCAAGATAGTTTAAAGAACTGAGATCAGAAAGTGAAAAAGGCAAACTTCCAGTGATACTATTGTTGTGGATATCAAGAGAAGAAAGTTGTGTGAAGTTTGAAATAGACTCATCTAGGTTCCCAGAGAAATGGTTACTACTTGCATTGAAGAATAGCAGTGAACTCGAATATTCTTTTTCTTTAGGACAAGAGAATGGGATTTGTCCAGAGAGGTTGTTATTACTGACATCCAGATGGATTAGGTCATTGATGCAGAGCAAAGACTCAGGCAGAGTGCCAGTAAGTGCATTACCAGATAAGTCTAGCTTTTCAATTTTGGGAAGTATTTGACCAATCTCAGAAGGAATGGAGCCATTTAAGTAGTTATTAGAGAGAAACAGGCCTTGAAGTTGTACCAATGGTGCAGACCAGGGAAGCATCGGGCCAACTAATGCGTTATAAGAAAGAGTGATGGTTGTAACATTTGTCAGTTCACCAAGCTCAGGGGGAATGGTTCCACTCAGCATATTGCCTTGCAAGTTTAGTGCCATCACCATAGAACAATTCTTGATCGCTGTTGGGATATGACCAGTCAATCGATTGTATGAAAGATCAAGCATGCCATGATGCTGAACAAATTCTGAGTCCGGGTGAGCCGCATTCCCAAATCCAACACAGATCTCAGCAGGTATAGTACCAGACAGCTGGTTATAAGACAAACTCAAGCTGTTGAGAAATGTCAATTGAGATATGGCCCTCGGGATGTGGCCACTCAGATAGTTAGAGCCCAGGTCCAGAGTGACAATGTTTGTGCAGTTGAATAGTTCTAGTGGAATGTTGCCAGACAGCCTATTGCCATGAAGAGATAGGTTTGTTAGATTCCTTAAAGTGCCAATCGACCTAGGGATAGGTCCTTGCAGGTAGTTGTTGTCGATCTGTAGCCTCTGCAAACTGGAGAGCCCACCAATGCTTTCTGGTATAGGGCCAGTAAGCTGATTGTAGCTGAGTGTGATCTCCAGAATAGTTGATGATTCCCACAATTTATCTGGCAGCTTTCCGGTGAAGTTGTTTTGGGACAACTCCACTCTTACTAGCGGTAGCTCAGATAAGTAATGCGGTATCTCACCATGAAGATGGTTTCCTAGGAGGTTAAGTTCCGTAAGGTTCTTGCACCCTTTAAATGTCTCCATTATATTCCCAGTCAGATTGTTATTGTGTAATATGAGTGACTGCAGTGACTTGGCCTGACATATCTCCACAGGAATAGAACCAGAGAGCATGTTAGTTGCCGCAGAGAATGTAACTAGATGTGGCAAAGGCAACACTGGCAGGGGTCCATCAAACATGTTCTGTGCTAGTGATATGGAACGAAGATTTACCCAATTCTGAATCCAATCTGGAATGTGGCCAAATAGATTGTTCCCTTCCACAAGAAATGTAGCAATGGCTTCTAAACCTACAAGTGCTTTGGGTATAGAGCCAGTAAAGGAGTTGAAGGACAGATCAACAAGCACAAGCCTCTTGCAGTTACCAAGATCTCTCGGAATGTTCCCACTGAGACCGGCACCCTTTGCAAATAGACGGGTTAGGTTTCCCAGCTCACCAACAGATGCCGGGAGTTCAGTATTGAGCTTGTTCTCTGATATATCAAGCTCCTTTAAGCTTCTGAGACCTCCAATTGACCAAGGAATGGTGCCTGTGAACTGGCAATCAGAGAGTTCAAGCACTTCCAGCAGATTTAGTTCACCAATCTCTTTTGGAATGCTTCCACTGAAACGATTATGTCCCAATATTAACAACTGAAGATTCTTCAGCTGATTGATCTCCCTAGGTAGTGGCCCCACCAAACCATTTGAAGAGAGATCAACTGTCACAAGGTTCACCATTGAAGTTATTCCAGGGAATATTGATCCACTGAGATTATTCTGGCTTGCATCGAGGTGCAAGAGCCGAGAGAGGTTCCCCAAAGTGGCTGGTATCAACCCGTTCAACGCGTTCATGTGAAGGTCCATTTTTTCCAGATTCTGTAGACTGCCCAGTTCTGGAGGAAGGACACCGGAGATGGAATTTGCGGATATAGATAACTTCGTGAGGTACTGAAGCTGAGCAATAGCAGGGCTCAATTGTCCGGAAAAGAAATTATTGTCAAGCACTATTACTTTCAGCATCTTCAGTCCATACAACGAGACAGGAAGAGCCCCTGTAAGCTGGTTGTTGCTCAAATCAAGGTACTGGAGTTGGTGCAAGCCCTCCCAGGCATCTGGAAGCTCACCAGAAAACCCACAGCCACTGAAGTTGAGGTTAACAAGTGACTCGAATGACCCAATACAAGATGGGAATGGGGCATAAATTGGCACAGAGGACAAGTCTATAGCTACAACAGCATGCCCCCTACAAGTTATGCCTGACCAGCTGCATGGAGTGGTTTCTGAATCAAACCAGTTGAAGAGGAATCCTTTCCCTTCAGTGACTGCATCCCTCAGATCCAACAATGTACTTATATCACTATGTTCAGCAAAAGCAGAGCTGGGGACAAAGCATATGATTAGGATCAAAATGCAGAAACCATGGTATCCCATTGCCAGCAGTTTTAACTGTAACCTGCAGGAAGAAAATTGTCAAGTTAGTAGATTCAAAAGAACCACATAGCATTACAATCTACCATATTGCATAATGTTTACTGTGATGACTCCAAAACAGTTTATCAGCATGGTCTGCAGAACAAATGATGTTCCACGCTTTTCCTTAGTTTACAAAAGAAGTTGACTAAAGTGCAAATTAGGTTCCATTTGTTTAGGATCAGGCCAGATCCTCAAACCAAATAGGTATTTGTGTCCTAGAACAGATGTTTGAAACTTGGCAATGCCTCCAACAGAAATTGACACTTTTTTTGGTTAAGAACACCAAGACAAAATTAAAATGACTAGGAGACTATTAATCATACTTTTTTGTTAATCAACTTCTCATAGTTTAGAATCTGAACATGTAATTCCTGAAGTATATATAAAAATTGTTCAGACTTTTGTACTGTCTGAACTGTATACGTGTAATGCCCAACTATGTGCATAAAATCAGAAGACGGAAACACAGCCGAATGCACTTTTGGGTAAACTAAAACTGTAGCCGTATGTCAATACCTTTTAGTTTGACAGCATTCTTCCTTCAAGTAGGGCAGAAGAAAAAGACCACCAACCAATGCTTCGCTTTATGCTCACCACGCATCCTGGAGAGAAGGGCCAATGCCATGTCAATATAGAAGACATCGTGTGATTAACCTTGGATTGAAAGTGATTAGATTTGACAACAACCTCTTAGAATAATAAAGAGATAATGACATAGATCAAATAAAGGTCATGTCATTTGCTGCAGGTGCACTAGGTTTTGCCAATTAACAACCACAAGAAGTCCACAAACATACAATTAAGAAAAGGAACCTAAAACCAAATTACCTTTCGAACCGTGATCCTCATCTCCTCTTTTCAGAAGTTGTCCAAGTAAACCATAATCAATCTAAGGTAGTATGATCTCCCTGAAACACATCCTGAAGAAAGCAAAAGGATGGTGCAATTAGCTTCATGTAATCATCAGTCCTAGAAACAAGAATAGCAAACAAGCATGCCCACCCTACTTCTCAACCAACATCACACTGCACAACTGGAAATCTCCAAGATACAAATTCTCTTAGAAATCCAGAGTACCAAACTCTAATCAATAGACTCAGGATAACGTGGGGCGGTTGTGTTTAGCTCCATATCAATAGACTACTATTATGTAGCGCCCAAAAGACACAACCTCATCATCTATTCATCTCAATCCCTATCTCTGGTCAGCATGAATAACAGCGGAAGCTATGGAAACCCCTCCATAAAGCCAGAGAAGCAGGGCAGACATGAACAAGAAACATCCAGCCACCAGCCCTCAAATTGTTTAAGTACAAGAAAAGGAAATGTCACTACTATACTCCAGCGTGCTACAGGTTTACATGTTATCAGATGGAACAAAACAAGCCGAACATCATAAAAGTAGGCAGGCAGGCAGGCATGCCACCTCCTCGCGCGGAAGCCAGGAGACAGCCACATTCTCCAGTCCTCATGGCACAAGAAAGCCTACCCCCCCCCCCCCAAACCCCCCCCCAGAAATATGTGCTGCTCAGTCTTGGTAGAAATGAAAGAGTGTCTTCGCCGGGAAGGCAAAAAAAAAAGGAGGGGTAC
>NC_028455.1:27629519-27652334 GCF_000263155.2 Setaria italica | reverse complement strand
TGCTTAACCTAAGTATGGTGTCCTGGTGCGCTCGGCGCGTGATATCTCCTGTTGCAAGACTATGATGCACGTTGGACGTGGACGTGTTATTCTGCAGAGGTTCCGCAGGTGGGTGGGTGGGTGATGGCACCTACGTACCGAGTTCTTCAGTGGTCGGCGTGCCATAAAACCAGAATCGCTGTCAAAACATGCCGTACTGCCTGTTCGTGGAGCGTGGAGCTATGACCGCACGGGCAGGAAGACGCATAGAGAATGAGAAAAGAAACGAGGAGAAATGGAAAGAAAACCACCAAAAACAAAAGAATTCGCACTCTTGATATCGAATTTTAATTATGCTATGCATTTTTCGAAATGCCAATGGCATGGATAACCTTTTTGAATTTAAACCTTATTCAAACCCGATTTTTCATGTGCGTTCCAGAGAACTGGGGTAATGGGATTTAGGGTTTAGGATCAATGACATCTTCCCGTTCTTGTTCCCGGGCACATTTAGCTCCCCCCCCCCCCCCCCCCCCCCCCAACACACACACACACACATCACCTTGTCTGAAACTGAAACCTCATCTCATCCGCGATGTCCAAACTAAAGAGGTGGCACACACGCAAGCTCAAAACTGAACACAACAGCACAACAGTAGACATTGGTATGGTATTTACTCCTACGCTGCTACAGATTAAATGAGGACAACAGCAAACCCCACAAGAATCTGGTGGAACCTGAGCCCCATGTCAACCCCACAAGAATCTCTGAGCCCTCCCAATCCCCACTAGCAGGAAGAAGCAGCCAGCCACATAATTGGACAGAGAGACACTGGCTTTTTTTGGCCTGATCCGCTTACTGAACTGTTAATCCTAGTATTCTACAGGAGAAGCAGCAGTGGTACTTTGGTAACAGTGGGCTACTACAACAGAGCTGCTGGTGGGTGATGGGGATGTTTCTTCCCCTAGGATTTGGGCCATCATTTGGGCTGTGATTTGTTTACCATGCCGTGTGCTGATGTGGGTATGCAGATCAAACAAGTACGACCAAGCGGTCGCATTCAATAGCAGCATTTCATTAAACAACAAACAGTACTAGCACGTAGCCCGAGACAGCACAAAGGAATTGAAGCCACGGCACGGGGACTTGGGGAGCGAAATGGGGGGCGGAATTCGGAGGAGAAAAAGGAAACACTAGTACTACGACTACGAGCAATCAAACAAACGAGACCGGAATCATCAGAGAACCAGGTCTCGAAGCATCACCAAAATCGTTCGAATCGAACCCCTGTTCCTTCGACCTGCCCGCACGGCGGCGGCGCAACAGGCGACTAAAATTCTGCAGAATCTCTGCCCCCAGCTTCACGGCTGGCCCGGCTATGAACCCAATGACAGCACGCACCGCGACGCGACGAGAACGAGTCCGAACGAGGCGGCGAGAGAGCGCGGCCAGTAGAAGCGCGAGGCCACAACCACAAGCCACGGCAAAAGCGCAAGGCGCGGCAACGCCACGGCGTCCAGAATTCCTGGCGCAAGCATGAAGGCGTGAGAAGCGGGAGGGAGGATCGTGCTTCTAATTACCTGCCCGGGGGTCGCGGCCACTCCACAATGCCGGTTGCCGGCGGTCGTGGAAGAGGGGGGGCCGCGGCGCGCCGTCGGTGCCGTGTTCCGCTTGCGACCTGTGAGAAGTGAAGCCAGCACGAGGGAAAGGAGGCGGCGTTTGGGAGGTGCCGCGCCCGTCCCTTTTGTGTGACCTGGTAGGCTTGCGTTCGTTTCCCAATGTTCAGCGATACATGTGCTCGTCTGTTTCCCAACGCTTCCAATGTTCACCGATCGGTGCTCATCCTTTTCCCAAGTCCATCTTTACAAAATCTTTTTCCCCAAGTCATTGTTTACATGGCGAAGCCTTTGAAAACGAGTTGAAATCTTGTTTATTGTAATTATCTTCCTATCCGCCACTGCTTAACACGGTATAGAGTGATTGATCAGATAAGTATACGGTTGACATTTTAGTACTACAACACGTCAACACAAATGGGTACATTGTTATTACTCGTACTATTGTGTGTGTGAGAGAGATGGTAATTGAGGTAAATCCCTCCAAAGTCCAATTTAAACCATAGCTCAAAATCCCCAAACCAATGATATGCACATGTCAACTTTTTTCAGTTTCGTCTTTATTATCAGCCATGTTCACTGGTTACTACTTGCCTCCATCCTAAATTACTATTCGTTGCCTCCATCCTAAATTACTATTCATTAATTTTATAATATGCAACTATATATACTATTTCTAAGCTGTAACTTCGAAAAGTACAGCAAAACGAATAATAATTTGGAACTTCTAAGCTGTAACTTCGAAAAGTACAGCAAAACGAATAATAATTTGGAACGGAGGACACCGGCAGCTAATTTGCCTGCCCCATGTTAATTTGCCAAGTGAAATCGACGTGGCAAGCGCCCCAACCCCTCATGATGGCACGGATCGGACAGGGCGCACGACCGTACGGGGTTTTGAGTTGGAGGCTTGGAGCATCCTTTGGCCTTGTTTAGCTGCCCAACTTTAGGCAGCCAAAATTACTGTAGCGCAACTGTAGCGTTTCATTTGTATTTGTGAATTATTGTTCAAATATTGACTAATTAGGTTCAAAAGATTCGTCTCGCAAAGTACAATAAAACTGTACAATTAGTATTCAGTACTCCATGCATGTACCGCAAATTTGATATGATGGGGAATCTTCTTTTTGCATAGTGTCAAAGTTGGAATTTGGGGGTCAACTAAACACGGCCTTGATCTCTTTTTGACTACGGAACTTGATTGTTGATGATCCTCATCTGCCGAGCACGTGCCTGTTACTGCAAGTGTTGATTCTGGGGAAGTGGGGATGCTGATGCCTTCGTTTGTTTGTGAGGGGGCAATGCAAGAATTCTACAGAACGGATCTCACGTGATAACAGTTTCGCCGGGAGATGTCTTGAAACTGTGTAACGCTCCAGGTTGACCAGGCTCAGTACTCAGTAGCTCAATATATTTTTTTTAAAGAATGACACATAAAACAGTGCGTGTTTCATTGATAGGAAAGGAAAATAAAAAGACTTCCGGTTGGATTGTGACATCAACGCAGGTCACCACTTAAGCTCAAAAAATCACACCTGACCGGTTGGATTGGGACGTCAACACGATCTCCTCACTCCACTCACCACGACGGTACCCACCAACATTCACGCTCATATATTTGTCAAAACCTCCAGGCATGGTCTTATGTCGACGGGGAACCAATAGAAGCAGATTGCACCGCACCGAGAAAACCACCGTCATGCGGGACCCTTCGTCGTAGTGCCGCTGCAACACCACACTCCACCTGACGGGGTGATACCACCGAATCCAGATCTCTTGTAGGTTGCCTCGCAGTCGCCACCATGACAACACAACGCGCGGGAGCCTTGCCACATCCGTCGTTGGACACCACCTCGCTCTCGTCGTCTCGAAGAAACACCATGCGGGGGGGCCTTGCCTCGCCCACTACGGTACTTTGCGTCACGGACCTATTTTTTTGTCGTCGTCATAGTGGTGAGCAATGTTGCCCCATTCCACCAGATCTCCATTGATCAACCAAGCCGTAGCCACAGGTTGACTTCGCCTCGTCGCTTCACCCACACAAAAACCTCCACTGTCCAGTCAGTAAACCAGAGAAGTCGCTTGCACCGCCTTTCGACGATGTACTGCACCAAGTAGCCCAGCCAAGCTGATCAACCCGTCGCGGTCCGCTGCAAGCCTAGTTCTCCCACGATGTCGGTGCCGCAAGCGCCGTCTTCCGACGCAGTCCCACGCTGCTCTGACCGTTGCCGAGCAACGCTAGTCGCCGCGGTCCGCTGCAAGTAGCCAAGTCGACAACCATGCAACACCCCCTGATCGCCGCCATATCTGCGAATGCCTCCACATGGCCTCGGCAACACCCGTCTGACTTTCCACGCGACAGGAATGTCGCCACTAGTTGCGGCCACCCTTGACAAATGGATCAACAATGACACGAATCGAGATGGGTCTCTAGAGATGACACCTCCAAGAGGGCACAACGCCAATGGCGTTGCCGTCGCTCGTCCAGGGTTTGGATAGGATTTTCACCCAGAGGACCCCGTGCAGCAAGGTTGTAGCTCAGATATGACGCCCCCAACGGGGAGAACGACACCCTAGGGCGCCGCTGTCATCTCCGCCAACAAACACCGGCGAGAGCTTTCGCCTGGAGCATCCCAACCCTCACTGCACACTCATGACTCGGCACTCCCAAACCATCATCACAGCAGCCCATCTGGGGCAGCGTCACCGTCGCCATCGCACATCCACACACCACGCTGCCATGCCTCCACCTCCGCTTGCTCGCCGCCACGTCTCCATGCAGCACACCGAACCCCCACACCTCGCAGCCTCCTCCACACCGTGCGAGCCCCCACCAAAGCTCAGCCGCCTTCATCTTTCGTCGCCGCCTCCGCAACTCCTCAAACCGAGGAGAGGTGGCACGACGACACCCTCATCCCCACCTCAATGCCGCCAGCGCGCCCTGCGCTAGGTGTCCTTGCCACGCCTCCATGGCGTTGTTGAGACACCTTGCATAGGCCACCCCAGCTGCTGTTGGAGGTATGCCCTAGAGGCAATCATAGAGATGATGATATTCCATTTGTATCCATGATTTATATTGTGTTCCTTGAATATCCATTAAAGGCTACTTGAATTGATTTGCAATTATGTGAATTGTATGTGAAACTCTTTACTTGTATGGTTATTCTAAAGTTGTCCCTAGTCGGAGTTCATGTGAGGACACACATGAATATTAGACTAGCACATGTATTAGTTGATGACTATGTTTCACAAGTCATGGATATGGAGATGTTGAACTAATAATGTGGGCACATATGGAGACATGTGCTAGGACTGACCCAACACAAGAAGTAGTTTTCTCTTTACACAACATATACGCTTTGTCCTTAGACCTGAGATTGTCGCATGTACTCAAGATATGGATCGACTTACTTAGGGGCTATTAAACGCTACGCCGTAACAGGGTAGTTATAAAGGTAGCTTTCGGGTTTGTCAAGAAGCATGCTATGAGACATGGTCAATCAAGATGGGATTTGCCCCTTGTCGGGCATACACCCCAGGTCCGCGAGTAGGCCTTGGACGGCCCACCAAGGGACGTACTTGGACAAGGTCAGAACAAGGATGGGCGTATCCTACTCGGACTAGTCAAGTATGTTTATGGAAAACTACTCGGGCCATTACCGAGCAGAACTCTGTAATAGTACCCGACTAGGACCCAGACTTCTAACCCTGCCCTCCCGTGTATATAAGGGCGGGCAGGGACCCCCCTCAAAGACAGACCTCGACACCTCAACACACGAGGACAACTCCAGTTGATCAAATACAAACCAACACACAGGACGCAGGGTATTATGCGATGTAGCGGTCCGAACCTGTCTAAATCGTGTTCCTTGCATCACCATTGATTCCTTGATTTTGATGACCCTTACCGCATAAAAGACCACCTAGGGTATCCCCTTGGCAAGTTGCCGATCTAAAACACCGACAGCTGGCGCGCCAGGTAGGGGGACTCGTCGAGTTTCTCAGCGCGAACTCAATGGCAAAGGTCGTCATCAGGCCCGTCTTCTTCATCGAAGTCGGCGCCACCTTCATTTTCGGATCCTAGCTTTGCATCGCCGAAGGCTCAGGATCGTTCCGGCGCCAGATCGTCGATGTTCAGGAGAAGAAACCAGAAAATCTGATCAGAAAAAATCAAGATTTCAAAGTCGACGAGTTCAAGTTCGACTACGCATCGGATTCGACTTCGCCTCGGACTACTCCAACCTTCTGCTCAGGGGTCGGGTGCACCCAACCCCAGGACTCAGGGTCGGGCGAGGCAGAATTCCACCCTCAAAGGGGCGGGCGCATCCGACCCCAGGACTCAGGGTCGGGCGAGGCGGAGTTTCACCCCTCGGGGTCGGGCGAAGCGGAGCTACTCCCCCAAAGGGTCGGGCTTAGCCGACCCCAGGACGCAGGGTCGGACTCGCCTCGGGCTCGTCAGTCCCAGCCAGCGTCCAAGTCGGTTTCGACTTCAAAGCGGTTCCCACACAGACTCCGCAATGCAACCAAAGTCCAAAGTTTCCTTACTCGAACCCGATTCAAACTCGGGCATGACGAAGACGTCGACTCCGACTCGTCCTATTCACCAGAGATACCATTATCTGGTCCAGCCCAAGGATTGGTAATAACTTCGACATCACAAGGCAGATTCATCCACTGGCCGGGATTGCGACCATCTCTTCTCGACCATGACTACGACTCGCGCCTCGTCACCCATATAGACAACCTACCATATCAAGAAGGCGTTCCACTCACTTCCAACCGCGAGGAAAGTTCCACAGAGATTGCAACATCAAGCTCTGGAAGCTACTACCCGGAAAGGGAGATACTTGCTATTACTCAGAATAACAACCCGGGTACTAACTAGAACAGGACCCCCAGGCGATTAGCACAAATCGACAACATCTCCGAAGATGAGTCTACAGCTGACGCCCCTCACGATGAAACCTCCGAGCAGCGCAACCAAATAAGGGCGCGCAATGCTACTCGAGCCGAGCGACAACAGTTGATAGCTACAAATATTCCCATCACAAATCTTGAAAGGGCTTTCAACGCAGTCCAGGTTCAAGAGCACAATACTCCACTCGCGGCTATCGCCTCGATCAACCTTTTAACAACATTGATGCCTCAAGATAAGGATAACGCAGCCATAGCTCAACTCCTGCAGCGCGGCAATGGACTGATCGCACAACTCGCGGAGCAAGCTTACAAGCTACTCGACAAAGAATCACCAATCTCGTCTGTTCCTCGTATCACATCTCATCAGGAAGGTAGCAGGGGAGCTGCAAACAATAACACTGCCCCACGAAACGATAACGCAGTCAACCAACCTCGGCAACACAGCCATGGTCCAAGCAAGCATAAGGCCCCTGCTCGACATAAGGATGTTGGTGAGGTCAGCTACACCAACTCGGTTAAAAACATCCGCCCTACTCGGAAGAACCACGAAATGTCCAACTTCAGTGATTTGCGAGAAATTCTCAACAGTCGGCGCGAACGGGAAGTCGACAGCTACAACCATTTTCCTGCTTTCACAAACCGGGTAATGAAAACAAAATTACCTGATAAGTTCAAGCCAACTGGAATCACCAAGTATGATGGCAAGCAAGACCCAATTCAATGGCTACGATGTTACTCGCTAGCCGTCCAAGCAGCCGGGGGCAATAACAACACCAAAGTTATCCATTTCCCTATATGCATGGAACCCGCACCACTGACCTGGTTTGAGTCACTCAAACCCAAGTCCATTGACTCTTGGGCAGACTTGACAAAGGCTTTCACCAACAAATTCGTCGGCTCCATGGCTAGACCAGGCAACAAGATCGACTTAAGTCAAATTAAGCAAAAAGAAGGCGAGACCCTACGCGACTATCTGCGACGGTTCTTCGAAAAGAAGGCTACCATTGTTGACATCTCCGAAACAGATGTCATTGAGTGCTTCCAGAATGGACTCTATGATCAACGAACGTACCAAGACTTCGGTCGCCGACGACCAACTGATGTCAAAGAACTCAAAGTCATGGGGCAACAGTGGGCGGATGAAGAAGACAACGAGCGAGAACGGTTCGGCTCCCACCATAACCGCGAATGCAACAACAACCAAAACAATGACCCAGATAGAACTCGGCATAACGATGCTCAGAACACCTATTCGAGTAACCACAATCGCAAAAGGAGGCCCGACAACACTGTTGCCGCCATGACCAACTCCGGGAAAAAGGGACACCGCAAAAACGATGAAGGATCAACCTTCACTGAGCTACTCAAAAAGCAGTGCCCATGGCATCCGACTAGAAAGCACTCGGCGATACACTGCTACAGCATGCGCCGAGTCATGCAAGTCTTACCCGCACCACCACCCCCTGAAGAGTACACCAAGAATAGAGATAAGGGTAAGAATAAAGCCTGCAATGACGAAGATGAGGAAGGCTACTTCCAGACAGCCTCAAAAACCGTCAACATCATTTTCGGCGGTATCCCAGGCATTGCATCCAAGCGAGCCAACAAAATCGTACTTAGGGAGATCATGGCCATCGAACCAACGGACCCTACACCGTTAAAATGGTCAGAAGTTCCAATTTCTTTCATCAGAAAGGATCAATGGACAAAATTTTCAGAACCAAGCCGTTTCCCACTAGTCCTGGATCCAGTTGTGGCAGGATCATAGTTAACCAAAGTACTCATCGACGGCGGAAGTGGCCTCAACGTTATCTTCGCCCAGACATTAAGGAAGATGTGCCTCGACGTTACTGAAATGCTTACCCCAACGGATTCACCTTTCTACGGCATCATGCCTGGAAACGCGGCTATACCACTAGGACAAGTTATCCTTCCAGTCACCTTCGGCACTAAAGAACATTATCGTACCGAGTACATCAGATTCGAAGTCGCAGACTTTGAGACATCTTACCATGCTATACTCGGACGGCCAGCACTCGCCAAGTTCATGGCCATACCACATTATGTATACCTGGTACTCAAAATGCCAGGCCCCAAGGGGGAGCTCACGCTACGAGGAGATCTACGACGATCCTACGAATGTGACACTGAAGCTGTGGAAATTGCTGCGACTATTCAAGCACCCAGTCTCACACAACAAGTCTTTACAGCTTCAAAGAAGCTCAATCCAACCGAACTAGAGATCCCGGAAAACAAGTCGGGGTACACAAAGGTGAAACCTGCCAGTGAGCAAGACTTCAAATCAGTTGATCTCCAGACAGGTGATCCTTCCAAGACAGCCCTGATCGGAACAGGGCTAGATCCTAAATAGGAATCCACGCTCGTCAGTTTCCTTCGGGCTAACCATGATATCTTCGGTTGGAAACCGGATGACATGCTAGGTGTGCCCAAGGAACTGATTGAGCATTCTCTCAATGTCAATCCCAAAGCTACTCCAAAACGGCAACGACTACGCCGGTTCGCTCAGGACAGACGAGAAGCAATCAAAAAAGAGTTAGCCAAGTTACTCGCGGCAGGGTTCATCAAAGAAGTCTTTCATCCTGACTGGCTCGTCAATCCTGTGCTTGTTCATAAGAAAAACAATGAATGGAGAATGTGTGTTGACTACACCGACCTCAACAAACACTGCCCAAAAGACCCTTTCGCGCCACCCAGGATCGATCAGGTGGTTGACTCCACCGCTAGGTGCGCTTTGCTGTGCTTTCTCGACTGCTACTCCGGCTATCACCAGATAAGCCTCAAAGAAGAAGATCAAGCCAAAACAACGTTCATCACGCCCTTCGGAGCTTTCTGCTACAAAACAATGTCCTTCGGACTAAAAAATGCAGGAGCAACTTATCAAAGGGCTATACAGATGTGCTTCGAAAGGCAACTTCACCGCAATGTCGAAGCTTATGTCGACGACGTCGTCGTCAAAACAAAAAACCGGGAGGAACTCATTGGTGACTTGAAGGAAACTTTCTCTAGTCTCCGCGCTTTCTGATGGAAACTCAATCCTACTAAGTGCATCTTTGGAGTAGCTTCCGGTAAGCTACTCGGGTTCATCATTAGCCATCACGGCATTGAGGCCAACCCAGAAAAGATATCTGCCATCATAAACATGCAGGCACCAGCCAGCATTAAGGATGTGCAGAAACTCACAGGCTGCATGGCCGCTCTCAACCGGTTCATCTCGAGACTTGGAGAACAGGGACTACCCTTCTTCAAGCTTCTCAAACGCCAGGACAAGTTCAAATGGACGAAAGAGGAAGATGAGGCACTAACACAACTCAAAGACTTTTTGTCAATGCCTCCTGTACTCACCGCTCCTTCTCCGAATGAAGACTTGCTCCTATACATCTCAGCTACTACTCATGTCATCAGCACGGCAATAGTAGTCGAACGGTCTGAACCGGGCCACGCTTACAAGGTCCAACGACCTGTCTACTTCGTCAGCGAAGTACTCTCGGACTCCAAAAGTCAGTATTCACCGATACAAAAGCTCTTATACGCTATTTTGCTCACCTTCTGGAAGCTGCGCCATTACTTCCAAGAGCACAACATCACAGTCATCTCTGACTTCCCGCTCGGCGAAATTCTCCACAACAGAGATGCCATGGGCAGAATCTCCAAATGGGCAGTTGAACTCGGAGCTCTCACGTTGAACTTCAAGCCAAGGACAGCCATCAAGTCTCAGGCTTTGGTCGACTTCATAGCTGAATAGCCTGAAAATCAAGTTCCAACACCAGTCGAACGACCAGAACATTGGGTAATGTACTTTGACGGATCCCTCAAACTTGAAAGAGCCGACGCAGGCGTATTACTCATCTCCCTCAGGGGAGACCAGCTCAAGTACGTGCTACAAATATTCTGGGAAGCATCTAATAACGAAGCCGAGTACGAAGCACTGCTACACGGCCTTCGTCTTGCAATCTCCCTCGGCATCAAACGAATACCGGTTTACGGCGACTCTCTAGTCGTTATAAACCAAGTCAATGACGAGTGGGACCGGAACAAGGACAACATGGACGCTTACTGCAAAGAAGTCCGTAAACTGGAAAACAAGTTCTCAGGCTTGGAATTTCATCACATCGTCCACGACAACAACGTTGCCGCCGACGTTTTATCCAAAATGGGCTCAACTCGTGCTGAAGTTCCAGTAGAAATTTTCGTACACGAGCTGTGCAAGCCGTCCATACCTGAACAAGTCACACCGCTAGTAGTCCCAACTGCTGGCGTCTCCCGAGAGATCATGATGATAGAGGTCGACTGGAGGACGCCCTTCATCGACTACATCAAATATCACCAGTTACCATCCGACAAGAATAAGGCTGAGCAAATCTCCCGGCGAGTAAAAAATTACGTTCTAGTCGGAGACAAGCTCTATAGGAAAGGTGCATCGTCTGGAGTACTCATGAAGTGCGTCACCAGAGAAGATGGCCAAGAAATCCTAGAAGAGATTCACAGAGGAATCTGTGGCAACCACGCCTTTTCGAGGGCACTAGTTGGCAAGGCTTTCAGAGCAGGCTTCTACTGGCCAATGGCTTTGGCCGACGCCAAACAACTAGTTCAGAAATGCAAAGGTTGTCAATTCTTCACAAAACAGCAACATGTACCGGCTTACAAGCTAGTCACAATACCTCCAACATGGCCGTTTGCCTGCTGGGGGCTCGACATGATAGGTCCGTTACCAACTGCGCCATGGGGATTCAACATAGTACTTGTGGCAATCGACAAATTCACCAAATGGATCGAGGTCAAACCGGTCACTTGCCCCAAGGCAGACCGGGTCCTCGACTTCTTGGATGAAATCGTACACCGCTACGGTTTTCCCAACAGGATTATCACAGACCTAGGGTCAAACTTCAATAATCACGACTTTTGGGAATATTGCGAGAACAGCGGCATCGACGTCCGCTGTGTCTCGGTCGCTCACCCGCGCGCCAACGGACAAGTTGAGCATGCTAATGGCATGATACTCGATACCCTAAAGACAAGACTACATGACGTTGGCAACATCAGAGGTGGCAAATGGCTCAAAGATTTACCAAATGCTTTGTGGGGCCTCCGTACCCAACCGTGCAAGACTACGGGGCTATCACCCTATTTCCTGGTATATGGCTCGGAAGCCATATTATCGCTGATATCATGTGGCAATCACCATCCGTTGAACAATACGATGAAGAACTGGCAATAGAAACACGACGATCAGATATAGACAGTCTAGAAGAAACAAGATGCGCAGCACTAGTGCAATCTGCCAGATACCTTGACGGTTTAAGGCGTTACCACGACCGCAACGTCAAGGAAAGATCTTTTAACTCGGGCGATATGATCCTTAAGCATATCCAAGACACGTCAGGGTTGCATAAACTCAATTCACCATGGGAAGGTCCTTACATCGTATCAAAGGTTACGGGACCTGGATCTTACAGACTCCAAGAGCTCTCAGGAGAATAAGTACCAAACTCTTGAAATATAGAACATCTCTGTCGCTATTACCTACAGCAGCATCTGATTAATCGCTTCAAAGCAATCACTCATAATGACTACTCGAGCTAACTGCCCGACTACCGACCTCAAGATATCTCAGCTTTGACAAGAGTTATCAACTCAACAAGGATCGTTGCCCTGGTACAAAATCCCCGTATCAATATTTCTTACTGAAACAAGGATACATCAAGTTACATACGAGTACAAGTACTCAAATACACAAAGACTACAAGCAACTGCCTACTGGCGGGCTACATTTAAGCCTCAGGCTTTTACTATATCACAAGGCCACTCAGGTCTGCCGACTACAACGGGAAGGGCCCACACGCAAGGAAGCTGCGCAAAATGCAGCCATATCCAGGTCCTCTACCCAAGGCAATGCCAGGAACTCCAGCATTGCCACTGCCTTGACAGCGGCAATGATGAATCCGGCACGACGCGCCCAGAGGGAACCAAGGCTGCTCTTTTGCTAGCCTTGCGGAGCCAATCCAATCTACGGCTACACCTCCACCTCTCAGAGAGCGGGATGAAGACCGCGACACTCATCACCCATCACTCGCGAGTTCCAGCGCGTACTCCGCTGGATCACGAGCTGCAAGATGAGGCGTGCGACGAAACCTCCTATGAGGATTCTTCTAGCATCGCGGCTATCCCTATGAGGGCAGGAGTCTGTGGAGGGAAGGTGGCCTCAATCTACGAGGAATCTTCTAGCACCGGTGCACTCTTTGATGGCTCTCTACACTCAAACAGAAGCAACCTAAGGCAATCCATCGCTACTCAGGAACTTGGTTTGGTTCACTCACCAGATGGCTCTATTTATAGCCGAAAGCCACAACTACCACCTGCCCAAGAGTTACTATGAACCCGTGATCAATGAGTCTGACAACTCCTGACTCTGCCCACGTGACGGTACTTATTCCACAATAGACAAAAGAGTACAGCACACTCGTGCATCCACAAAGGACAAAGGAGTACAATACACCCGTGTCCCTCAAAAGACGAGTACTCGACAGCATTACGACTACTCGACACTCGGAACTACTCCAAGCCAATCGTGGCCTACACTCTCACAATTATCTCGGGGGCTTGGACTGCTCCGATCATTTGCTCAAGGGCCAGGCGCACCCGACCCCAGGACTCAGAGACGGGCGAGGCGGAGTTTCCCCCCTCGGGGTCGGGCGAGGCAGAGCTCCTCCCCCAAAAGGTCAGGCTCACCCGACCCCAGGACTTAGGGTCGGACGAAGCGGAGTTTCCCCCCTCTAGCGGTCAGGCGAAGCGGAGTTTTCCCGAAAAGGTCAGGCTCAGCCGACCCTGGGATTTTGGGTCAGCCAGCGCGGAGTAAAACTACTCTTCACAAGACAATCACAAGCAATGGACAAGTACTCATTTATCAAAAGTATCATTCAAAATACTCGACACAAATACAAGAGTACATACAAAGCTCAAGGCTCTTCTAAAGAGACGAACTCCGACATCTTCGATGCAATAGGCTCCGCCTCCTCGAGGTACTACGCATATGCTTCTTCTGTGCAGTTGCGAGCCACGCCATCACCAGCTGCCGCCAAGTCTGCCCTCGGATAGTAGGACTTCACAACTACCAGGACCTGTTTGCAAATAGTCTTGCAAAGTCCAGCCACTCAACTCGGGGCAGCCTTCAATCGCTCGACTAGTGATTGCGGCCCTGCGCCTTCTTCCACGGGGGCTATGGCGTTCACCAAGTCTTCAGCTGCTATATACAGCTCTTGGAGTTTGCCCCAAAGTCTTCCCATGGTCTGGGCATGATCTCTGCATGCCACCATGGCCATGGCAAGCATCACGCCATTTTGCATCTTTCGGTCCCGCTGATGTTCGCAAGCAGCCTATGCTTCCGTCAGCGCAGCCCGAAGATGTTTGGCTTCATCCGCCACTTGGTCGTGCGCGTTTCTCCAGTCAAGAACTTGGCTCCTTGCAGCCGCCTCTTGCTTCTTGAGATCTACAAGTCAACAAGTTCAATCACAGCCGACTACAGTTGGGCATACTCAGAGTAGGCAAAATACTTACCCTGATGCTTCTTGTTCAGCAACTTGTAGCGGCTCTCCAGTTTTTGCTGTAGAACCGCGTGATCCGTGCGTTCCACGGCAAAAGAATTCACCCCAACTTCATGAACCCTCAGAGCTTCTGACAGTCGGGCACATTCCTGCTCCAGTTGATGACTTCGTTCCTGAAAAAGTCCAAGTATGGAATGGTGAGTTTAAAGCCTCACAACTACTCGGTACATGCGACAACTCAACAAGGAAATCTACCTAGAAGCCCCGAAAAACATCGATGGCCCTCTGGAACTCCAAGTCAGAGGGCAGACTAAGTACTGGTCTTTGGGTACTCTCCGTAAGATGAGGAATCGTACCCAGAGTGGCACCTACAACATTTATCATGTCAGCTACCTGCTATGACTACAATAAAAAGACTGTAGAGACATACCTGGAGCAGTCGCTTGTTTGGCTTTTTCAACACCAACTACGGCTAGCGATCCGCCAGTAGATGTTGATAAGGCAGCACTTCCTGAGCCCGATGCAACGGCGGGAACTTCCACCGAACGAATGACATCTTGAAGCATCGACATAGTAGCTCCAAGATGACCGGCGTCAACTCCGGGCACCTCCTCAACTATTAAGTCCTCCAAACGAACAGAAATTGTAGTCGAGGGATCCGGCTCTACCCCTGTTTCTACAGGGATAGTTTCCTCTGCATCTCTGCACCAAAATGCATCACTACGTGATTTCAAGCCAACTCAAAGTCATTCAAGCAGACAAGAAAGCTCACCGGGTTGAACGTGGCGGCAATCGCACACGTTTCTTCTCGGCGACAGGTGGCCGAGTACTGGGCGCCGTGGGAACAGCTACCGGCTCTGTCTTCTCGCCAAGGCCTATAAAGCCGAAGTAAAAACTACAGTACCACTCAAACAAATACAATCGGAAGGGACAATGCTTACCACTGGCGATCACATTGGACAGCAAAGTACCAGTAGCAAGTACTGGCGACACCTCCTTTGCAACACCCGCAACTCCAGCAGGCAGCCTCAGAACCACCTGGTCGGCAATGGGCGGCATGACAGCCGATGGAGTTGGCGCGGATAGCTCGGGGGCTACTCCAGTTTCTGTCGATGGCACCTTCTCCGGCACCATGTCAACAGATACATTACCGACTTCTGGGTCGGTCACGGCCATTTCTTCAGAAACAGCCTCATCATCACCAAGCACCGTATCTACAGCCTTTACGAACAAGACAAAATTCGTCGCATCAACAGCAAGTTCAAATTCATCAGCCACGGATACATTCACGACTACATACCTTGGTACCCCGAGACTTCTCAGGGGTTGAAGCAGACTTAGCCGCAGACATCTTGCGGACTACTCTGCGTCTCTTGACAGGAGGAGAGGCCTCGTCCTCCGACTCCTCAGCAACAGTTTCTGACTCTTCTTCCGACTGTGCCAAGTAGCTGGCAAGAACTCGAGACTACAAACAACAAGTCGGTATCAACAAACAAATATCAAGGGTCAAAAGAGAACAAATCAGGTGCAAAAGACATACCACTTCTGGCTCATACCAGGAGTCATACTGACGAAGGGCCGCAGGGATTACTGGTACTCCTTGATAGTTCCTGAAGAACTTGGCCAGGAGCGCCTCTACGTCATCATCGGATATATCCTCATCGGACATACGCGATGGATCCTTAAGACCTGCATACTCACTTCCCGAGTGAGCACGTTGTTGAAGTGGCTGGACCCTTCTCTTCAGGAAGCTAGCTGCCACATTGATTCCAGTCAGACCGAGTGCCTTCAACTCGGTAATCTGTTGCATCAAGTGCTCAAGTTCCGGGGTGTCTTCGGGTTCGCTCACGCAGTTCTCTGCATGCTTGGGCGCGTGACCAGTCACCACAGGCAAGCGAGGTTCATGGTTCCCGATATAGAACCACATCTCCTTCCATTCACCAAGCGAATCCGTCAAGTTATACTCAATGTATGCGCCCGAGTTCCTGAGTTGGAACCCGGCGCCTCCGAAGACTTCCGTCCTTTGGGCACTCGGCTGAGGCTTACAACGGAACAACTTCCTAAACAACTCGAGACTCGGAGGAACTCCCAAATACACTTCGCAGAGGTGTACGAAAATCGACATATGCAGTACACCATTGGGGTTCAAATGCACGAGTTGAAGCTTATAGTACTCGAGAATACCTCTGAAGAAGTCGGATGTAGGCACCGCCAACCCCCTTTCCACAAAATGCGCGAGCATCACTGTCTCGCCTGGATGTTCCTCAAATTGCCACGCATTGGGAAACGCGGGGCGCCACTCAAGAATCTCCTTCGGCTCCAAGAGCCTTGCGTCGACTAGTGCTTCGACCGCTTCCTCCTTCATCACCGAATGTTGCCACGTTGCCCCAGGTGGTGGCGGCGCAGTCTGGTTCATCGGCCCCACCTTCGGTGCCGGCAGCACCAGCTCCTTCCCCTTCTTGGATTTCGCCTTGCCCGTCGCCGGAGCCTTACCCTGGATCTTCTCGGGTTTCTTGCCCATCATCTTGGTGCGCATCCGCCGATTTCAACCTCAACAAAAGGCACTCACTCTCGGATCTTTCTCAAAGGGGGGCAATGGCGGCAGTGGTACTTGGCAATTGCGGCAGCGCAAGCGTGGAGCAGAGGCACAGGGGAGGAAGAAAAATAGATCTGATTACCGCAGGGGGTAAACCTAACCGAAAGGGGGCCCTCCAGTTTTATCTCCGCCACCTCCGGTTTCCATGCGCAACGGATAGATTTATTGCAAATTAATCACCTTTAACACTCAACGGCTACTCTTTTCAATGGACTGCTGACCACTTCAACGACAGAGATCGCCCAAGTGCTCGGGGGCTGCGGGTACCGTACCCGTTGGTCAGTTTTTTTCTTTTTTTTCCAAGATCTCCAAGGGTAAAATGGACAAAAGCTGGTTTGACCCTAAGCCGGACTCTTCGACTCAACCTAAGGCTCGGGGGCTACTCCATATGGAGTGCGATTGACATCGCACTACCATATAAAATTACTCGAGACGAAAACAACTCGAAGGAGCAAAAAAAGTACCTTCCAGCCACGCGACAGTACTCGAGCACTTCAGTCTGCAACCTCTACGACTGGCTACTCGGATAGTGCCCGCAGTGCCCAAGACTGTGGCGCACGACTACAAAGTACTCGGGGGCTTGTCGGGTATACACCCCAGGTCCGCGAGTAGGCCTTGGACGGCCCACCAAGGGACGTACTCGGACAAGGTCAGAACAAGGATGGGCGTATCCTACTCGGACTAGTCAAGTATGTTTATGGAAAACTACTCGGGCCATTACCGAGCAGAACTCTGTAATAGTACCCGACTAGGACCCAGACTTCTAACCCTGCCCTCCCGTGTATATAAGGGCGGGCAGGGACCACCCTCAAAGACAGACCTCGACACCTCAACACACGAGGACAACTCCAGTTGATCAAATACAAACCAACACACAGGACGTAGGGTATTACGCGATCTAGCGGCCCGAACCTGTCTAAATCGAGTGGGATTAGGTTTAGAAGTACTAATGGGCCTCGAAACTAGAGGCCCATTAGAAACCTCTATAAATAGAGGGGTAGGGGCGCCCTAGGGTTCACACCTTTTGGCGAACACATCTGCTGCGCCTCCCACGCCCTCGTCTGTTGCAACTCACGGACCTAGCAGTCCGGCTTGCCACGCTTCCTCCCTGCACGTGTGGATACCTTAGAGGTGTTGCGCCTGCAGCACTTGGACGAGCCACCGACGAGCTACGACGAGCCGCCGATGAGCCATGACGAGCCGATGACGAGCCACGACATGAGGGCGATCTTGCTGCACGTGGACGAGTTGCTGAGGTGCTGCTGGACGTCGACGTGATCGACTACGTATGACTACGCTGATCGACTTCACTGCATCAACGCGAATCTACATCTTCCGCATCATTGCGTCGAGTGGTAATCCCGTGATCCTTATACGGCAGTTTTCCTAGTTTACGCGGTAAAAAATTTTGATTTGCGCTAGTGTAGCCTACCTCGTATTCCTTCAGTGGTATCAGAGCCGTAGCTATTTAGTTTTGGATTCAGGATGTGTGCATATGGAGATATGCGAGTTTTCAGTTTGATCTATGTCCTGGTTTCGTGTTCTTGCTGCAATGGTTGTGTAACGACATACTCCTACCGGTCGGATTTCCGCCATCGGAGTTAAGTGATACACGTAATGTCAGTTGCAACGAGCGAAGATCAATGTGATTGGTAGAATCGAAATCCAGGTTCATACGCCAGGCGCATGAGATGTGCAATAGTAGATTGGATCTACTACCGGGTCGGAATTTTGCCGTATGCATGTGCTTCGGTAAATCAGCCTTGTTTGCTAGCAGTGATGCTAAATCTCACTAGTAGACTTGTTAGTTGTGGATCCTGAATCACTAAGTATCAATAGAGGGATATTGATTTTAGTGGGAGTAGATTCTGTTAAAATAGTTTAATGTGATTTGCTCTATCATGGATACGTTTGTCTTAGTGTATTTTGCATTACTTTTGTTGTAGATTAAATGGCACCTAGCAGCACTACACCGTTTGCTTTGCGTTCGGTCCTTGAGAAGGACAAGTTGAATGGAACAAACTACTCGGATTGGATCCGTAACCTGCGAATTGTTCTCAGGGCTGAGAAAAAGGAAGTTGTTCTAAACAACCAACTACCAGAACAAACTGCTGATGATGCACCTGCTGCTGCTAAGAATGCTTACAAGAAAGCATGTGATGCTAACCTCGAAGTAAGCTGCCTTATACTTGCTTGCATGGAACCCGAGCTGCAGATGCAATTCGAAACAAACCATGAGGCGCACGATATGATCGTGGCCCTTAGAGACATGTTCCAAACACAGGCCAGGACTGAAAGGTTCAATGTGTCTAAGGCCTTTGTGGAGAGCAAGCTAGCAGAAGGCGCAGCAGTAGGACCACACGTAATCAAGATGGTTGGTTACACTCAACGGTTGGAGAAGTTGGGCTTCCCACTGAGCCAAGAGTTGGCCACTGATTTCATTCTTTCGTCTCTTCCGCCTAGCTATGGGAACTTCATCTCGAACTACCATATGCATGGGACGGAGAAGGGTCTGAATGAGCTGTGTGGCATGCTTAAAACAGCAGAGGCTGACATCAAGAAAAGCGCTAGTAGCAGCCATGTGATGGCCATACAGAACAAGCCTAGCTTTAAGAAGAAGGGCAATTCTTGAAAGAAGAAGGGCAAGGCTGGAACGTCCAAGCCAAACCCAGCGCCAAGGTTAAAGCTGGACCTGGACCTGCTCCAGACAAAGAGTGCTTTTACTGTCATGAACTTGGTCACTAGAAGAGAAATTGCAAGCAGTACCTAGCTTCGTCAAAAAATAGCGGAAGTAAGAGTACTTCCACCTCAGGTACGCTTGTTATTAATGTTATAGACAACATGTTTCTCGCTGATACAATTATTAATTCTTGGGTATTTGATACCGGATCGGTTGCTCATATTTGCAATTCGATGCAGGGAATGATAAGAAGTAGAAGCGTGGAAAGAGGAGAAGTTGATTTCCGCGTGGGCAATAATGCAAGAGTTGCTACGTTGACCATCGGGACGATGCAACTCCACCTCCCGTCAGGGTTTAGGGTTGTACTTGTATGGTTATTCTAAAGTTGTCCCTAGTCGGAGTTCATGTGAGGACACACATGAATATTAGACTAGCACATGTATTAGTTGATGACTATGTTTCACAAGTCATGGACATGGAGATGTTGAACTAATAATGTGGGCACATGTGGAGACATGTGCTAGGACTGACCCAACACGAGAAGTAGTTTTCTCTTTACACAACATATACACTTTGTCCTTAGACCTGAGATTGTCGCATGTACTCAAGATGTGGATCGACTTACTTAGGGGCTGTCAAACGCTACGCCGTAACAGGGTAGTTATAAAGGTAGCTTTCAGGTTTGTCAAGAAGCATGCTATGAGACATGGTCAATCAAGATGGGATTTGCCCCTCTCTGATTGAGAGTGATATCTCTGGGCCCCTCGAGTGATCGGATCCAAAAATGCATGACCATGCTACGTACGGTTAAGAGTTAACCTACAAAGAGATTCCGAATCATAGGATCGAGAAAGAGCGGTCGGCTTGAAGCTAGACCAAATATCGTGAGGCAAAGGGAATAGCATGTATATAATGTTGTGATGGTTCGTCTGATATGATCTTCATGTGCGTATAGGAGTTGGCATGTCTTGCTAGAGGCCGCTACCGACTATTGGGCCAAGTAGGAGTACTCGGGCCATGTCTATACGTATCCGAACCCATAGGGTCACACACTTAAGGGGCTGGAAGTCCAATTCGGATCTGATCCGAGTTGGATTAGGTTTAGAAGTACTAATGGGCCTCGGACCTAGAGGCCCATTAGGAACCTCTATAAATAGAGGGGTGGGGGCGTCCTAGGGTTAACACCTTTTGGCGAACACATCTGCTGCGCCTCCCACGCCCTAGCCTGTTGCAACTTACGGACCTAGCAGTGCGGCTTGCGACGCTTCCTCCCTGCACGTGTGGATACCTTGGAGGTGTTGCACCTACAGCACTTGGACGAGACACCAACGAGCTACGACGAGCCGCCGAAGAGCCACGACGAGCCGACGACGAGCCGCGGCACGAGAGCGATCTTGCTGCATGTGGATGAGCTACTGAGGAGCTGCTGGACGTCGACGTGATCGACTACGTACGACTACGCTGATCGACTTCGCTGCATCGACGCGAATCTACATCTTCCGCATCATTGCGTCGAGTGGTAATCCCGTGATCCTTATACGGCAGTTTTCCTGGTTTACGCGGTAGAAAATTTTGATTTGTGCTAGTGTAGCCTACCTCGTATTCCTTCAGCTGCGGCACCACGCTGCCATCGTTGAAGGCATAGAAGCTGTCGTGTCCCGACCTGTCCCTCACCCCACTTGGCCGCCATCGCGCAGCCACACGCCGGACTGGCCGCCCTCCATCCGCCACTGTTGGCCGGTCCACTCATTCCCCCGCGTGGCACTACCTCGTCTCCGCGCCCGGGGCCGGCCTCCGTGAGCCGCGCCGCTCTCAACCCTTCGTGGGCGCACCCACCACGGGTCCGGCGCGCCAGCGCCATCGCCCACGCGCGCGCCCTACCATGCTGCCTCCAGCCATCGCAGCACAGCCATCCAGGACGGCCGCCATGCCGCTGTCGCCGTCGTCGTCCGCAGCACCACGCCCAATGCAGTCTCTTCCCGAGATCGGCGTCGGAGCGCCGCCAGTCAGACCACCCTGGCCGCCGCTTCCGCTGCAGCCACGTCATCCTCATCATCAGCCTCCTCCCAACCGTCCTTCCGGCACACCGGCACCACTTGCAGCTCCCCGCCATCGCCGCTCTCGTTGCTCGCCTCTACCAATGTCTTGGACCCCGGGAAGTGCTCCAGCAGCAGCACGTCCGGCTCCTCGGCTCCTCCACCGGTCGCGGCCTCCTCCTCGTCGACGCCAAGACGGCCTCCATGGCCGCAACCACCGCGACCACCTGCTTCCCTTCCGCCGCCGCCTGCCTCGCCACGCCGGGATGGGTCGGGGGTGGCGGATCCGAGCCTCTTACGGACGCATGTCGCGCCGCTCGCCCGAGGCCTTCGCAGGCCCGCCGCCCCCTTCTCTGCGCAGATCTGGTACCAGGATAGCCGGATCCGGCCACTAGGGTGCCAAATCTGCCACCCTTCGCCGCCACTGTCACCCCGGCCGGCGGAGCTACTCCTCACAGTCCCCATCCAGTACTGGCGCCCGCAACCCGAGCGAGGAAAGATGCCCCGCTGCTGTCCTAGGGGCCTGCGTGGGCTTCCAGCAGCCCCTCCAGCGGTGGCAGAGGAGGAGAGGAAGGGGGCGGCGGAGGCCGAGGGTGCAGGCGCCGCCCGTGTCGCTAGAGCGGGACGACGTGGGGCCTGCGAAGCGAAATGATTGGTAGCTCAATATATAAACGCTACTATGGTACTATCCATATTCCATCACACGGATTCATCACCTCTGCCATGCCTTGCCCTGGCTCTCCGCGTCCTTTTTGCGTGCTCCACAGCCTCCAGCTGAACATCCGGCCCCCATGTCCGCCACGCCATACCACGCCCAGCAACGGGCAGGCGGTGGGCAGTGTCCGCTGGGCCAACAATCGCCGTCTGTCCGAGCGCACAATGCTAGCGGAATGGTGCGTGCGCGGTGCACCCGTGCTCGGCTGCCTGCACTGGGCGGGCGCACCGCGGATGAACGGAGGTGGCGGGCATGGGATGGAGAACTGGAGATGGGACCGATGGAGGTCTGGTTTGGTTCCTCTGACTTATTTTTAGCACCCGTCACATCGAATGTTTAGATACTAATTAGAAGTATTAAACGTAGGCTATTTACAAAACCCATTACATAAGTGGAGGCTAAACGGCGAGACGAATCTATTAAGCCTAATTAGCTCAAGTGAGGAAGAATCTGAGTTGAGTGACGATGCTGATCAAGAGGATGGATGCGTTCACCAGGGTATTGGCCTTTTAGAGCCTGCAAATTTCAGTGGCATTCAGACAGACACCGTGATCTTTTGCAAAATGGGAGCACCACACCGGGGGCGTTGCCTCCAAAATGGATGGGCAAAAATGGGGGTACCGAGAAGGGATGGGGGCTAGGGTGTATCTGGGCCAGGGAATGCTTGATCCACATTCCAGTCAAGGGTACTACCGGCCAAAGCAATCACTTGGATC
>NC_028455.1:27622835-27627333 GCF_000263155.2 Setaria italica | reverse complement strand
GAGGGCCCCATGATACAGATTTGACCCTCCCCCCCCTCGCATCACCGAGCACGATCTACCGCCTGAACGAAGCAGCCGTCTAATGATGGATTAATTAGGTTAATAGATTCGTCTCGCCGTTTAGCCTCCACTTGTGTAATGGGTTTTGTAAATAGTCTACGTTTAATACTCATAATTAGTATTTAAATATTCGATTTGACACGTGTTAAAAATAAGCAAGGGAACCAAACTGACCGGTGGTGTGGGGGGGGGAGGTTGGGGGTAGCGTGGAGGCTGATTCGTACGGCGGTAGCTCGTTGTCAGGGATGCGGTAGCCGATAGGTCGATAGTCCATCATGGGTCATCTTTCCGGGGGAAAGCTACCGTGGAGTCTTGTTGCAAGAGACAGGACGAGAGGGTTGACGACTCAGGAAAGAGAAACAGGGAGATTCTCTTCGCGTCTCTCGGTCTGGGCGCACGGCTCGTCGCATGTTGCGTCGCTCCTCAGGGCGCAAGTCACCGCACGGTGGGGGTGGAACCGTGGAGGGGCCCGTTTGTAACCGCGATCACGGGAAGGGGCTAGCGAGCGAGAGGCCGAGAGCCGACGAGGGCGGGGCGCCGACGGCCACGCGCCCATGCCATGACGGCTTGGGCATCGAATCCAATCTGCCGGGTGTCTGAAAGCTCCCCTACTGCGTACTACTACGTGCGAGTTCAAGCTCACGTTATTGGTATCTGCTGCAGTTATTAAAAGTGCTAAGTTAAACCAGAGATTAGGGCACGATACAATCCACATACGGCCCTCGTCTTTTTGTTGCCACATCAGCTGAGGAGGTCTACGTGGACATCATTAAATGAAGAAAGAAGGAGTTGTCGTCGGTTCGTTCGTCTACGGCGCCAGTGCGTGCTCCGACGCAAGTCGATAGCACCGAAGCGCGCTGCAGGTGCCGCTCCCGCTCGTCGACAGCGACCGCGGATCGGATGCGTCGTGTGCTCCCGAGAGGCGGGACAGACCCGTGTGCTCCCGGCGCCCTCCGCCGCCGCGGCCGTCTCCGCGGTGGCGGCGCTGCTCGACTCCGCCGACGGGGACCTCCTCCCGTCCTCCCGCGAGTGCGCTGTCTCTGTTCTCGCCGGGGAGAGTTGGCGGCGTGGGACATCGGCTTCTTTGTGCAGGTCCCCTAGCAGCGGCAGCGGTCTGCTTCCCCTGTTCTTGGCAGCGCAAGCTGCCGATGGATGGTGCCGCAAGTACTGGGAGGGACCGATGGAGAAGGCCAAATCGAGCAGCAGCGGCGCAAGAACGGCTCCTCGGTGGAGGAGTAGAAGCGTTGGTCCCCTTCGGTCAAGTGCTTGTGCGTGCTCTTACCTACCGTAGGACCTCCGTCCCCGAAGCGAAGAAGGAGGAGCAGGCAACATCTTCCTCACTCCCTACTCCGGCTTGGGATCTGCAGTGGCGTGGGGGAGAACGGCGGAGGTAGCAGCGCTGGAGCCGGTCCACGCGAGCGACGCTGGTGCCCGTCCCTTCAGGCTCAGGAAATCTCCGGTGTGTTCACTCCATCGGCGACATCGCTTCACAAACAGCCCAGCCTGTACGTGGTGCCGTCGACATTGCTCGTCTGCAGGTACGTCAAGGGAGGAGCAGTGCAGGAAACGAGCCAGATAGAAGTAGAATCTGATACCATGGGCTTCTCTTTTAGATTTGAGTTCCATTCAGTAGCTCTTACAGGTCTCAAACTTCTGTATCTAATAGCTTTATGTATGATTTTTGCCTTTCAGGTACATAGAAAACAGAGGTACGAGGATGGTGGCGGTGATTGCTTAAGGAAAACTGGCAACATGGTGGAATTGTTGTGGGCTTTTTGATGCATTTTCTGCTTCAGATTTCAGAGAGATAGATGAAGGTGAAATGTAGTGTTTAGCTAGGCTCATGTGATGGTTTATTTAGTTCTTAACCATATAACTATATGACATCATTGATTTATTCTCTGCCCAATTGGTTATACAAGGGTATAGAAACAGAGGAGCAGATCCAAAAACGACTCAGAAGTGCTCGGGCTGAACTTGATCAGTCCAATTCACCAGGTCTCTTTGATCATCTTTTGGTAAATGATGACCTTGAAACTTGCTATGATAAGTATTATTGATTTGATACTCATCATTGCATGATTCTATCTTGTGAAGTTGATAATTGATACAGAAAAGGGCCTTGAGAAATATTTCTGCTGCCCTTCATGTTAGTACCATTTTGACAGTGCTCAACCATGAGAAATATTTCTGCTGTACCCATGTCATCATGGCAGTGTATCCGTATGAATGCAGAAGGCCATAGTTCATTTCCTTGTCACTATTTTCCCTAACCTGAAGACTCATGCAACTTATTTGAATATACCATGTATTCTCTCATTCAAGCACCAAAATAGCTACAAAGATCAAATATATACTTGATTACCAACTATGAATGGATTAAATAGCTTGCAGACAGCTAAATAGACAACTCACTGTACAAAATGTCTTTTTAGCTGTCTTTGTGACATGGCATAGTTCACAGACAACAGCTATCTAAACTGTTGTACGTGCCCTTAACATGTCGCTGTACCAGTATTAATGCGAATGTATTGTACGGTGGACTTGTGCTAGCAGTAAGTGTAGACGACAAGTGTAGCTAGTAGTAACTCTCTGCAAGTTTTTTACTGCTGGCCTCGCATTATTTTTTACCAATTCCTTTTTGCCCTCTGTTGCGTGGGTCGGTGTCAGCCTCTCAGGTACAGTACAGGCAAGGCAACAGCTGAATTTGCCGCCCTTCAAGCAAAAAGATCAAGTCAGATCCGGGCTTCAAGCCCGCACGGGGCGACCGAATCTCAGTTTTGGTCCAAAAGGACCTTTTGGGCTTTGGATGAGCCCATACGCAGGAGGCATGCAAGCAATGCAAAAAAGTTTTCGGTCATTTGGCCCATCTTCACCTTTAGTACAGCCACAAATCAGAGAGAACAAAAACTTGCGTTACTTTACGTGTTCACTCTTCTTCTTCTTCTTTTTTTTACAACAAGAAGCCTTCAGTGGTCCCCCCAATTTTTGTTCAAAACCGGATGTGCTAGCGTCCGGACGTCCGATGAAAAAACTTCCCATAGATGCTCCGGTAGTCCGTTGCAACATAAAAAATAGCATTTGCAACAAAGAAAATCAATATTTGTAACATCGAAAATCAACATTTGCAACATCAAAGAACGTGTAAAAAACTTCTTAGTGATTTGTTGATGATGGAAAAAACCCGCCGCAACATCTGTATCATGTTGCGTGCGACATTCAATCTCGCATCGGAAAAAATGCAACATCCGAAACTATCTATTGCAACATCATAAAAAAATGTTGTGCAACATCCAAAGTAATATACCGAAACATCATGAAAAACTTATGATGAATCTCAGAAAAAGTGCTTTGTATTATGCTCCTATTATCGACAACTTTCTCGCTTAAATCAGATGCTTCGTGCATGCTGATCATGTTGGAGGTATGCCCTAGAGGCAATCATAGAGATGATGATATTCCATTTGTATCCATGATTTGTATATTGTGTTCATTGAATATCCATTAAAGGCTATTTGAATTGATTTGCAATTATGTGAATTGTATGTGAAACTCTTTACTTGTATGGTTATTCTAAAGTTGTCCCTAGTCGGAGTTCATGTGAGGACACACATGAATATTAGACTAGCGCATGTATTAGTTGATGACTATGTTTCACAAGTCATGGACATGGAGATGTTGAACTAATAATGTGGACACATGTGGAGACATGTGTTAGGACTGACCCAACACGAGAAGTAGTTCTCTCTTTAAACAACATATACGCTTTGTCCTTAGACCTGAGATTGTCGTATGTATTCTAGATGTGGATTGACCTACTTAGGGGCTATCAAACGCTACGCCGTAACAGGGTAGTTATAAAGGTAGTTTTCGGGTTTGTCAAGAAGCATGCTATGAGACATGGTCAATCAAGAAGGGATTTGCCCCTCTCTGATTGAGAGTGATATCTCTGGGCCCCTCGAGTGATCGGATCTGAAAATGCATGGCCATGCTACGTACGGTTAAGAGTTAACCTACAAAGGGATTCCGAATCACAGGATCGAGAAAGAGCGGTCGGCTTGAAGCTAGACCAAATATCGTGAGGCAAAGGGAATAGCATGTATATTATGTTGTGATGGTTCGTCTGATATGATCTTCGTGCGCGTATAGGAGTTGGCACGTCTTGCTAGAGGCCGCTACCGACTATTGGGCCGAGTAGGAGTACTCGGGCCATGTCTATACGTATCCGAACCCAAAGGGTCGCACACTTAAGGGGCTGGAAGCCCAATTCGGATTTGATCCGAGTTGGATTAGGTTTAGGAGTACTAATGGGCCTCGGATCCAGAGGCCCATCACGAACCCCTATAAATAGAGGGGTGGGGGCGCCCTAAGGGTTTCACACCTTTTGGCGAAACACTTCTGCGCGCCTCCACGCCCTCGCTGTTGCAACTCGCGGATC